>NW_024870822.1:23280000-23745000 GCF_019054845.1 Dipodomys spectabilis
CCATTCTTAGGCCAGCGCTTCCTGGTGGAAGTGCTTCCAATAAGCCACAGGATTCAGCAAAATAGTGATGCCCTGGCCTTCAGGTGAGGGATTAGCTGTAGAACACAGCCCATCACAGCTGGGCAGAGCCTTACCCGCAGTTGCTTGGAGGGCAGCTGAGATCAGGCCCCATCAGATTGGAAGGCAATGATCTTCCCTAAGTAGTGAGGGATGTCATTACTATCCAGATGTGTCCTTCAGCAGACAGCTGTACAACATGCCATTGCCATTGTAAACCAGGAGGCCAGAGGAACCATGGAATAGGTGGGAGTCCCATGCATCCAAGCCATCCATGGCATAGGTCAACAGGGATGGGGGCCAAGGGCAAGGAAAGCAGGAGGGGCTACGGGTGGCCACAGTATCGGATGATTACCCTGGATCTCCATCTTCATACTTATTACAGAAACCATATAACTCACTGCCCAAACACTCTTTCTCTTTTTCAAAAAATCAGTTTTAATGAGGTATAATTTACAGACAATAAGATACATCCATTTTAAACAGGAAGTACAATGAATTTTCACAAGCATATATATGGACAATCCATCTGTGTAACCAGTACCACAATCAAGATAGAAACTCTTTCCGTTGTCTGGCTAAAGTTCCCATGTGCCCCCTTGGCATTCCCCACTTCTTACCCCAGTCTCCCACTACACCAGACAATACATCTGCTTTCCCTCACTACAGGTCTATTTTTCCTGTTCGAGAACTTCAAATAAATGGAATTGGTATGTACTTTTTGGGGTCTGGTGTCTTTCAGGCAGGATAATGCTTTGAGGCCTGTCCTTGTGGATTGTATTTCTTGTTTGTCTTTGAGTGGAAGGAGGCACTATAGTGAGTCATGTCAGGTCAGCAGGAACACACCAGAACTCCTCAGACCCGTCAGGACAACGCCACTTGAAACAGGACAGTGGTCATTATTCAGGATACATAAGCTATTTCTGTCTTTCATAGCACATGAGCTTTTTCAGTCACGGTGACAGTTCTAGAAATTCCTGCATTTTCTATAAATCAGTGTATTGCCGTTATTTTAATAAACTTGAAATGAAATGATTTAGTGAGGGCTAAATCCAGTGCTTATAGAAAAATTTCCATAGTTTATTTGTCAATGGAGAACAAAAAAAAAGAAAACTGTTATAATCTTCAAATATAATAAATATATATGATGTGAGGGATTATAAAGTTGCTTGTAAATTTTTATTATCAATTTATTTGAGCAAAATTCCTTGTCTGTGATGCTTATAGAGAATTTGAAGAAATCATTTAAAAAATCAGAGATTTCAGGGCTGGGAAGGTGGCTCAGTGGTAGAGCGCTTGCTTGCATGCCTGAGGCCCTGGGTTCGATTCCTCAGCACCATATAAGCAAAAAGAAACAAGCCCGAAGTGGCACTGTGGCTCAAGTGGTAGAGTGCTAGCCTTGAGCTGAAGAGCGAGGGACAGTGCCCAGGCCCAGAGTTCAGGCCCCATGACCAGATCCCCCCCCAAAAAAATCAGAGATTTCATGATACTATTTCAAGGATGCAAATAGATATGAAAATTGTAGCAAGCTCATGGTTTTGTTTGTTGGTTGGTTTGGTTTTTTTTTTTTGCTTTTTCTTTGTTATTTTGCTTTTTTTTTTGGTGAAGTCCTAAGGCTTAAACTCAGGCGTTGGGTGCTGTCCTTGAGTTTTTTTTTTTCCTCCTCAAGGCTGGCTAGCATCTTACCACTTGAACTACTATTACACTTCTGGCTTTTGGGGTAGCTAACCTGAGGATCAGAGTCTTACTGACTTTCCTTTCCAGACTGGCTTCAAACTGCAATCCTCAGATTCAGCCTCCTGAGTAGCTAGGATTACAGGCATGAGCCACCAGTGCCTGGTTAAACTTATATTTTATGGCCAAAATGTTCAAGATTATTTTATTTGGAAGTTTATACAAATTTAATACCTAAATTTTTCCTTTACTGTATATTTTAGTATACTGGACTTAATGACATGATGGAAATTTTGTGGATTTTTTCCCACTAAGCTCCATATAGGAACCCTCAACCCCCTTCTGTTTGCTTCCAGTTCTCTCCATAAGTGCCTTTTCTTTGAACTGGGCATGGTGAGGCAGCATTTCCCACAGATCTATCTAGAAAGCCTGCTTTACTAAAGTAGTCTTTCCTGCCCCCTAGTGACCATTTTTATAGCTGAGTCTCAAAGGGAAAAGGTGATGTAAAAGGTAATCAGTTTTGTTGTTGCAAGGTCATCATCCCTATTACACAGGTATTGTGTTTGTATGGAGCCTAGGGAGGTAAATACTGTGGCTCCCTTTCTGCTCCCACCATCCTCTCTGTCCTCTTCACTACCACAACATCGGCCAAGCTCCCGCATGGCCTGGCCTGTAAGATCACCCTTGCTGTCACCTAAAACCAATAACCACTTGATTCCCTTCCCTGACCTAACAGAGATAAGGATCTTAGAGAGGAGATTGAATTTCAAGTCTTGGAAGAAAATATCCACCAGTCCAGCTTCCAGAGGGCTTGGGAAGCCTTTAACACCTTGAAGGGAAAGGGTACCTTGACCATAAATGCCGCCGTCGCCTCCTCCTCCTCCTCCTCCTCCTCCTCCTCCTCCTCCTCCTCCTCCTCCTCCTCCTCCTCCTCCTCCTCCTCCTCCTCCTCCTCCTCCTCCTCCTCCTCCTCCTCCTCCTCCTCCTCCTCCTCCTCCTCCTCCTCCTCCTCCTCCTCCTCCTCCTCTTCCTCCTCCTCCTCCTCCTTCTTCTTCTTTTGGTTCTAGAAATAATTTATTTTAGTATAGCAAACAGGGGGAAAGGGAGGATGGGGGGGGGGTGGAGAGGGGTGGGGGAGGAGAGAAACATTGCCTACTTCACAAGCAGGAAATAGGAGTCAAAGATGCTCCATAAATGCTGCTTGTGCTCTACTGCCTAAGCAGAAGCTCAGCTTTTCTCCCCTTTCTCTCCAAGAGCTGATCAAGTGTCCCTTTTGAGGTATCAGTATATAATTACGGATGTGAACGTTACAGGAAAATTATATGGACATTGAGACACATCAAAGTTGAGAATTACTTATACAGACAAGAAAACTGTGGAGACAACTGTATTTGTTTCTGAAATGAGAACTTACAAAGCGTTTGCTATTGAGATCACTTCAGTTCAAGCTCAGAAAACTGCTAGCTCTACATAGTATGTTCTGGTGTTCAGCTCCATACCTTAGGCCCTGAACTCCATCCGTATCTAGCTCTGTCCTCCCAGGCAGACACTCACAAGTCCACTTTGGGAAGAAATATCACAGAAATTCTAATCAGAAGTGGCAGCTTGTACTGTTATGACATTAGAGGACCCAAGATTTCTCTCCCAGTCTTTGTTTTTTAGTGGGACTTTCAAAAGCACCCTCCTCCCAGAAGTTCTGACCAAGTTCCAGTCTTGGTGTCTATGTGAAGAGACTGTAAATAGACTTGCTTTGGGCTACAGAACTCAATCCAAACTCTAATACCTGTGGGACAATAAAACAGATGTGTTGGTATTCAGGACAAGATCTGGTTGTTCCTGATGTGGAGTCATCGAGCAATCATCTTGGGTCTCCAGGTCACTGTTGTCAGAATCAGTGAGGTCCCTATGGGATTCTGCACAGACCACTGGCATCAGCAGATGAGCCCCTTTTACTACTGTGGAGAGAAAGAACTCAGGAGGAATTTTCTCCTATCATGTTGCTCTTTCTGAGGATGAATTTTATCATGGGCTCTTCATTAGGAAAGATTCTTCCGGTTACAATTGGTTGAAACCAATTCTAATTGGCTTAAGTTAAAAAAAAAAAAAAAAGTCCCATGGCTCACAACCTGTAATCCTAGCTACTCAGGAAGCTAAGATCCAAGGATCATAGTTGAAAGCCAGCCCAGCCAGGAAAGTCCATGAGATTCTTATCTTCAATTAACTACCAGAAAACTGGAAGTGGTGCTGTGACTCAAGTGGTAGAGTGCTCACCTTGAGCTGAAGAGTTGAGGGACAGCACCCAGACCCAGAATTCAAGCCCCTTGACCGGCAAAAATAAAAAGTCCCCATGAAACTAAAATGTGCCAGGAATGGCTAGCTTCATGCAAGGCACATACCAAATTCTAAAGCTGACATAATGGCATCCCCGAGTCTGCCTCTGCCTCTTCCCTGCTCTCCTCTCCTCCCTATTAAGTTCCCTGTCCAATTTCACATAGAAGGAAAATGGCTACCTGCAGCTCTAAACTTCATTCCCCACAGACACAAGTCCACAGGAAAAAGAATAAGTCCCTCCTCCAAAGTTCCTTCTTAAATCTTGGAATTTACTATGAGAGACCATGCAGGGCTATACATAGTCCCTGAAATGATCACCATATTCTTAGTGCTGGCACAGGACACATTCCCAATACATGTCTCTCCTGGTCTCAGATTCCACAGAACTTTGTCCACCCACCTCCCCTCTCTTTGGCTATCTACTCAGAAGCCTACCCAACTGGGCCTCTCTGGCCCTGTTGACCCTTCCTAGTTCTCATTAGAATCTGCTTCTCCCTGCTCTTTCCTTTGAGAGCTAAACTCAGGTACTGAGAGAGCTCAGTCCAAACCTCTTCAATCCTTTAGCACAGGCCTGAAGAATTCCCAGGAATCTTGGGTGTGACAGAGCTTCTTGGTGCCCAAGTGCCCTGAGTGTGCCTGTTCCAGTCTGCAAGGTATGCAGGAGACCATAAAATGCTCCAAGTGTGGTATATGAAGGTCAGGGAAGGTAGAGCACAGAACAAGAGTCATTCAGGAAGCAAAATCTCTCACCCAGATCCCTCCTAGGTGATTCCGACCTAGCTAAGGGCTGTAGAATGCACTACCAAGGGACTTTATCCTATAGAAGAGGAAGAGTAATCAAAAGGTTTGTTGGCTGGGTGAACAAATTAGTGAATAAATAAATGAGAGCCTGGAGAAGAAAAGTGATTTGTCTCATATCACAGAGCAAGCAAGTGGCAGACACAGAGCAAACTCCAGGCTTCTTTATGCCCATCCCAGATGTTGGCATCTCCCCAGGCTGCCTCCACCCCAACAGAGCTTCCAGGAACCCTGGAGATTATCAGCCATGATTCCATGTCACAAAGAAGCTGGACCTGTGCTCCTGAGCAACGAGGAAAAGCAGAGGCCTGGGGATTATATACGTGGACGCAGTCCGTCAAACTAGCAACTGGGAACGCTCAGGCAGGCTCAGGCTGTCGCCTGGAGTAGAGACTGGGGAATCTGGGAGATGTAGAATCTGAGAATGAGAGTGAGACAGAGGAGAGAGAGAAGAGCCAGCCCTGAGCTCAACCACGCTTCACTCCTCAGCCGACTGAAGACAGCCCATCCCTGACAAAGCCCAGAGCCCAGAGAGAGACCACACCCAATAGAGGAAGACAGGAAGATAGGGGTTGCCTCTACTCTCCAAAGACCTTGGCAGTGGTCTGCGGAGCCTGGCATTTTGCCCCAGGGCACATAGCTGAATTGAAGAGAGCAGGAACTAGGATCCAGATGAAAAGAATGAGGCCTTCTGGCTTCTGACTGAGGACATCCTGAAACTAATTTAAAGCAGAAGACAGAGCTGGGCACTCACTGGTGGTTCATGCCTGTAATCTTAGCTACTCAGGAGGCTGAGGTTTGAGGACTGTAGTTCAAAGACAGACAAAACTACAAGACTCTTATCTCCAATTACCCAGCAAAACACCAGAACTGGAGGTGTGGCTCAAGTGGTAGAGTATCAGTCTAGAACAGAAAAAAGCCAAGCAAAAAGCCCCAGTACCAAAACACAATAAATAATTAAGGACATCAGAGGTGAAGAAACGCCCAAAGCCCAGAATTTCCTGAAAGCAAGAATCTTGCAGTATAGCTCACCACTATACCCCAATGTCTGGACAGAAATTGGCATCTAACAGGTGCTAATGAACTGTCAAATAGTGGATCCTGCAGAAGGTTTTTTGTTTGTTTGTTGCTGTTTTTGTGGGTTGTGGGACTTGATCTCTGGGCTTGGGCACTGTCCCTCAGCTCTTCAGCTCAAGGCTAGTGTTCTAGCACTTGAGCCACAGCGCCACCTCCACTTTTCTGGTGGTTTATTGGAGATAAAAATCTCACAGACTTTCCTGCCTGGGCTGGCTTTGAACCACAATCCTCAGATCTCAGTCTCCTGAGTAGCTAAGATTACAGGCGTGAGCCACCGGCGCCCGGCCTGCAGAAGGTTTTAAAGACATTTACAATTTCCTTCCTTACTGAGCCGCCAAAATGTAATAAAAAAGTCTGGGTGGGGCCAAGTCAGCACGTTTACAGTGGTTGTTGAGAACTTGCTGTTCTCATAGTGGCTGCCCACCCCAAGTGGAACATTTCATTTTTGCCCTCATCTAACATGTGGAGTGGGTGTAAAAAAACACTAGGCTGGAGATCAGGACATTTTGGTCCTGGGAACTTATCAAGGGCAGATGGGGGGAAAAAAAAAAACATTTTGGAGAACATGTTCACTACTGATCCTCCTATTATTGTCCCCATTTAAGAGAATATGAAAATGAGGTTGGGGCTGGCACTAGATCACACAGCCCAGACATGTGGTGCTTTGGTGCATCTGCTTGATGCCCCCCAAGAAGTCACTTTGCTACTAGAAGAGCTTTCTTACAGACATAAGAGTTTCCCCTTACAGACTCTTTTCTACTTGCCCTGTTGAGGCTTCCAAAACAGCCTGGATCTCCTGCAGTGAGGGGAGGGGGGAAGGAGAGTATCTGGAGCCTTCAGGCCTAGAAATTGCCTAGCTGTCCCTCAGGACACTGGCCCCCTCCTGAAACTCATACAGAGGATTTTGTCAACCCCACCGCACCCTCCCACCCCCACCACCAAGTGAGTGTCTAGGGAGTGTCCAGGGGCTGCTTGGGTCCCACAGGTCTGAGGCCACCACCTGCTTCAGATCCTTCTGTCACCTTTTCCTAGAAAAGGAAATGGAAGCATTAGAAAAGATGCTTCCATGGAAGTGAGGGATTAGGAGAAACTGAAGGGGAGGGAAAAGGAAAGGGTACAGGAAGATATACAACACCGGGCAGGTGCTCAACACATCACTGGCCACAAGGCCAGAGCACAGTGGGCTCACTGTTAGGGTGGCCAGTATCAGAAAGGACAAATGATAACTAGTGTAGGCGGGTGTGTGGAGAAAATATGACCTTTTGAAAAAGAAAATGAGAAGTGAATAATTTTGAAATGCATTGCTACTGTGTATGAAGACAGCATAATGAATCTCAGTGAATGCTGTTGGGGGACAAGGAAAGAGAAGCAGGCTGTGTTGAAGGGATAACTAACAGTGCCCAGAGGAGGAATAACAAGAAGGAAGAGAATGAATGAAGATGAATAGGATCCAGGCAGTTTGTATGCAAGTAGAACAATAGAACTTATTGGTATTGTTTTAGGGAAGGGAGGAGGGGGAAGGAAGAGTGGCAGAGGGGTAAGAGTAAGGAATACATTGTATATATGAACAGAGATGTCACAGTGAAATCTCCTTTGTGTAACTAATGTATGCCAATAAACCTCAAATAAATAAACACATAAATAAAAGCATCGTAGCCCAAAAGAAAAAAGAATACCCTTTGCATACTTTTAATGAGGCTGTAATTTAGTACAGTTATTATAAACAACAGTGCCTCCAAAAGTTACAAATAGAACCACCAAATGATCACTACTTGATAGCCACATCTCTGCTCCCAAATTCATAGCCTGTGTCGATCAGTAGGTGAATAAAGAAAATACAGTTTGTGTGCACAATTGAATACTATTCGGCCTTTCAAAAAGAGATCTTGCCCTTTGAGACAACATGGATGAGCTTAGAGAACATAATTTTAAGTGAAATAAGGCAGACAGAAAGAAAACAGTGCTTGATCTCACGTATATGTGGAATGAATTTATAGAAATAGAGGAATGGGGGAAGAGGGGATGGGAAGGGATGGGAAGGGGAAACAAAGGTAACAATGCTTGATAAGAAATGTTCTCATTACCTTGCTCATGTCAGTGTAACCCCTCTGTATGGTATTTTCACAATAAAAAAAATAGAGGAATCGTGAATAGATGGGAGATATAAAGCAGAGGATATAAAGTCACGGCTGGGGGCTGACTAGAGGGAGATTAGTGTATAGCAAGAGGATTGTAGTCAATAACTTGCTGTTGTGTACTAGAAAGTTGTTAAGAGAGGGAGTTTAGGTATTCATTTTGGGGAGGGGAGGAGAGGAAAGGAAAGAGGAAGAAGTGATGGGTGAGGAAGAACACAGTTTCCATCCTCCCTCCATGTCCTTGCTTCTAATCCTACCCTTAAGACTCGAGATGACCCTCAAGACCAGGCTCTGTCCTACCATGCACCCTCTGGCCTCCCTGACTGTCAGGCCACCAGTGAGGTGACTCAGAGACCCAGGGATGTGGAGCCAGACTAGGGCTAAGCCAGAATAGGGTAGAAGGAATTCTGGCCTCCTTTCTTAGTCCCTCTTTGTAGCGCCCTATGCGTGTGACTGCTATATAAGGACCTTACCAGAAGCAAGAATGAGCCCAAGCCACCTCAGCAGCTTCTCCTGGTTCTAAAATAGACTGTGCCTATTGCTTCTAGGGTGGGTCCCTGGGGCAGACAATTCTCTAAGCTGGGTTATGGTGACCAGTTGTTCAATCAGATACCAGTCCAGATATTGCTGTGAATGGCTTTTTTTTTTTTAAAGATAAAATTAACATTTAAATCAGTAGAGTTTTGATTAAAACAGCTCATACTCCATATGTGGTGGGCATTGTCTAATTGGTTAAAGTTTGTTTGCTTATTTTTGGTTGGTGTGGTGCTTGAACTCAGGGCCTGAGTGCTATCCCTGAGCTCTTCAGCTCAAGGTGAGCACTCTACCTCTTGAGCCATAGAGCCACTTCCAGTTTTCTGTTGGTTAATTGGAAATAAGAGTCTCATGGGAGGCTGGGAAGGTGGCTCAGCGGTAAAGCACTTGCCTTGCATGCATGAGGCCCTGGTTCGATTCCTCAGCACCACATGAGCAAAAAGAAAAAAGCCGGAAGTGGCACTATGGCTAAGTGGTAGAGCGCTAGCCTTGAGCTGAAGAGCTGAGGGACAGTGTCCAGGCCCAGAGTTCAGGCCCCACGACTGGACTGACCCCTCTCCCCCAAAAAAAGAGCCTCATGGACTTTCCTGCCCAGGCTGGCTTTGAACCATGGTCCTCAGATCTCAGCCTTCTGAGTAGTTAGGATTACAGGTGTAAGCCACCCATGCCCGGCTAATTGAAATTCTTAAGCACTAAGACTGAGCTTTCTTGAGCCAGAGTTTGGTCTCAAGACTACAACACAGAAACTGCCTGAGTTTGCATCCCAGTATCTTGCTCTACAACTTTTCAAATTTGCCAGCTCCCACAATTGCATGATGCAGTTCCTTAAAATAAATCTCTCTTACAGGCGCCAGCGGCTCACATTTGTAATCCTGCCTACTCAGGAGGCTGAGATCTGAGGATTAAAACTCAAAACCAGCCCAGGTAGAAAAGTTCATGAGACTCATAATTCTAACTAGTTAGCAAAAAATCTGCAAGTAGAGTTGTGGCTCAAGTAGTACAGCATCAGTTTTGAGCAAAAAACTAAGAATAGTACAAAGCCCTGAGTTCAAGCCCAAGTACTGGCACACACACACAAAATCTCTCTTCATAAAGATCCATAGGAGGCATACACATACGCATGTCCAGTCTCTGAGACACCTATTACAGACACAAACACACAGACACCCCCTCACACACATGTACCCAATAGGGTCTATTTCTTGGGGTATAAAGAATGGCACAGACTGGATTTCCTTCTAGGGAAAATCAGTAAGTTGCGTGTGAACTAACTGTGGAAGCCTTGGCAGTGCCATGGCCCTCTCCTCAGACATCAAGGGACCAGGGCACTGGGTCTAGCACTGGCTCCTGGCAACCCTTCCAGGAACAACTTGGCTTGAGGTCATATCCTGAGGGGGTCCCTGAATTGATTTAATTTAAAGAAAAATGTTGATACATGGGACAAACATTCACTTGGGCAGATTACATATCAATGCTGAAGAGTCACCCAAACCTCCATTCTCATCAGATTTAGTAACTCACTTGCTCACTCAACAAATATTTATTGAATGCTTCTATGTGCCAAACATTTTTCTCAGCACTGGGGATGAGGCAGTAAACAAAACCATTACATGTAAGCTGCAGAGACAGCAAACAGACTGAGCTAGAACACACCAGAGCTAAGAGGAAAGATGGAGCCTGCTTGGGGTGGGGGAGGGGAGCCAGGTGATGGAGGGGAATGTGTAGAGAAGGTCTATCTGTGAACGTGGCCTTTGAATGGAGGCCTGAGGAGGTAACAAGTGTGCCAGGAAATCCAAACAGAGGGCTGGGAAAATGCAGAAACGTTGGGGTGAGGTGGGAAAGCTGGCAGACTGGAAGAGCAACAAGGAGGCCAGAGACTAGAACAGAATCAGAAGAGAGAGTAGAGGAACGTAGTGGTGGGAGGCCAAGCAAAGACTATCTCAGGCTCATGGTAAGAGTCGTACTTGGGTTTTACTCTGAGGAAGCTGGGAAGCCATTAGAGGTTTTGTCCAGGGGAGGGGGCCTAACTCTGCCACAGTCCCCAGAGGTCTGGAGATGTAGCTCAGTGATAAGAGGGTATACTTAGGGTGCATAAAGCCCTGAGCACCTTCTGACCCTGTCACTCTGTCTCTCTCTGTCTTTCTATCTCTTTCTCTGTCTCTCTCTGTCTTTCTGTCTCTCTCTGTCTCTGTCTGTGTGTATGTCTCTGCCTCTGTCTGTCTCTGTCTCTCTGTCTCTCTCTGTTTCTGTCTCTGTCTCTCTCTGTGTCTCTGTCTCTCTCTCTCTCTCTCTTCATTTTGTTTCTCTGTGTATGCGTCTAGGCTCTGTCATAAGTTTTTCCACTCGAGACTGGCACTGTGCCACTTGAGCCACAGTTCCAGTTTTGGCTTTTGCTGGTTAATTGAAGAGCCTCACAGACTTTCTTGCCTGGGCTGATTTCTTTTTCTTTTTCTTTTCTTTTCTTTCTTTCTTTTTTTTTTTGTGTGTGTGTGTGTCTGGTCGTGGGCCTGAACTCTGGGCCTGGACACTGTCCCTCAGCTCTTCAGCTCAAGGCTAGCGCTCTACCACTTGAGCCATAGCGCCACTTCCAGCTTTTTTCTTTTTGCTTATGTGGTGCTGAGGAATCGAACCCAGGGCCTTATGCATGCAAGGTAAGCGCTCTACCACTGAGCCACCTTCCCAGCCCCACCTGAACTGATTTCTATTTGCAGGCTCTCATCTCAGTCTCCACAGTAGGTAGGATTACAGGCATGAGCCATGGGTGCTTGGCTCCTAACTCTAGTCTATAGTAATAATGTCATATCTAGAGGCCTTTAAGTCTCAATATTTTCAGAATAGCCAAAGAACCATCCTTACAATCCTTTGTTCTCTTTCTAATAGTCATTGACCTCCCCAACCAGGGAATTTTATGTTGCGTCTGTCACTCTTGGTGACTTCCTAGAGAAGGCCCTTCTTCATCTAGATGGTGAGGTAGGATGCATAGGGAAGTACATAGGGGAGAATGAAAGCTTTATCTTGCTACCACACAGGGCTTCTTTCTTAGATAGTGGGCTGTTAGGGGCAGGAATGTGCCCTGATCCTTCCTGTTCCCCATGCCAACCCCAGGCTTTGTTACAAAGTCCAGCAAATGCTAGAGGAGATGTCGGGAAATTCCTGAAGTTCAGGCTTCTTCCCTATAGGCAGGCCTCTTTCCCTGCTGGCTGCAGCTGCTGTGATTCATGTTTATTCACTCTTTAGCAACATTCACAGCTCTATTCACTCCCTCTGTGCCAGAGAGCTCACTGGGCATGGACTACAGACTGTACAAATCTCTGTGTCTCACCACAGGGCACTTCCATGTCACTCTGGAGAAACTAGGTATGCCAACCCTTGTCCTACTGCACTGCCTGCTTAAGCTAGGATGGAGTTACTCCTAGGCATGATGGGAGCTCAGAGAAAAGACCTCAGTGCAGACAGGTGGATAGAGAGAAGCTTGAAGTTCTTTCTAGAAGTTTAAATTCCTGGCCAGACACAGAGAGGATGAGCGGAGCCAGCAGAGAGGGAGTTTGCCTGCAGTAGGGCCAACCAGAAATCTTGGCAATTTTCACCAGCCTCTGGCCTGGAAGAGGAGTGAAAAGCCTCAAATGTAGCGTTGACACTGTTTTTCTTTCTTCTGGAGCACTGCCACGTGCGCCACAGCGAGCATTTCACGGGTAGATGCATATTATTGCAATGTGTTTATCTAGAAAACCCAGAGCCCAATTCCAGCATCTGGTTTTCAGCATAATCCTGAGTGAAGTCCAATTTTCCAGTTGGGTTAATAAAAATAAAACTTGGGAAGTTGTAGGCTGACTACATCAGGGGTTGCGTCCTGGCCTCATGCAGGGTCACAGATTGCAGAGCCGGAAGGGCTCAGGCAGGTCATGGTTCCATTGTGGACAGCCTGGCAACAGGGAGAGAGCGTGGAGCTGCAGGCTCCACTCCAAGAAATGGGCTTTGTAGAGGAATGATGTCTTTGAATTTTCTGTGTTGCCACCTGATATGAACTGATGGAGCAGTGCCTGCGACCAGAGTCCTGGGTTGTGTCATGGGATGGGATGAGATACAGATGTGAACCAGAACCTGAGCTGAGATGCACAAAGCAGGGATGGAGACACCTGAAGGACAAGCAGGACCTACACTGATGAGCAGAGCCCATAGACTTCATTGGGAGGCTTGGGGCCAGATCTGCCCCCCCGACCCATTAAAGAGTGTGTGTGTGTGTGTGTGTGTGTGTGTGTGTGTGTGTGTGTGTGTGTGTGCATACATGATCGGGCTTCTTGAACTCACTTTGCTTTTTCACTCAAGAATGGTGCTCTACCACTTGAACCACACCTATACTTCCATCTTTTTGCCCATGAATTAAAGATGAGCATCTCTTGGTTTGTCTACCAGGGTTATCTTCAAAGTGTGATCATGAGATCACAGGCTTCTGAATAGCTATGATTATAGGCATAAGCCACGAGTGCCTGACAAAAGAAGGTTTTAACCCACAAAGTTCCAGTCTTTATAAAGACCTGGGACCTAGAACTAACAGTGCCCAGGTTGTCTCTGCCCCTCGTGTCCACCAGGCTTGCTTATTTGCTTCCCTTCCTCCCTCATTGCAGATGAGTCCTCCACTCTCCATATGGTATGCTAAAAAGCATGGTTGTCCCGTAGCTCCTGAGTGCACACAAATGCTTTTCCTGTCTTCAGTCTCTCTTTCTTTCCCATCCAAAATTCCTTGTTGCAAAGGGTTTATTGGCCCTGGTGTCTCACTCTTGGCAAAATCATCTATGGCCAGGGCATGAAAATCACATATATACATGTGGCTAAGGGGAGCCTACCCTGAGATCCCATGCTGGGGGGATCTTGTTCACGTAAAGTACTCAATAGTTAAAGTACAAATCACAGCCAGCACCTGTTACCTGAGGTAGACAAGGCAGGAAAAGGGGGACCACTTGGTTAGTTAGTATCTAGAGAACCAGACCCAGGTCTTCTGACTCTCAGCCCCGTGCTCTTTTCATTACACCCTGTTCCTTTATCTTGATGTGAAGCCAGTGATTGCAAAACACATCGTGCCTATGCAGTTTTCCCTCTGGAGCAGCTGCAGAATGAGCAGCTTGATTAAAGAGAATTTTGTTGGCAAACTTTGGTATGGACTGAGAGCCAAACGCTGGTGGTGTGGCTGGTTGTGATCCTTTGGGAAGTTATTATAGGCATATGTCATATACTCTGACCTTCCACCAGATGCTGTATTCTGGGGGGAAGATAAGCACTTACTCTTATCTTCTTTGTGTAGGGGCACCTATGGCTCACACATATAATCCTAGATACTCAGGAGGCTGAGATCTGAGGAGCCTGGTGTTTGGAAGTCAGTCTAGGCAGGAAAAACTATGAGACTCCAATTAACCACTAAGAAGCCAGAAATGGAACTGTGGCTCAAGTGGCAGAGCACAAGTTCCCACCTCTAGTCCTTCCCCCAAGAAATAAGTGTCCCAGTGTATTAGTAAGGAATGCTGACATTGCAAAACCACGTCTGTCAGGGAGCCATGCCCCTGGAGAATTGTGAGTCATCTGACATCAGTTCATCAACCCATGGGACTGAGTCCAAGCAGCTCTACCCCAAGTGAGGAAGGAGAAAAGCAGACCACATTCTTCATTCATTGGCTCTTAATTCTCCCTCTTGCCATGCAAGCATTTCCTAAGCACACTTAAAGATGGCCTTCCTCATCTAGGTGCTCAAATATCTTTGTTTCTACACTTGAACCTATATGTTCTTGTTCTAATCCCCCTCCCCCCCCCCCCCCCCGGCCCCATTCTTCAGACACGGTTTCTTTTGCTCTTTATCTGAGACTGAAATTCCTATTCAATCACCCACCCATCCATCTTTCCACTCACCCATCCATCCATCGCCCATCCAGCCAGCCATCTACCTGCCTACCCATCTACCTATTTTTTTTTTTTTGCCGGTCGTGGACCTGAACTCTGGGCCTAGGCGCTGTCTCTCAGCTCTTCAGCTCAAGGCAAGCACTCTACCACTTGAGCCACAGCGCCACTTCTGGCTTTTTCTGTTTATGTGGTGCTGAGGAATTGAACCCAGGGCCTCATGCATGCAAGGCAAGCACTCTACCACTGAGCCACCTTCCCAGCCCCCATCTACCTATTATTAACAATTCATCCATCCTTCTATCTACTACCCATTCATCTATCCACTAACCTATCCATCATTCATCTATTCAACCACTCACTTACTCATTTTTTCACCCTCTACCCATCCACCCACCATCCACTTGCTCACCATCCTTCCACTTACCCATCTTCCCATCAAGCAATTTATTACACATCCATCCATCCATCCAGTCACCTATTCTTTTTGTTGTTGGTGGTGGTGGCCATGGGGCTTGAACTGTGGCCCTGGGCACTGTCCCTGAGCTCTTCAGCTCAAGGTGAGCACTCTACCACTTAAGCCATAGCACCACTTCTGGTTTTCTGGAGATAAGAGTTTCACAGACTTTCCTGCCTGGGATGGCTTTTAAGTGCGATCCTTAGATCTCAGCCTCTTAAGTAGCTAGGACTTAGGTGTGAGTCACTGACGCACAGCACCCATTCATTTTTCTACCCACAAACCCAGCCATTACCCATCCATCCACTCACCCATTTATTCTTCCACCCACCCATCCATCCATCATCCAGCCACACACTCACCCACATATCCATCTATCCGCCATCCACCCCTTATCCCCATTCATTCATCCCCCATGTACTCAAATAGTAAATGTTCTGACAGGTTCTATGATGGTCACTGGGGACACAGTATAAAACATCGTTTCTTCCAGCCTGAGGCAGAAAACAAAATATGTTCCAGTCTGGGGCTCCATGTGACTGAAGAACAGCAAATAGAAAGTAGCATGATGTGAAACCAGGGAGATGGCAGGAAACAGAGGTAAGGCAAGAGCTAAATAAGGCACAGCTTCTGGGTCATGAAGAGGAAGCTGGGAAGGAAGGGGCTTCAGCAAAGACTGATGTCATCAGATTTAAAAGATTGCTCTAGCTTCTATGAGGAAAATGGCTGAAGGCATTACAGTCAGCTGAGAGGGGATGGTATCTTGGTCCGATGTGATGTTCTGGATGGTGATTACTGGTGTCAAGTAGGAAGCTCAGACATGGGCAAGAAGACTTCATGGCTAAATCTCACATGGCTGGCTTGAGAACTGGGTGAACAGCAGTATCTTCACCTGCTATATATGGGGGTCTCTAACCTGAAGCTGGGTTGGGGCATGTCAAATGTGAGAGACCCCCATAAGCTACCCAGCAGGTCAAGTAGACTGCGGAATAAATGAGACTGGCACTCAGAAGAGGTTTGGCTGAGGACTAAGAGGCCACACACAGGGATGCCCTGGGTGTGTTATCCGTGGCCTTTAGCCAAGGTCTTTCATCCAGGCTGAAAACAGAGCTTAGGGGTTGGAGTAGTAGCCTGTCCTAATCTGAAGGCACCCAGGACTCTGCAGGGAGAGGGGTGTGCATCATTAGGACCTATTTAGGGCAGGGGAATTTCCTTTACTTCTAAGGGACTAACCTTCTCAAAGACTGTTCTAAATGCCACTGATTCTTTTGTTGTTGTTGTTTTGCCCTGGAAATGGCCACCCTTTCTGTAAGCCTTCAGAGAAAATGACAAATCAAGGAAACATGCTTTTGGACTTGGACTCAGCCAAGGCCAAGAGGGCACCTCTTGCTCTGGGGTGTGGAAGCCAGGCCCAAGAATGTGGCAAGGACAGAGCCACACAGCAGGAAAAATGGATGCAGGTGGCTGGCTGAGTCATGCGTGGCCCAGCTCTTTACTCAGAACCCCATGTAGTGTGGGGGAGGGGAGACCTCCATCCTCTCTGCCATTCCAGGCAGGAAAAGGAAATTGGAAGAGAGGAAACATCATTTCTGTAGGGCCAGAACACAGTGTGCCTCTCTCCCTCCCCTTAGGAATTGAGGCTTGCTGAGGAGTCTGAACTCTTTCTAGGGCTGAGCTCTCCGGGAAAGAAGAGGCTGTCAGCGACCCACGGAGGGGATCTCTCTTCCAAGTTGCTCCTGCCGCCAGCATTCTTGGCTTTGATGCCACATTTGGGAAAGGAGAGTTAGAAGTTCTTGTCTGCTCAACTGGAGGCACTGATTCCTGAGGTACTTCTCCATTGGGCCTTAGCTCCACACCTCTTGTCCCCATTTACTCAACTGCCATCTCGATTTCCTCATTCTCCTCCACTTGGTGGAATGATTGGTGAGCAGAGGTTGATAGAGTGGCCAATGCTGTGGGATGCTGTGGCAATGCTGGAGGCATGGAAATCTACCAGGAAGAGTAAGGAAGCTTCTGTGTACACTGACTCCAGCAGGCTATGGCACCCAGAATCAAGGAGGAGAGTCATGATGAGGGTCAGTGTGTTGATGGGCCAGGAGAAGAGGAGCAGCCATTTCTTTGGGTAGTTTTTAAGGTGATATTTGACAGCTGTTATTATTACAACGAAGAAGATCGGAGGAAGTAGTGTTGAAGGTCCATCAAATTGTGGGAATGGTGGTGGAACTGTAGCTCCTCATGGCCTTCTTCCCTCATTGATCTGCCACTCTCAATGCTTCACCTTGAGATTAAAGCCAGTGCCACCTCAGATAGGACAGGGTAACTGGGAGGCCAGGCCACAGGTGCTCATAGCTTATTGGGTGGGGGGGCTCTCTGGGGAGATTGTAGCTTTGGATAGATAGAAAATGAACTGTCTAGATAGACACTAGATAGAAAACCAACTGTCCCTTTGTTTTTCCCATCATTTTTTCTCTTCTCTCTCTCACACACACAAAGAGAGAGACACCCACAAAGGGAGACACGCGGAGACAAAGAGAGACTCATGCATATACAGAGACACATACAGAGACAAAAAGAAAGAGACAAAGAGATACAGAGAAACACAAAGAGAAAGCTAGAAACAAAGACAGACAGACAGACACACACACACACACACACACATACACACACACAAAGAGACAGAGAGGGACAAAAAGAGGAACAGAGAGGGGCTGGGAATGTGGCTCAGGAGTAGAGTGCTTGCCTTGCATACATGAGGCCCTGGGTTCAATTCCTCAGCACCACATAAGCAGAAAAAGCCGGAAGTAGTGCTGTGGCTTAAGTGATAGAGTGCTAGCCTTGAACTGAAGAGCTGAGGGACAGTGCCCAGGCCCAGAATTCAGGCCCCACAACCAACCAAAAAAAAAAAAAAAGACAGTGCCCAGGCCCAGAGTTCAGGCCCCACAACCAACCAAAAAAAAAAAAAAAAAAAAGAGGAACAGAGAGAATAAGAAACACACACAGAAAGGAAGAAACATACAAAGAGAGATAAAGAAACACAAAGAGAGACAAAGAAATACACAAAAGAGAAAAGCATACAGAGAGGTAAAGGGAGAAAGGCAAAGACACATGCACAAAAAAAAAGTAGAGACACAAAGAGAGACCAAGAGAGATGAAAGAAACACACACAAAGAGAAACACAAAAAAGACACACACACACACACACACACACACAAATACACACACACACAGAGATAAATCCAGAAGGAATTTGTTGTATTAACTTGCACAAAAGTTTTCAATATTATGTAGTCAAATCCACTGACAAGAATTTTAGTGTCTTATGCCATCCTCCCTGCCCAAGATTTAAACAATATTCTCCTATACAGTAGTCTCCACCCTTTATCCTCAGTTTTACTTCTCACGGTGTCAGTTACTTGTGGTCTACCCCAGTCTCAAGAAACAAAATACAAAATTCCAAATATAAACCATTCATAAAATGTTTAAAAAAACCTTTTGTTACAGCATATTGTTCTAATTATTCCACTTTATTCTTATTGTTAACCTCTTACTGTGCCTTCACAAATTAAACTTTGTCACAGGAAAAATTCCTGCACAAATTGAGCTCAGTACTATGAGCAGCTTCAGACGCCTGCCAAAGGTCTTGAGAGGCATCTCTAGTGGAGAAGGGGGACTTGCCACTTTGTTCTAAAGCATGGCAGTTTTTGTTCTTCAGTATGATTGTCATAATCCATTTGCATATTTTCACATATTTGAAAAAAAGGAACTTCAGCTTAACTTTTTTTTTTCAAATAGCTAATGGCATGCATGGCTTACTGTATAAATGACCCTTACCCCACTTCCCTCTGCCTCACATTTCAACTACCGTATTTATCTTGTACTAAGCTCCCACACTTGGATGAGTCCAGTTAGAGATTCTCTACTCTGTTTGATTAAAATTATTTGTCTGTTCTTGTGCCAATCCCACAATGTTTTAACTACTGTAGCTTTATAGTATATTTTGATACCTCATAGGGCAAATTCTTCACCATTGTTTTTTTTCCCAAAATGTTCTTGGCTAGGCCAACACATGTTCTATTCCAGATGAACTCAAGAATCAGCGGTCATAAAAAGTTCAAAGCACACCAAAAATCTTTCTAAATGTTCCTCCTTTTCCAGTCACTGCTCTGATTCTTCTCCTCCCCACCCCCCATTTCCTTTAAGCAGTACAACTGGTCCACAGCAAGATGTTCCTATAATTCTAGGAAATAAACTATGACATTTTCCATTTCATAAGTAAAATTAGAAGCATGTAAAGGGACTATTCCTAGGGTGAGGAGTAGGAAACACAAAATAAAAACCCTCTAGTCTTATTCGATTTACAAGCCTTTTTTTCCTATAGAAAAAGAGGCGATGTTGATTAGAGACACTAAATGCCCAGTTCTAAGCCATTCTATCACTCATCACTGAAGAGTATCTGACAAGTAGTTCACACAAGTGTTTGCAAGCTTTGACAGTGAAACCCTCTGTGTGGAAAATGGAGCCACTCTCAGGATTGACAAAATTGTGTTTATAAGTCTACTAAGCTGAGAACGAGGCTCTGGCCAAAGAGACTTTCCAAATGCACTAGGTATCCAATGGAGGTCCACAAGCCTTCCTATCAGCAGTTGACCTGGCAACATGCTTTTAGGCTTAGATGGCAGTGTTTTGTTTCTATTCATGGAAACAACAAATGACTCTACACATTTTCAAAGCTGTCTGCTCATTCTTGGCAGGAAAATCTCTGCATACTCTCAAGGACTTGGGAGCCCAGGGTATGCACAATGCCAAGAGCTTATTTCCTGTTAGATTCCTCTCTTCTACCTGAGTCATTCCAGACAGATGGCTATGGACATGATATTAATAATTCTGGATTTTTCTGATGCAGCCCAGATTTCAAATATTTTTAACTTTAGCGTTGTCATTAAAATATCCTTGGAATTCTAAGATTTTCATGTCCAACTAACCTCTCCCATATTGCATTAACACTGGGAAATAGCCCAAAACAATGTTGCAAGATGATATGTCCTTGATATTAGTTTGTTTCTAAAAATCCTGTTACAAAAGATTCCTAAGCTATGACATTCACACATCCCTGAACTCATTCTAACTCAGTCACTTGGTCTCCTATATTTAGCCAAAGGAATCTTTTATTTGGATTGACTCTATTTCTTTTCATACATAAATCTTGTATCTTAAAAAATAAAACCTTTTGAACTAAGACACCCTTATATCAACATAGATTAGGAAGAGAGAGAGAGAGAGAGGATGGAAGGAAGGAAGAAGGAAGAAAAGAAGGAAGGAAGGAAAGCTTGGCTCATAGCACCTCAGTAGCACAATGGCTCCACTAAGATTCAGTGGTTGCTGTGGAGCTGTCCACCAGGAAGGTGCTGACAATATCCTAGAGTTGGACAGGGGCTGCCTTCCAGAGTTATGAGTTCCTCCACACCCCTATCATCAAGTCGTTCCCAGATAAACGTAAAGTACAAGAGATTAGGAAACATAGGCCATGTTCCCCTGTATCTTCTGCTTCTCTCATTGGCTCAAATCCAGACATAAGATCTGCCCAGGTAGAACTTCATTGCTCTCATTCTGAAAATTATGAGCTATAGATTCCTCTAGATGGTCTTGCAGTCCCTGGAGAGGCTAATTCTGGTCTACTTGGTAGAAAAACAGGACTAGCTGCTGACAATGGAAAGGTTGTAGCCCTAGTCCTTTATCCACACCCTAACATTCACTTTCTTCTTCTTTTCCATCCCCAGACCTACTAACCTCCTCCCCTACTTATAAGATGTGGAGGGACAGTCATTTGGGCTTTGATGCTTGTGGCAGACTGGCTGAGTCCGAATAAGTCATTCTTCCCCTTCTCAAATGCAAAACAAGAACTGCTAGGGTCTCTGAACCTGTTCCCTTTCTCCTTGTCCTTTAGCTAACCTTCCTCTTGTTAGTCATATGTCTCACTGAAGACCACAAAGCCCTTGATATTCAAGTCCTTTGGCATTAATGACCCCTGATGTGAGTTCTAGAGCAGGAGTTTGGAATAAGACCATCATAAGTAGCAGGGGATTGGATGAACCTGGAAGCTTTGCACCTGTAAGGTGTACACAAAGGGAGGGTGGCAAGATTAGGAAAGCCTCAAATGTTTGGGGGGAGGGGATGTCCAGGAACATATCGTCTTTAGGATATTTTATTTTTATAAAAATGTTACATGTTTATTATTAACAATTCAAGCAATATTGATGAACTCAAAAAATTCAAACTTTGAAATACCATCACTCCAAAATAACCGTAAGTGACACAAGAAAACATATTGCAGATTTATTTAGTTAGTTAGTTATTCCTTTCTCTGTCTCTCATTTTATTTTCACAGTAGATAACAAGAAAAAAAGACTGGACAGGGCTGGGAAGGTGGCTCAGTGGTAGAGCGCTTGCCTTGCATGCATGAGGCCCTGGGTTCGATTCCTCAGCACCACATAAGCAAAAAGAAAAAAAGCCGGAAGTGGCACTGTGGCTGAAGTGGTAGAGTGCTAGCTTTGAGTTGAAGAGCTGAGGGACAGCGCCCAGGCCCAGAGTTCAGGCCCCACAACTGGACCCCCCCCCAAAAAAAATAAAAAGACTGGACAAATGAATGGATTGATGAATATAAAGAAATGGTTTTTAAAGGGATCATTAGGGGAGAGAGAAAGAGAGAGAGAGAGAAGAGAAGAGAAGAGGAGAGAAGAGAAGAGAAAAAAAGATATAAGGAACAGTTTGGGGAAGGGAGGTTCCAGGAAGGCATAAGAAAAGAATGATGGAGAGATTATGTATAAAAACAGAATAATAAAACCTGTTAAAAACTTGTTTAGAAAGGTGGAAAGGGTAACAAGAAAGGGCAACAGAGGAGGTGAATTTGGAAATATCACAATGAAATCATTCTGTACAATTAATATATTCTAATTAAAGTAACTAAAAAGAAAATATATTATGAAAAATATTTTTTTTTAAAAACAAGATTCCTCATTTGGGCATGGCTCTATTTTAGGCAGTATCAATTGACTGGCTGCTAAGAAAGATAAGGAAATTAGCACTCGTAAGCTTCCTCCCATCTCCCCTCCCCCATTTCCCGAAGATTATGAGTAATACTGTTTTTTTGCCTATTTTTGTCTCATAATATGAGTCATTTCAAGTGCATGTGATCAGGATTAAATGGTGCATATAACAGAGAAATGTGATGACATAGATGTCTGTTATAGACACCAAAGTGTACCAATAAAAGAGAAACTTTTTAAGTGTTATTTGGCTACATAAATGTAATAATAAATTCAGCTATTTAAATAAATTCAGCAGACCGCTGACCTTGTGTGCCTAATTGCTATGAATCACAAGGATAATTATGTATGATTACCATCAAATATCAGATTTCTTAGGTAATAAAATGAGTGAACAAAGTGGATTATCTTTAATGCTTCTGCCACGCTCTTTTGGAAATTCATCTTCCCAGAGATCCTTTGGAGCAATCCCTACTGGGGATCAGGGGAGACTTGGGTGATGACAGTCAGATTTGACAATAAAAGCAACAATTTCCAACACTCTCTGCCTGCCAAGCACAAGGCACTTTACATATATTGGCTCATTTAGTTTCCCAACATTCTGATGACAGATGTACTATACTCCTAATTTTAAAAGTAAAGGAATAAGCCGGGAGCTGGGAGCTCACACCTATCATCCTAGCTACTCAAGAGGTTGAGATCTGAGAATCACAGTTTAAAAGCATCCCAGGGGAGGGAAAATCCATGAGATTTAAACTCCAATTAACCACCAAAAATATGGAAGTGGAACTGTGGTTCAAGTGGTAGAGTGCCAGCCTTGAGCAAGAACAGCTCAGGGACAGATCCCAGACCCTGAGTTCAAGTCCCAGCACTGGCACAAAAATAAAATAAATAAGGAAACATAACTAGTGAGTTATGAACCTCAGATTTTCACCATAAGTAGTAGATCTGTGTTCAATACTTTGTTGTCCATAACAGCCTAACTGTGTAGCCTTGGGTTACTCACTCATCCTCTCTGGGCCCAGGACAACTTCTATAAGTGAATGACTAAAAAGGACTTTCCTACTGCCACCCAGAGCTTCACTAGGACTCAAGTAAATGGTGCTTGGGACAGAGCTTCAAAAAACAACTGGCGGTCTTCGTCATGCCTCAAGCAAGAGTCAGCCTGTGTTGATGGAAAAAAACATTACCAGGAGACCACAAAAACAAAACATTCCCCTGCCAGAAGATAATTCGAAGGGGTGGTGGAGAGGTCCAATGGCCATGAACACTTTAGCAAGTTCAGGTTCAGGGTGAATTCTACCCAGACACTTTTTGTTCCCAGTACTCATTATCAAACTACTCTTTGATAGTGTCTCATCAAGGGACTATCAAAAGGTCCACTGATTGTTGTCCCCACTCCTTTAGGCCAGTATTATTCTCCTAGGCCCTGAGGGCTTGTCCACTCTTGGAATAAACACTTGATCAGGCTGTTACCAGCTTGTCTTTCTAGATATGATGCCTACACGGTGAAGGCCACAAATAAAAGGCCCTTTTGAAACCTCAGCCTGATAGAGACACCCAAGCCAGCATTCAGAGAGCTAAGGTCTCTGTGAAGGAAGAGAAACTGACTTCTGGCCCTAATTCAAACCCATGACTTGGGCAAGTCCCTGGTCCTCTTGTGGGGGTTTGTTTTCTCATCTATAATACAAAGGCTTTCTGGATGTTCTCCCAAGGCCTGTCCAACTTGCCTTATGTTGTCTATTCTGGGAGAGGTACAGCATGATGTGACTGGCTGTGATTTATCTGGGAGATTTCCAGAGAGAAGAATCCAGCAAGAATCTGAACACAACAGAGTAAGATAAACCACAGTTTAAGAAAGAACCCTGGGCCAAAAGTGCAAAGTTGCAAATCCATTATGATTTGGAGAGCAAAAAGGAGGAGATAGCCCTGGGATTTGTATGAAAAGCACAAGGAGAGATGGAGAGAAAAAGAAGATACAGAAGGCCCCAAGATCAGTCAGCTAAGGATCTGCTTTTGTGGGGGGGATTATAGCCTATGGCAAAAAGACCACTAGATCCTAAGCCAGAGGAGGAAATGAAGGGGATGAGATAGGGCCATTTGAGCTCACCGTGCAAATCATACCTTTAATTTGGGGCTTGGGTAACATGGTCAAAGGTGTTGATGCTGTCTACCTGAAGAAAAGTAGGCTTGCAGAAGGGATACTACTAAGTAGCACCGCTTAAGCCTTAAAAAGTAGACTCTAAAAGAACTAGAAAGTCAGATCGTCCTCAGGTTTCACATCTCTAAGATAAGATGTAAGTATCTGAAGGCCTTCTAATTCTCATTCAACAAAACCAATGACCACAGCACCACTCCCAACTATCCCACCCCAACATCCAAGGTCTCCTACTTTTCAGAAGAAACCAAAATTCCAAAACTTGTCCCCAGACTCTGCACATACCTCATCCCTGGTGAGGCCTTTCACCAAGCCCAGGAGCCTGCAGGGGAAGCTGGTTCATGGGCAGAAAGGAGGCTGGATCTTTCCACTACATTGTCAAGATCCTAAGGCTGATTGTGCCTTGCCTACTTCCTGTGCTCTGCTGCAGGTGGATGTGCAGTCCAGACAGACAGGAACAGGGGCAGCTTATCTGGGATGTCCACTCAGCTCAGGAATGATAACTAGCCAGCCAGCAAGTCTGCTCATTCAGGGAAGCCTCTAGTGAGACTCTGAGAGGCCTCTGTGACCCTGGGTTTTGTAGCCCATCTCATCATGTGTGTCGATTTTTATTCGCATACACATGTGTATACCCAGACATACAATTAAGATGTATATACACGCATATAGTGGGTGTAAATAAAGTAAAACCACGGCCACTTTGAGGATTGACCTAGAATTAGCAATCCAGCCTTCCTCAGCAGAATGGAATTAGCTACAGTAGTTTCACGAACTTCCTTTTCTGGATGGGACTGTATGTCTGCTCCGTCACTTGTCCATTTATCCAGATCTCCATTCTACATGGATCAAGCACTTCCTTCCCCAGATGCCAGTTACTAGCCGATGATGATTCTCTGGGACCTTTTTCTTATTTCTGTATTTCACTGTGGTTAACACACACACACACACACACACACACACACACACACACACACACACACACACACACCATAACATCTGCTACTGTAACCAATTTTAAGAGTCTACTTTAGTACCATTAAGTATACTCATATTGCTGTGCTCCACCTCTCCTGTTGCAGTTGCCTAAAAAAAGTCTTGAAGTGACAGAATCCTCTCTCCTGACAAGATGGGTTCCAGGAATTTGACTCCTGTGCAGCTCTGTGTAGAGTTCAAGTGCAAGAGGTTCATACTTGACCTCAAATGCACTCCACTAATGGCTATTATAAATTATCCACACGTTAGCTGACTCCACAGATAAAAGAAGGTCACTGCCCTCAGCCAAAAGCCTTGGGCTGGGCAGTGGCATGGGCTTCCTTCCAGGGAACCTGTCTCAGAAAGGGGCAGAGTTACATGTACTTATAACACAACCACAGTTGGATTGCCCAGGTCAGATGGGGGCACCAGAGGACTGTGCCTTTCATGGTGGTCAGTCTCTGGCTGTGTGGATTTGCTTTGATTCTTGGAGGAAGCTCTTGGAAGTTAGCAAGTTGTATAATGTTTGACTCCTCATTTGTGAAATGTAAATAATATCCATCTTTAGATTATTTCATAGCTGGAAAATATGATATACAAGAGCTATTTTCTGCAGGGTGCCGGTGGCTTATGCCTATAATCCTAGCTACTCAGGAGGCTGAGGTCTGAGGATCACAGTTCAAAGCCAGCCCAGGAAGGAAAGTCCATGAGACTCTTATCTCCAGTTAACCACCAAAAAAACAGAAGTGCCTTGAGCTGAAAAGCTCAGGGACAGCACCCAGGCCCAGAGTTCAAGCCCCATGACTGACAAAAAACAAAAAAGAGAGAGAGAGAGAGAGAGAGAGCTATTTTCATTGAAGACAGACATATAGTAAGTGCATTTTGTTAAATTTAATTTTCCAAAATAATTTTTATTTTGCAGTATGCTATATCTTGTATGTCCACTTTTTTAACTGGCAAAAAGGTATGTACATTGGTGGTATACAGCATGATGTTGGATGTAGACATGTACTGAGAAATGACTAAATCAAACTAATTAACCTCATTACCTCCCATACTTACCAGGATTTTTGTTGTTGTTGTTATTGCTATACTGGGGCTTGAACTCAGGACCTTGTACTTGCTTGCATGGCTGGTGTTCTACCATATGAGCCGCACCTCCAGCTCAGCTTTTTGCTGATTGTTTTAAAGATAGAGTCTCCCAGACTTTTCTACCCAAGCTGGCTTCAAATGGAAATCTTCCAGATCTCAGCCTCCTGAGTAGCTAGGATTACAGGCATGAGCCACCAGTTTTCAACTCTTTTTTCTTGTTTGTTTGTTGTTTGGGTTTTGAGGTAAAAAGCAGTTTAAATCTACTACTGTATTAGGAATTTGCACACATGCATCCTACTGACTCTAGTCATAAAACGTATCTTGCACTTTCTCTTAACTAAACCTTGTATTCTTTGACTTACCACCCACCCCCATGGTCATTGCTTACTAAGTGGAATAACAGTGTTCATTCTTGTTGTTGTTCTTATTTATTCACCAGTTTCCTCAAATCCTGAAAACCTACAAGCACCAATGCACAAACAGTAAAAGCACAAACAGTACTTCTGAATTCACTGACTCACACTCCCCTTTAACACCATAAAGCAACCACTGGTGAGCTATGTCTCACAGGAGGTGTCTTTGCTCAAAGTGGATCTCTCTCTCTTCTCTCTCTCTCTCTCTCTCTCTCTCTCTCTCTCTCTCTCTCTCTCTCTCTCCCTCTCTCTCTCTCTCTCTCTCTTTCTCTCTCTCTGGGACATCCACAGGCCCTAGTGTCTTAGGCTGCTCCTCACACCCAGAACCACCAAATATGCCAAAAATCATGATGATGTCACCTAGGCTCTCTTCCTGTAGTTATACCAGCAAAACTATCTTCAAGAAATGTGGATGGGGGGCTGGGGGTTTAGCCCAGCGGAAGGGCGCCCGCCTGGCGTGCGCAAGGCCATGGGTTCGGTTCTCAGCCCTGGTTTAAAAAAAAAAAAGAAATGTGGATGGTGCACCAATGTTTTACATTCTTTGTAGAATGGCTTTCAGTTTTTATTATAGGCTGGTGATGACTATGCTGCTTACCCAGCATAAGGCTCTGAGTCCAAACCCCAGTATGACTAAAACATAAATAAATCAAACTGTCAGTTGTCAAATATCTTTGACTATGAGAAGTCCAGCTGATGACTGGCAGTCAGTAGAGGAAAATGTTGTGTCCGTAGGCATCATGGAGTCACTGTACATACCCTACTAAGATGTGAAATGCCCTCCTGTCCAATTAAATATAAGCTTACATGTTAAAAAATTAAATTTAAAAAGAACTCCTTTAGTACAAGACAGACGAGTCTTGGAACTCAAGAGACATTTTTAAGGGATGGACACCAAACTCTGTTCTTATTTCTCACCACTTCTCCACTAGCAGAAGTATTGATGCTCAAAACCATACACAGAGACATCTGGGAAGCTTGAGCATGGTCACCAGCCATGCTGTGATGGACAAACTTACCTCAGAGCCAAGAACATACCTAGACTGAGTAGAGATCTATCATCATTCTCCTAATGCATTTGTCATCTCTGATACCATCTCCCAAACAACTGCCCTGTATTAGGTATTTACTACTGTATAACAAGTTACTCTAAACTTAGTAGCTCAACACACCACATATTTATTCTGGGGTCAGGAATCCAATGCATATTAGCAGGGTCTCTCTCAAGGTCGCCATTAAAGGATCAGCCAGGCTGCTGTCATCCGAGGCCTCCCTGGGTCCAGAGGACCCACTCTCCAAGGCTCACTCTCACGGCTGTGTGTAAAGGCTTTCATTACTGGCTAACTTCTTATCATGTCTTCCTGCAGAACCAATTATCTATGATGGAGAGAAGAGCAGCCTTTCTTAGCCAAGTCTTAGAAACCACACATACCACTTCTGCAATGTTCTATCCATCATTCTGGTAGCGGGGATGGGGGTGGGGGTGTAAGGAGGAAAGACCTCCCCAGGGCCAACTTGGGAGCTGGCTACTACATACCCTCTGTCCTCTCAACCTCCAGCCTCCACAGGCTTGCCTGAGGGAAACTTGGCTCTTCTCAGGGGACTTTAAGGTCCCTAAAGATAGAGCTAAACAATGACAAGTTAACCCTAGGACTAGAGATACTTATTTGAAGGCCAGTAACCAAGAAAAGAAAGTGCAGAGGGGATAGAAGTAAAGCAGTGGATACAGAATTTTGAAGATAGAAATTTTGAAGACAGAAAAAAGTATTTGTGTGGGAACAGATGCAAGAGACCCAGCTCTTCAGTGTGTAGGAATGATAGAAACACAAGTATTCTAACAGAGCCGTGTTTCCCCCTCACATTGCTGGTCCATGAGTTTGTTCCATATCCCTCCCTTGGGAAAGCAGCCGCCATCTTGGACACTGCCAACACCATTGGCAGAGTGTCTTGCTTGCATGGACAATGAAATTCTCTGGCCCAGAAATGATACATGTCCCCTCTATGCACAATCACTCATCATATATTGTCACTCTGATTCCAGCCAGCCGGAGGGAGCCAAGAAGTACAACCCCATCACATGCCTGGAAAAGGAGGAAACTTGAAATATTTGGCAAACAGCACTGGTGATTCCTCAGTCTAGGAGGTACAAAATGAGAGAAAGGTATGTTCCTGGGAGTTAAACTACTAGGCAAAAATGAGACTTTTCCAGGCCTAAGATCTGAGACTCTGAGGCTTGTCCAGTTACTCCCTTACTCTTGGGTCAGGTATCTTGCTACCTCACAACAGCCCAAAGAGGCATGAATGTTCGGAGTTCTCTAGCATAGTCTTCTGAAATTCTCTGGTCTCCCCTTATATTGTACCCCTTCCAATCCCAACCCTTTAATTCAGGGGAAGAATGTCTAGACTCCAGGTCACATGTACACTGAATTTCATGTTTTGAAGCCTGGCCCAATCCCTTAGGATTCCTTGGGGTAACCCCCAGCCCACTTCCCAAAGGTAAGTAACCCTAATCTGATCACCTGACCATGGTTCTCAATAGATAGGATTAGACAGAGCTCTCATTAGCCTGAGATGTGCCTAGCTCTAGATTTTTTTCTTTTTGACTAGAAGCTCTTTTCTTTTCTTTTTTTTTTAGGGGGGGGCGGGGGTCCGGTTGTGGGGCCTGAACTCTGGGCCTGGGCGCTGTCTCTCAGCTCTTCAGTTCAAGGCTAGCACTCTACCACTTGAGCCACAGTGCCACTTCCGGCTTTTTTCTTTTTGCTTATGTGGTGCTGAGGAATCGAACCCAGGGCCTCATGCATGCAAGGCAAGTGCTCTACCACTGAGCCACCTTCCCAACCCCTAGAAGCTCATTTCTTAGGAATCTCAGGTTCTTACATCTTAGTAAGCTGGCACAACTTACTCCACCCAGGCCGAAGAGAAGCCATCACCCCAGATGCCTTTCATAAACATATCTGGCAGTGGCTGAAGAACAATACACTTTCATTTATATTCTCACATCCAATAGCTGCTTAGTTTACAACTGGTTATTGGTCAGGCCTCAAGACCCCACTTGATCCCTTATAGACTATAACCATGATTCATTAATACACCCAGTAATCATCTGACCCCCATGTCTTACTCCCAACTCCCTAATTAAGAAATGCAAAGCTACTGTCTCTAAGTCTCACAGCTAGTAAGTATCAGATTTAGGATTGAAACCTAAATGGGTCTGACTCTAGATGTCATATTCTTAGCCACTAGATATTAAATGGTAGCCAACAAAATGTTTACAAAAATACTTTGGCCGCAGGTGGCATCAGAAGAGATGTCAAGGGAAAGAGAAATTCACTGTATTGCCAAGGCCTTGCCATCTTCCTTATGCCTAAAATTGCCTGTGACCTGGAGTTCAGGCATCCTCCTCCCTCTCCCCTTTTCTCCCCAGATCAAAAGGCTGGATAAGGAAGAGGTATAGTATTAGGTGAGGTCAAAAATCACCCTAAGTCTGAACCAGACAGTGAGACAGGACATACAAATTGTCTCAAGTAGTAGTGAAGGGCAGAACAACATGCGGACAAAGGTCCACAGTAAATATGATTCCTTCCTCCATTCTAGTGTTTCAGGGCCACACCAAACACCAGGCCTTCTCTAAAGAGCTGTCTGTGGGTAGACATGATATCCATGCTTCCTTGTAGGAACATCTAGGCTTTGGGTCTGCTCTGTCATCCCTTTTCTTTGGAAGTATCCAGAACAACCTTATTGTAGCCTGCCCCCCTCCCCTACCAGACACACACACGCACGCGCGCACGCGCGCACACACACACACACACACACACACACACACACACACACACACACACACACACTTCAAACCAGTTGCTCTTGGGAACTTCCCAAGATCCTCAAGACATCTGCCAACCTGTGGAACTGAGTCCCATTCTCAAAGCCTTTGGCCCTGAGAAGCCTTGACCAGGATGAATGTGGTGACCACCGGGCAGGTGAGGGCAGCAGAGAGCCAGAGGCAGAAAGCCCAGGAAGGAGCTACTGCTCCCAGCTGGGAGAACTCCAGGAGGAAGTGGGAGGAGCTTGTGGAGAACCTTCATCTGCCAAGGAAATCCCCTCCCCTGGGTTCACACAGAGGCCAGTTCAGGTTGAAGCAAAGATGCTGGGGTGCACACTGGGAAGTCAGACCAGAGAAGTAGAGGGATGCCAGAGACAACAGTACGGAGAGGCAAGAAGAGAGCCAGCAACTTGCTGGAGGTCAGCAAAGGTCCCGGAGCAGGTCTGAACACAGGCCAGCCTTGTCTCCTCCAGGCCAGAAGAACAGAGAGGAATTTGGACAAAGAAGCAAAGACAAAAAGCTGTTCCGTTCATTTTATGAGATCATCATAACCCTGATAACAAAACCTGTCAGGAACAGTACATACACAAAAAGAAACAACAGACCAGTACCACTTTTGAATATGGACAGAGGAAAACTGTGACATTAACATAGTAAATGTAAACTTAAAAAACAAAAAAATCTCCCATGAGAATCAAGAAGGTTCATTCCTGCCAGGTTAAGGTGATATGGTATTAGGAAATGTAGTTCAATTATACAGTTTATCAGTACTAATAAGAAGAAAAAATAAAAACTTGGGACTATGTTCTAAAAGCATTGACTAGAATTTCACATCCCTTTCTTTTGTGTTTTTTTTTTGTTATTTAACTTTTAAAATACAAGAAGACAAGGCCAATTTTATGACACAATAAATAATAGCAATGTCTTACTTAAAAATGAAATCCTGCCAGCTGCCAGTAGTTCACACCTGTAATCCTAGCTACTCGAGACTCTGAGATCTGAGGATCATGGCTCAAAGCCAGCCCAAAAGTAAGACTATCACTGAACTACCAAAAAAGCTCAAAGTGGAGCCATGGGTCAAGTGATAGAATGCTAGCCTTGTCCAAAAAAAGCTCAGGGATAGTGCCAGGCCCTGAGTCCAAGCCCAAGGACCCACACAAACAAAAAAACAAAAACAAAAAACCCGTGAATTTAAGCAGCAGACACCTTAAGTCATTTACCAACTAAAATCTTAATGATCAAAATGTTTCAGAACATGATGCTAGGTAAAGTGCTCTTGCATATTGCAGCTGTCATTTGTACAGGAAAATCAAACCGTTTCTCCTCTATATTCCTATGTTCTTTGCAGATACCAATTGGGTGTCCTATAATTTAACTCAATTCCGAGCATAATTGTTCAATTAGTTAAAAAAATTGTTCAGTTAGTTTTTTTAAAAAAATTAGACCTTACAAGTTACAGGCTCAGCCTCACAAGCTGCTTACCTTATCAGATACCAGTTGCAAGTAGTGATTCACCAGGTTAGCCATACTTCTAACTGAGCTACAAATTAAGGAGGAACCTCTCTTCTTACGTTAAATCACTTGTTATGATGGCTCACTGAAGTCAATAGTCACCTCTACTTATTGGTTTATTACTTGATGAAGGAGACAGATGATGAGGTACATGGGGTAAAGTGCAGGACACAGAAGCTTCTGTCCCTGTGGAGCTGGGGTGTGTGCCATTGATGCATTCATTTTACCAGCAACTCTGCAGTCCTTGTAACTTTCGGGATCTTTTCTAGATGCTTCCTCACATAAGCATCATGGGTTATCAATTCTGTCTCCAGCTTCTCTTCCTTCCCTAGAGGATGGTGTGGGCTAAAAATGGGTTTCCTCTTGTAGACAACACATAATTGGGTCTCTGGGTCTTTTGTTTTGTTTTGGGTTGTTTTGTTTTGTGGTGCTAGGGATGGAACATGGAACCTGGTTTGTGCTAAGCACATTGCTCCAGCACTGAACTATACCCTCTGCCCTGGATCTCTATTTTTAATTGCAGTATATTAACCAGATACTTACTAGCACTTGATGTGATTATCTATTTGGTTAGTCCTAAGTTTATCACTTTCCTATTCATTTTGTACTTGTCCTGTTGGTTCTTTGCCATTCCTGTTTTTCCCCTATTATCTGAATTATTTTGGATTAATTGGTTGTTTTTCTTTTCAGTATTCTATTTTATCTCTACTTCTTTAAAATTAAAATGTGGCTGCAGGGGCTGGGAAGGTGGCTCAGTGGTAGAGTGCTTGCCTTGCAGGCATAAGGCCCTCAATTCGATTCCTCAGCACCAGATAAGCAGAAAAAAGCCGGAAGTGGCACTGTGGCTCAAGTGGTAGAGCTAGCCTTGGGCTGAAGAGCTGAGGGACAGTGCCCAGGCCTAGAGTTCAAGCCCCATAACCTACAAAAAAAATGTAGCTACAATAATTTGGTAATGTGTTTTTTTCCTTTTCTTTGCTTCATTTTATACACAGTCTACCTTCAAGTAACATTATATCTCTTCATATAGAAGACTTTACACTGTTTCTACTATCCCTCCCTATATTTTGTGTTGTGAGTTCACAGACTTTCTTTTATGTATGTTATAAATGCCCATGGAACATTGTTTTTTCAGCAGTGAATCATCTTTAAGTAAAATTGTTTTCTTTTTTGAGGTACTGGGGTTTGAACTCAACCTTACAATTGCTAGGCTGTTGCAAAACCACTGAACCATACCTCCAGCCTTTCTTTTAATGAAAATTTAATAGTTGTCTTTAGCATTTCCTACATTCTGCTTCTCTTTGTGTAACACCAAACTTCTGTGTGGTATTATATTTCTTTAGTGTGAAACATTTCTAGTGGCTCAGAGGTACCAGGCTTACCTACGTTCCATGAAGCCCTCGGTTTGATCCTCAGCATTGCAAAAAAAAGAAAGAAAGAAAGAAAGAAAGAAAGAAAGAAAGAAAGAAAGAAAGAAAGAAAGAAAGAAAGAAAGAAAGAAAGAAAGAAAGAAAGAAAGAAAGAAAGAAAGGAAGGAAGGAAGGAAGGAAGGAAGAAGGAAAGAAGGAAGGAAGGAAGGAAGGAAGGAAGGAAGGAAGGAAGGAAGGAAGGAAGGAAGAAGGAAAGAAGGAAGGAAGGAAGAAAGGACAAACTTTCACTGAACATTTTCATAGTCCAAATGATGTTAACAAATCTCTCAGCTTTATTTGCCTAACACATCCTCATTTTACATTTTTTTCTTTTTTCTTGGGTTGGGGGACTGATCCTGGGGCTTGAACTCAGGGGCTGGGTTGTTGGGTCTTCGTCCGAGGGTCCGAGGAAAGGTAAGTGTGATGCTCACCTGCCCTCTCCCCAGCCTCCCTCAGCCCGGGAGACAATCAGACACAGCAGGGAGCCAAATCCAGCTGGTAGAAAACTCATTTATTAACAGAGAGCAGGCCTTTTTAAAGCCAAAAGGGCAGGTGGCATGGCAGGGGAGGGAAGAGGAAACAATCACTGTCAAGGTCACACCCTATCATGCACCTAAGCTTTCATGGGCTGGTTATGCACTGAACATAAAGCAAATCGGGCTCTGCCCACTCAACTCTCTCTCTCAGCACCATCTTTGCCGCCCATGTGCTCTGCAGATTCCCCCTTTTTTTGTTTTAATGGCAGACCCACCTCCCAGTTAGTTATCCTTTTCCCTCCACTGTAAAGGTTGTTTTAACAGGATTACATTGATAAGAATAGCATTGGCTATGCAGGGGGTTCGAGGCAAGTCTGGGGGTCGAGATTTGCCGGACTAGGATAGGGAGGGCCCTTGTGCATGATCCAAGAGCCCGTCCCAGTTACCTCACATCCCCACCTAGCACAGTAATAAACATCAGTCCCACCACAGTTAGAAATGTCTGAAGCAGTTCGATTAATTCCTGGGCACCTGGTGTCTTTTAAGTAAGCCAGTTCCTTGTACGAGCCTTTAAGCTAGCACAGGGGTCAAGATGACCTTTGGGCTTTACTGTCAGCTCCCAATGGCTCCCAACATCACTGGGTGCTATCTCTAAGCTTTTTTTTGCTCTAAGTTAGTGTTCTACCACTTGAGTGACAGCTCCACTTCCAGCATCTTTGGTGATTAATTGCAGGTAAAAGTCTCATGGACTTTCCTGCCTGAGCTGGCTTCAAACCACATCCTCATATCTCAGCCTCCTGAGTAGCTAGGATTATAGGCATGAGCCACTGGCTCCTGGCTTCATTTTATGTTTAGTCTTAAAGGATGGTTCTTCCATGTGTAAAGTTCTAGGTTGACCGATTTTTCTTTTAGCCCTTTAAAGATGTTAGAAATAAGGGCTTGTTTGTGTAGTCATTTTTAACTTGGTTCTCCTTTAACTTTTGATTCTTCTTTTACTTTGGCTGGATTTTTCTGTGTTACTGACTTCCAAGAATGTCATTATGTTGTTTCTTGGTATGGTTTACTTTATATTTATCTTATCCCACTTGGGGTTTGTTGAACTTCCTGAGTATGTGGATTTATAGTTTTTTATCAAATATGGAAACTTTTCTGCCATTTTTTTGCCTCCTTCCTTTAGGATGCCAATTATACATTTTTATATCACCTCTTATTGCCCCATAGATCACAGAACTCTAAACATCTTTCCCCATCTTTTTCTCTTCTTTTATTTCAATTTAGATAGTTTATGTTGTTTATGTTGCTTCAGTTCACTCATCTTTTCTGCAGTACCCAATCTGCCTATTAAGCATATCTAGCGAATTTTTTGTATTATATATTTCTTTCCTAATATCTGTCATTTTCTTCTGGTTAGGTTTCTTCTTGCTATGTTCATGTTATTTAAATACTTGACCAGGGGCTGGGAAGGTGGCTCAGTGGTAGAGCGCTTGCCTTGCATGCATGAGGCCCTGGGTTCGATTCCTCAGCACCGCATAAGGAAAAAGAAAAAAGCCAGAAGTGGCGCCATGGCTCAAGTGGTAGAGTGCTAGCCTTGAGCTGAAGAGCTGAGGGACAGCGCCCAGGCCCAGAGTTCAGGCCCCACGACTGGACCCCCCCCCCCTCCAAAAAAAAAAAATACTTGACCATACTTACAGAAGCTTTTAAATTTTCTTTTATTATCTTTAAGTAGTTGTACAGTTGCCATCTAACAAAGCAGTTTAGAAGACAATATAATCTTGATCAATGTCAGTCCTTTCAACTACTGATCCATTTCTCCCCCACTCCCCTTTCCTTGCTTTTTCTTAATTTTGTGAAAGATACATTAGATTCTTTACTCCTCTTCATTTGTCTATCCTGTCCCTTTGACACCATCATACCCCTTTTGAGTTCCTGTTTCCTGGTGTTTTATTTTGCTGAACTTTGATTTTGCTTTTCTAAAGAATTACAGTATTTGAGTTCTCCTTTGAGAACTTTTGAAGTTTTCTGTTAATTCCTTTAACATCTGCATTTTTTTCTATTGACTCATTCTGCTTATAAATCACATTGCTTATTTCTTCTCACATCTAGTCATTTTTTGAATGCTAGGCATTGTTGGTTGTGGCTGTATATGTAAGTAACTTTGCATCCTGGAATAGGAAAAGGACATTAGTTAAAATGTTATGAAATCTAAATAGAGCCTGTAGTGTAGCTAACAATATTTTATCAATGCTAATTTCTGTTTGGACAAATATACCATGATTATATTAAAGTTATATAGGAAAAAAGTTAAATAGGTAAAGATTATTCAAGAACTCTCTGTACTATCTTTGCAACTTTTCTGTAAATCTAAAATTATTCCCAAATCAAAATGTTATTTGGGGGAAACAGGTAATTACTGAAGCTTGAACTTACTCTCTCCATTTTCGCTCAGGGCTGGTGCTCTACCACTTGCGCCATACCACCAGTTCCAAAAAGTTATTTTAAATTCCTCCATTCTCTATTTATATTAAAGCACTATTTATTGTTTCTCTCTTACATTTTGTTATGATTTAGGCCTTATTTCTAAAGGTTTTTTGTAATTCTTTTTATCTGTTATCTCATTTCTAAATTTTTCTAATTCTAATTTATACTGTCCTTTAGTCTCTCATTTGAAATAATACTATATGGTATTTCTTTTTGAGAAAAAAAAAGAAATGACGTTTCAATCTCTCCTACAGCTCATTGTCTGCAGCTGTATGTTACAATACAGCTTATTCTTTTTCTTCATAGAATTTCTCACCTCAATACTTTGTGCTGGTTACTTTGGTATGAGTTTGGGTTTTATGCTTCTTAATAATATTTTTGATTACTGCTGATCAAACCACTTCTATAACCTCACAAAGCTCCTTTCCCTGATATTTTCAAGTAGTGTCAAAAAAGAAAAAAGGACAATCTGCATTCTAAAAGAAGTTTTCTTTTTAACTACTTTCTTTTTTCCTAGTTCTTTTCTCTTCCTTCCTTTTGATCTGAGCCTTCTCTGTTTCTTTTGTCTTTATCTTATTGGATTTCAATTGCTGTCCTAGAAGTTTCCCTTAGGGTAAGCCAGTCTTCACGTGGTACACCACAGACTACTCATTTTCAAGATTTCATGTTCAAATAGGTCAGAGTGCCCCAGTCCCTTTAGGCCTAGCCACAAGCCTAGTGCTCTCATCCATCAGTGAAGTAGGGAATGTTCTTCCCATTTGCTACCGTTCTAGTATTGACCTTCTGTGCTTTGGATCATCGTGTCTGATGTCTTCATTCTAATTTCTCAGGTCCCCCTGTCTACACAGATGCCTAGAATTTATGATAAATGATGCTTTTATTTTGTCATCTCGTTTGATTGTTAATGTTGTTCGGTGGTCTTTAGTTTTGCTAACTAGTTGCTCTTTTTTATATGATAATTCAAGTCAATTTACATACTATGTGGTCTGCTGCAGCCAGCTTCCCAGAATTCCAATATGTAGCACTTTTTAACCTAGAGCCAGGATGAGAAACATTAGATTTTGTGAAGCACTTTTTCATATTCCCTATGGAATTTAAACACTATGATAGCAAACTTGGAAAAAATTAATCCATTGAGATAAAGAAAGCTATTTAATACCTCTACATTAATAATGTGTGTGTGGCATGTCCCATACTTTGTTTTTAACTAAACTGTTTATTACACTTAGGTTATATTTGCTACACAGTGTCTCTTCACAGTGTCCATTCTGAGGGCTGTTAGATTCATGGTTGTTTCTGTTTATCTTTTTTTTCAGGAAGGGAACACTGTGGTTTGAAAGCCTTTGTACATGTTAGGCAAGCGTTCTACCACTTAAGCCATACCCCTGTCTTGTTTCCATTTTTTCAGAATATGTGAATGATGCTGTCATAAATACCTTTGTGCGTTTGGTTTTGTTTTTGTTGCTTTCTTTATGACAGAATTCCAAGAGGAGCATGACTGGGCTAAGGGTAGGAATATCTCCCTGGCTGGGCAATCTACTATCTGAAATGTGTTTTGAGAATTCTTTTTCTTATTATAGGAGAAAGGTTGAGACTTGGTTGTTAATGGTGAAGAACACAAGAACAAAGCCTTTTTTCCCAGGATCACTCTTAATACATCCTTTCTCCCAGCCACCAGCTATTCATTTCCTTCAAATTTCACTTAAATAACATTAATGGTGGGCCTGCTATGTGAACCTGCTATGGTTTCTCTGCTCATTACTACACTGAAGTCCCAAGTATGTGTGTTGTTCAGATCAAGGACCAATCCAACATACATGATGCAGCGGGACCCAGTCCAAATGAGCACTACCTATTCTCTCTAATGACCTTTATCTTGTTATCTTGATCCAAGAAAAGCAAAAAACTCCAAATAACCCCTATGATCTCCTAGTCTGCCTCCAGTTATTTAAAGTCACTCCATACACTTAACCAGCCTTACTTTCCCTTGGCCTGTCTTCCTGTCTCTCCCACCCTACCTCTACGGAATCTTGTCTTGAACTGAATTCCTCTTAGCTTGGGTTTGGGTTGTGGCTCTGAGTTTCTGTCTACCTTGGTCTACATCACCCTACCTGTGGACTGGAGACTGCTCCATAACACACAGCTACTGGTTGAGTATGTATGTTCAATCATCTGGGCACTGAAAATCCAGTGCTGTGCTTGTCTCTGCTTTCTGCTCAAGGACCACTACATCTTACCAATTGATAGAGTTTGCAGTGATAATCCCTTTCCCAACCTGGCTTAGAATTCATGACACCTTTAAAGCCCCTGCCAAGACCATTTGATTTCCTGAATTATCCATGTTATTAAGGAGCCTGTATAAGTTGTACCTAAGCTTGTTGACTTAATAATCACAATGTTTTAAAGGTTAGGAATTCAAGGACCAGAGAGTAAATATAGCTTTGCAAAAGGCAAATAGCAAGGCCATATCATATCTAGGCCTAGAACGCAAGGTCCCTCACTCCTAGAAGGAAATAAGTAGATAGAATATCAGAGAAAACAATTTAAAAATAGATTCCAATGCAGAAGTCCAATTACAAGTTCAGATTCTTCCAGGATAGGAATGGAAAAAAAAAAAAAAAAAAAAAAAAAAGGTCCCAGGATTTGGGACTAAAATAGGTCTTACTTTCCAAGCAGGGTGGGATGTCAGGAAAGTAAGAGCTGCAAGACTGATTCTAGGTGGGGCCCTAGATCACCACGCTGAATCTACTTAAATGTTTTTTCCCCACAAATCCTGAGGACTTGGAGCAGAGATGGGCCTTAGGTTCAGGTCAGGGCTTCACATTTATAAGCCAACAGAAGAGAAAAGAAGTAGAAATTTGGAAGTGGCACTGTAGCTCAAATGGTAGAGCGGTCGCCTTGAGCTGAAGAGCTGAGGGACAGCGCCCAGGCCCAGAGTTCAAGCCCCACGACCAACAAAAAAAAAAAAAAAGAAGTAGAAATTTGAGAAGGGAGAAACTAGGCTGAACCTCATACTTGTTCAGTGCTCAGATAGCCTTCCCATTGTTTGAGACCTTCCTCCATCATGAGAATTAGGTAATTATTGCTCAAAATACACATCACCTTGGACCATCAAAATCTAGAACATTTTTGAGGACTTCCATAAATATGCAGAAGATAGATATAGGTACAGATATAGACATATACACATGCTGGTCTTGAGTATATTCTTTGAGTATACTAGTCGGCACTACATCAATCAAAACAGAAAATTCATCCCTTTCATGGAAACAAATCTAACACATCAGGTATGAGATGTGTGGACTTCGCTAAAAATGTTCACAGGAAGCAGTTCTCTCTTTTGCTGTGCAACAGGCAACCTAAATGTTCTACTATTCTCTTCAGTCCTTGTTAGCTGCTACGTCTACCATCACAGCGTCCATCCTGATCCTATCTTCCTTCTTCATTCTCTCATCTGTTCTTTCCTCTCCCGCTAATCTCTCCAATGTCAAACATAAATTCCTCTTCTTAACTATACAAAGAGGCTATGGGAGAGGACATTTTAATACTCTGATGGTTTCTTCTTTATCAACATTTTTCCAGCAAAGATACTTCCCACCAGAGAGGAATTCTAGTGCCAGATGTTCAAGTAATTCAACATCTTTCCACCTCACTACACATGTACAAACAGAAAGGATCCAGAATTATTCTGATGCATAGCTCATAACAGACCAAGCACTATGATTACCCTATTCAACATGGACTAATGAGAAAGTTTAGAATGTCCTATCTGATTCAAGAATATGCCCTTGGCCATGTCAGCACAGCTGAATGCCAGAACTGAACCTAGGAAAACTTGATTTTTCTTGTGCCCCTTGAAGGCATAAGTTGTTGCTATACTCCAAATGGAGTTCCGGGTTTTATTAGATGAGCCAAAAAGTAATGCCTAAGGTAAGCAAAACGTTTCGTGGTTAGTTTTGCGGGTTTTTTTTTTTTTTCCAAAACCTATATAGACTTTCACAGTATTCTCAGATTGCAAAGTTTATGCCAAAATGTGATATCAACCCAGTTGCAATATTGTTCAATGGGTATTTCATGTCATTAGACCAGGCGACTAGGAGAGCAATGAAGCTTCGAGATGCGTAGCTTACACCAGTTACTAGTAAGTAGTATAAAACAACCTCTGATGTATTAGTCTCAAGGGTTATTTGGGTCAGGAATTCAGAAGAGACAGCTCTTATTTTCTCTACAATATCTAGAGCTTTATTTAGCTGGGAACTCTCAAGGGTTTCTTAATGTCTGTATATTGGAATTATTGGAAGACTCCTCCACTCATGCATCTGGTGTTGATGCTAGAATGCTTTCTCATAGCATGATGGTTACATTCTGTGGTAAGAAGCCTCTGTGATTGTCCTCAGTGATCTCTACCTGCTGGAATTCATGGTCTTGAGTAATCCCATCCCCTTGAGTAACTCATGTCTGACCAACAAAATATGGCAACATTGAGTTTGGTCTTTCTTTCATGATTAGGTTACAAAAGATTGTAATCTGTTTCTCACCCTCTCCTTCTCTCTCTTCCTTATGTTGAAGAAGTTCACACGGTAACATCAAGTGAGGAACTGGGGGTCTTCAACCCAACAACACTTAAAGAATTGAATCTTGCTCTAAAACCATATGTATAATCTTAAAATTAGATCCTTTTCCATTCAAACTTTCAAATGAGACCTTATCTCTGGCCAGAATTTTGATCACATCTGAATCAGAGGACTCATCTAAGCCATGGGCAAACCTGACTCAATATAATTATTGAATGAGCCTAGCATAGTAGCTCAACCCTATAATCCTAGCTACTTGAGAGGCAGAGATCAGGAATAAAGGTCTTAAGGCCAGCTTGGTCATAAAATTTGTCCAGACTCCATCTCATTCAATGGCTGGGCAAGGAAGCACAGAGGTGCACGCCTGCCATGGTGTGCACGGTGACATGGGAAAGCACAGGTAGGATGATCACAGCCCAAGCCATCAAGTAAGACACTACCTCAAAAATAACCAAATGCAAAAAGGGCTGGAAGTGTGGCTTACGTGGAAGAGCAACTAACTGCCCAGCAAGCTCAAGGCCCTGAGTTCAACCCCAGCACCAAAAAAGAAAAAGAAAAAAAAGTGAAATGATAAAAATGTTTAGTGTTTTAATCTCCCATGTTTCAGGATAATTTGTTACATACTAATAGCTATCAAAATACAAGTTTCAAAGAAAAGTGTCCAACAAAAACCAGGCTCATGGGGCTGGGAAGGTAGCTCAGTGGTAGAGTGCTTGCCTTGCATGTATGAGGCCCTGGGTTCGATTCCTCAGCACCACATAAGCAAAAAGAAAAAAGCTGGAAGTGGTGCTATGGCTCAAGTGGTAGCGCACTAGCCTTGAGCTGAAGAGCTGAGGGATAGCGCCCAGGCCCAGAGTTCAGGCCCCACGACTGGACCCCCCCCCCAATATTAAAGTCCTGAGTTCCATCTCCAGCACTAAAAACTCAAATCTCATAATTTTACTTCTCCCAAAGTCACAAGACTGCCCAGATTTAAGAAGATATAAATATAAAATAAACAAATATAAATATTACTCTCAAAGGGAATATATAATGTCAAAATATCATCACAAAAATAGGAGACAGGACTGATGTTGCAACCACCTATTGGAAATCACTCTCTGCCATATGGCTTACGACTGCTCCTTAGCATTGTCTGGGCTGTTCCTGTGTAGATTGCAAGAAATATGTAAATTCTTTTGTTATTTTGAAACTTAGTTTTTGTTTATATTCCTCCTGATGTCACCTCTGCTTATAAGAAATATTCAATTTCTCAGCATGTCACAATATAAATGGGAGTTTCCCCTCCGGCCATCAAGAAGACCTCAGGACCATAATTTCCAAGAATGTGACTATCTGAAGTACAAGATTCTCTCCACTTAAGAAAGACTTCTAATGGATTACAACATTGCTCTGGCTTCATGTTCTGAAACATCCCAGCATTGCCCCACACTCTGACAGACAAGGAGAAACATAACAGTGAATAAGGATGAGGGGAGACTGATGGACAGTGAGATTAGGCTGACCCCAGTAGTGCTCCTCATACCCCACAAACTCATAGAACTTCTGAACAAGGAGGCATCTTGGAGATGGATCCATTTGTCTTGTACTAGTAATGATAGTAGCATCTTCTGGTGAGAACTACAGGGATAGCACTTCTTCAAGCAGAATGAAGTCAATTCCAGTATCATGATGTAACACAAATATGTCACACTTCACCATCACTCTGTAAACTCATACTTCTATTGAATGCTATCAATCTTGATTTTGAGAAATGCAGGCATGATGCCTCACACCTGGAGTTCTAACCACTTGGGAAGAAGAGACCTGGTTTTGAGGCCAGCCTGGGCAAGAAGTTTGTGAGACTCTCATTTCAACTAATAAAAGAGGGGCATGGTATGCACTTGTCATCCCAGATATTTGCAAAGAAGGAATAGGAGGACTGCAGTCCACCCACCCCCCAAAATAAAACTATTTAAAAAAACAAGCAAATAACTAATGCCAGGCGCTGGTGGCTCACACCTGTAATCCTAGCTACTCAGGAAGCTGAGATCTAAGAATCAAGGTTCATAGCCAGCCCCGGCAGAAAAAAGATGGCTCAGTGGTAGAGCGTTTGCCTTGCATGCCTGAGGCCCTGGGTTCGATTCCTCAGCACCACATAAGCAAAAAAGAAAAAAGCCGGAAGTGGTGGTGTGGCTCAAGTGGTAGAGTGCTAGCCTTGAGCTGAAGAGCTGAGGGACAGCACCCAGGCGCAGAGTTCAGGCCCCACGACCGGACCCAAAAAAAAAAAAAAAAAAAAAAAGAAAAGCCCATGAGACTCTTATCTCCAATTAACCACCAGAAAGCCGGAAGTGGTGCTGTGGCTCAAGTGGTAGAGTATTCGCCTTGAGCTGAATAGCTCAAGGACAGTGCTCAGGCCCAGAATTCAAGCCCCATGACCCACAAAAACAAAACAAAAAACAACTAAAGCAAAAAGGGCTGGGGTATAGCTTAAAGTGATAGAGTTCCTGCATAGCAATTGCAAGGAAGGAAGGAAGGAAGAAAGGAAGGAAGGAAGGAAGGGAGGGAGAGAGGGAGGGAGGGAGGGAGGGAGGAAAACAATGGGCTTATTAAAAAGAATTGACAATTTTGAAAGAAAAAGAAATGCAGCTTTGATTAAATTTCCCTACTTACATGATCCAGGCACTTCCCACCTCTGCCCACATTGGGGACTCCTTGTGAGGGCTTCTTGTGGCTAAGCACCTGCTTCTTTCAGGGTCCTAGTGGGTCCTAAACCTACTTCTATGCCTAGCATAAGCTGCACAGACCCTTCTACTGTTCCCCATTGTAGTAACTCATTCTTGGAAGGGTAGAGAGAAGATAATTACATCACCGAGAAACTTGAAAGCAAATTCTTGTGCTTTGATTCTCTGCGGCCTCTCTGCCTCTACATGCCTCTCTGCAGCTGCCACCAAGCAAGAGCTAGCCCCCACCCCACAATGGGACCATTCTTGATCCCCTCAAATCCTTAAGGTCATTATCTCCCCACACTCCAACTTATGGCCTATGTCTTAGACCTTTGTTTCCTGTCTTAGGATTGATCTTGTTCCAGGTAGCTTGAGAACTGAAGGGTCCATTTCCTGGAAATCTCCAACTTCTAAATAACACCAAAGCAAGCATTATAGCTTCAGAACACCACAGTCCAGTCAGTGCTGAGCCCCATAAGACCCAGTAAAGTTCTGTTCCTCATTCTCTCCTCTAACTTGAGTCTATACCTCCTTCTAGCCATGTGCATTGGCTAGCTCTTGAGCTTCTATGACTGAATAGTTGAAAACAGATTCAGCTGGATGCCAGTGGCTCACGCTTGTTATTCTAGCTACTTAGGAGGCTAAGATCTGAAGCCTGAAAGATTCTTACCTCCATTTAACCAGCAAAAAGCTAGAAGTGGAGGTGAAGTTCAAGTGATAGAGTGCTAACCTTGAGTGGAAAAGCCCAGTGAGAGTGCCAGGGCCTAAGTTCAACCCCAGTTCTGGCACATAAAGGAGGAGGAGGAGGAGGAGGAAGAGGAGGAGGAGGAGGAGGAGGAGGAGGAGCAGGAGGAGCAGAAGGAGGAGGAGGAGGAGCAGGAGGAGGAGGAGGAGGAGCAGGAGGAGGAGGAGCAGGAGGAGGAGGAGCAGGAGGAGGACTTGTAAGAGCAGACAGATAGCAATCTAAATAAATACTTAGGAAATAAACACATACTTCTCCAAAAGTAGCCGTTTGGAAAGATCAACTCTATCTTGATAGAATGATAACATTTGCCTAGTTCTGCCAAGCTTTTCAGGTTCTTGGATCCTCTCCCTTCCAGGGAAAGATTTTTTTCTTTCTAATTTGTATTATGCCCCTAGGATGCATTTTCCCAGACATTTCAAGTTTTTTCGGAGGCACAAATATGTAGGCAAAGTAAAGTAGGCCATTTTTTCTTGGCCTCTACTGAAAAGTTTAAGTCCACTCTCACCCAAGTTCACCTCACATAACTCACTTTTGCACAGAAATCGGGGCTCTGTACAATCCAGCCATCTCAATTGCAGTTAGAAGATAGAAAGGTTACAATTTAGGATACAGGCAGCACTGGATGGCCTGCCTGGCTCTTGCTACTGTACCAGGCTACACTTGAACTGGAAGGAAATGTTACATATCACAAAAACATGCTGTGTGAAGATCAGCCAAGCATGTAACAAATGGATCCCATTCAGCTTGAGATTAAGCAGGACAAACAATGGAGCAGCTTTCAAAAAGAACTTCCGTTTCCAGGATGAGAAGGAAACATAGGGACAGAAGCTCGTAGGAGACACCTGCAGGGAGCAGGGATCTGTGCCAAAGACAGGGGGTCCAGAAGAGCCTAAAAAGAGAGGACTCTGAGGAAAACACCATACTGATTCTGGTATCAGACCAATTTCTCCTTTGTGCCTGACTTTCTGCTGAGCTGCAGCCATATAGTGATGAAGAAGTCTGAGCCTCCTTCTCTCTGGGTCTCACGATATGGCAAAGGCAAGATATAAACTAATATAGAATTTGCCTTCCTCTGATACAAATGAAAGAGCATCCTGATGATAATACCCGGGGCAATTCTGACAACACAGTAGAAACCTAAACTGGCTGTCATTTCCTCTGTTCTACCAACTCTATAACACCTGAGGCCCAGCCCTGTGGGCACCTAATGTAATCCCTTCAGTGCGCTGGTGTAGTTAGTGCCCTTGAAGTCCTTTCACCCTCGAATGTCTCAGCCTTTGAGGTATAATGCGTGACCATGACCATTGTCAACAGGCGGTGACACAAAACACCTGTAGTTTTTGGCAGAGACCAGCTGAACAAATGCTTAACTCAGAAGCCTGTTATAGTTTCTGTAAAAACAAATGACATCAGTGCTTACCCAGAAGTCTCCCAACCAGGCTAAAGACTGTTTTCTTGCGAGAGTATGCATATGACAGCTGTGTCCCAGCTCACGTGGCGGAAGGAACTCTGCAAAGAGTGAAGTGGCACAAAAGTGAGCCCTTGGAAAACTGCTTGGCAGGGAGGCCAAGCTGAGGAGAAGTCTCGGCATGCAAAGCCAAGAGGTCAGCCAAGGTCATGGGCTGCCAAGGAAATAGACCTTTACTGAATGTCTTCCAGACGCTGGATACTGGGCCGGAGACTTCATTCACCTTTCACATTTACTTATAACTCATGTGTACTCAGTCCTCTGCTATTACTCTGGACCTGCCTCAAAGCCAGTGCTTAACAAAGCTACTTCAAAAGTGATCATGAGTAATATAGATTTGACCACAGATTCCAGGGGACACAAAAGAGATGTTTACATGGCAGACTGGTAAATCTTAATCTTCAAAACATCTATTGCACAACATGACTATAGTTAATAACAAGGTATTGTATCCTTGAAAGTTGTTAACAATAGATTTTTTGTCTTCAGCACAATAAAATAAGTATGTGAGGTAATTCATATGTTAATTAGCTCAATTTAGCTAGTCCACAATGTATACACATTTCAAAACATCATACTGTACATGATAAATATAGTCCACCCTTCATACTCACATGTTCTACATCCAAAAATTCAACTGACTGCAGAGAGAAAATATTAAAAGCTAAAAAAAAATGAACACAGTGCCACATGGTTATAAATCTTAGTGTTTAGAAGGCTGAGGCCAGAAGATTTGAGTTCAAGGCCAGCCTGGTATATAGAGTGAGTTTGAGACTAGCTTCGACTACATAGCAATACTCTTTTTTTTTTTTTTTGGTCGGTCATGGGGCTTGAACTCTTAGCCTGGGCGCTGTCCCTCAGCTCTTCAGCTCAAGGCTAGTGCTCTACCACTTGAGCTACAACACCACTTCCAGTTTTCTGGTGGTTTATTGGAAATAAGAGTGTCATGGACTTTCCTGCCTGGGCTGGCTTTGAACCACAATCCTCAGATCTCAGCTTCCTAAGTAGCTAGGATTACAGGTGTGAGCCACTGGTGCCCATCTCCATAGCAATACTCTTTATCTCAAAAGAAAGAAGGAGGAGGAGGAAGAGGAAGAGGAGAAAGAAGAGAAAAGAAAATACTTGAAAAAAAAAGTATCTCTACTAAATATTACACACTTTTTCTAGTTATTATTTCATAAATAATACAATAACACAATTTGCATAATTTTTACATTGTATTAAATATTTAGGTAATTTAGAGATTATTTAAAGTATATGGAAGGCAGATATTGGTGACTCACATCTATAATCCTAGTAACTCAGTAGGCGGAGATCTAAGGATCTGAGGATCTAAGGTTCGAATCCAGCCATGGCAAAAAAGCCCATGAGATTCTTATTTCTATTTAACCACTAAAAAGCTGGAAGTTGACCTGTGACTCAAGTGGTAGCACACCAGCTTTGAGCAAAAAAGCTGTGACATAGACCCTGAGGTCAAGCCCCAGTACCAGCACAAAAAAAAAAAAAAAAAGTTGATGGATACATGTAGATTTTATACCATTTTATGTAAAGTGCTTGCACATCCAATGATGTGCAATCTGGGACAAATCCCCTATAGAAACTATATGGCAACTGTATATGTAATTTTTGTCAGTTAGATAAATAAATTAGAAAAAATATTTTGGCCAATCTCTCCTCTCTATCTCTCTGTCTCCGAACCTTTCACCATTTCTCTCTGCTTCTCCATATGCACAGCTTCTTTAGAAAACCTCCCCATGGCCGGGTGCTGGTGGCTCACGCCTGTAATCCTAGCTACTCAGGAGGCTGAGAGTTGAGGATTGTGATTCAAAGCCAGCTCAGGCAGGAAGTCCATGACATTCTCATCTCCAATAAACCACCAGAAAACTGGAAGTGGTGCTGTGGCTCAAGTGGCAGAACGCTAGCCGTGAGCTGAAGAACAGTGCCCAGGCCCAAGTTCAAGCCCCACAACCGACAAATAAACAAACAAACAAACAAACAAACCTTCCTATATGTCTCTACTTAACATTACATATAAAAGCCTAATACTGAGCCAAGGTCAAAACTAGCCAGACCCTCATTCACCTCAAGTTGTCTCATTCATTTAACACATAGTTGTCAAGAATTACTTTGGGAGCAGAATACTAGCAACAAACATTATAGACAAAAATATCTGCCCAGCCAGATGCTGGCACCGCACACCTGGTAATCCTAGCTACTCAGGAGGCTGAGATCTGAGGATTGTGATTCAAAGCCAGCCCAGGCAGGAAAGTCTGTGGGACTCTTATCTCCAATTAATCACAGAAAAAGCCAGAAGTGATACTGTGGCTCAACTGGTAGAGTGCTAGCCTTGAGCAAAAAAGCTAAGCAAGAGTAAAAGGTCCTGAACTGAAGTCCCAGTACCAGCACGCACACACACATTTAGCTTCCATAATTGCTATAGCAAGCTATTTTTGGGGGGCTAATTGATCTCAAAAAGTCAGACATACTAAGCCAAGGGGCAAAGTCTAGCCCAGGAAAAGCAGTGGTCAAGACCCAAACAGGCTTTTAGGGGCACAGTAGTCACTCTGGGATTTGTGGTGAGAATGGATACCTGGAGCTTGGAGAACTCAAGAAAGAGACTCAAGTTACAAATACAATCCTTGGAAACAAGCATGTCTGGGGTCAAGTTCTAGCTCAGCTACTTACTTGGATTGTTGCTTAATTTTCTTAGTCTTCATTTTCTCATCTATAAAATGGGGACAAAAACATAAACCTTATAGACTGAAAATATAATACACACGTGCGCAAACTCATTGAATTCTCACAACTTTATGCTGTGCCAAACACTATATGTGTATAGTATCTAGCACAAAAATATCAATTATAAACATTAGTTATTATTTATCTGTTCATTTACATTTGTTATTATTACTGAGTGGAAGAAGTAAACCAAACTTTATCATTTGTCAACCCAAGTGTACTCTTTCTGGGAACTGACCTTTCGCAGTTACCTCCCTACCATCCTCAGCTTCCTAACCCAGCAAACCCTACATACACACCAGGTTTCCATGGAAGCCACATGTGGGTTCAACAGGACCCCTCTCCCCAAGCACTTAACTCAAGCTGAGGTAATCAGAATCCTTTCCCAGGAAGTTGGCAGTTGCAGCAGTAGAGCAGTGAGTCTTTGTGTGGCTAAAGTTGTTCCTATGGACCATGTGATCTAAGGAGCAGAAAAGTCTGCAACACACACAGAATAAAACTGACTTGCAACAAGTAGAGATAAATGGTAGAGAGCTGTGCCAGCATTTGAGGGCCTGGTTCAACTTCATTCCTGAGGGTCAAGTACAGTCTTGTCCTTGAATTCTAGGGAAATATTCTCTAAGTAAATGCCTTATTTCTCTCAACCTGGCTTGATCTGGGATTGTATTCCTTGTTTTTAGTGGGTCATAACTTTAAATACAGGTCAAATCCAGGAAACTTGGTTTTGATATACAGGTCATATAGACGCCCAAGGTTAACGTTCTAAAGAGATTTCCAATTTCCCCTTAATAGTCGGAATCAATTAACCCAAACTAGTGTGGTGACCTTTTCTTTTCCTGTGACCCACTAGTGTGAGGAGCCCAATGTGCCCACATGGGAGTCCTCACATCCTTATTAATGGGACCCCTACTGTGTTCCAGGGGGAAATCATTGCTCCCTTGGGAAATGAGACTTCTAGACTAGCAGAGCCTAAAGTGGTAGAGATAGGAAATAAATACCTTCACAGTGGATCATTAAGTGTAATAATAAGAAGAAATTATTTTCCTTTCTTTCTCTCTCTCTCTCTCTCTCTTTTTTTTTTTTTTTTTGGTTGGTTGTGGGGCCTGAACTCTGGGCCTGGGCGCTGTCCCTCAGCTCTTCAGCTCAAGGCGAGCGCTCTACCACTGGAACTACAGCACCACTTGAGGCTTTTTCTGATTATGTGGTGCTGAGGAATCAAACCCAGGGCCTCATGGCATGCAAGGCAAGCGCTCTACCACTGAGTCGCCTTCCCAGCCCATCATTTTTGTTTTTAAGATAGAGTCTCACTTTTTAGCCCCGCCGGCCTCAAACTCACAGTCCTCCTTCCTTAACTCTTAAGTGCTATGATTATAGGTATATGTCAATGTAACTGGCAGAAAGTCTCCCTTCTATTCCCTGATTCTTACCCATAAAACTGCCTTTGGGAGGCATAGCAACACATACTGGTCTCAAATTTGGGGCATAGTGTACATCCTAGAGGACATTGCTCCACTTCTGCAAGTTATTTCCATCTAGCTGGTGACTAAGTCTCTAAAACATCATTCTACTACTTTAACAGGCTGAACCGTTCAAGGTGGTAGAGGACATTAAAAGACCGGTGGAGTCTATGAGTACAGGCTTATTGCCACACTTTATTTACTGTGAGTTCCTCTGTCAGAAGGAAAACTCTGTGAAATACCATGTGAGTAACACAGTCTATAAATTCCTCAGTAGTGGTTTTGGTTGACATATCATGAACACGAAAGACAAACCTGTATCCCAAGTATCGGTAAAAACAAAGTCTGCCAGGTATCTGTGGCTCACACCTGTAATCCTAACTACTCAGGAGGCTGAGATCTGAGATCACAGTCAAAGCCAGCCTGGGGAGAAAAGTCCCCGTGATACTCTTATCTCCAATTAATCACTCATAAACTAGAAATGCTGCTGTGGCTCAAAGTGGTAGAGCAGTAGCCTTGAGCTAAAGAGCTCAGAGACAACACCCAGGCCCTGAGTTCAAGGCTGGCGACCAACACACACACACACACACACACACACACACACACACACACACACACACACACACCCCAAAGTCAGATCCTTCCATCATAGAAATGATCTTTTGAAAATAACCTTTTACCTGGTAGCGGGCTTGTACTTCCTAGGGATGGAACCCTATTGAATGATGGTCTCTGGTGTTGACAGGTTGAACATTAGTGATTGAAAGTCCATGTTGCTGAGTCCCTGAATAACCCAGGGAATCATTCTGTCTAGGATGGTTGGGAATTGGCTAATATAACAGGTACTACCATCCACTGGCTCCTAAAAAATCCCCTTTTTGTGAGATTACTGTAAGATTACTGTCTGGTGAGCACTCACATTCTTTTCAAATTCAGAAACTTCTTCCCACAGATCACTTTCTCAGACCTCCTAACTACCAATTTTCTAAACATGACTCTTTCTTTATCTTTTTTTTTCTTTGTTCTGGTCCTGGAGTTTAAACTCAGGGTCTGTTCCCGAGCTTTAGTACTCTAAGTAATTACTCTACCACTTGAGTCAAAGCTCTAGTTTTAGCAATTTGGTGGTCAATTAGAAATAAGTCTCAAGGGCTTTTCTGCCTGGGCTGGCTTTGAACCACAGTCCTCAAATCTCAGCCTCCATATAGCAAGGATTATAGGCTAAGCCACCAGTATCCAGCAGTCAATCATGATTCTTTTAAGTCTCAAATGTCCAGCCAATCCATTAGCTACTGCCTCTAATTCAATGTAGATACATACTACCCACTGAAAGTTTCCTTCATCCTATTTTCAGAAGCTATTCCATAGTAGAACTGCACACTACAACCATGCAATTTGGGGAGAGTGTAGGCATATTTTACAGAACCACCTTTAAATGAGTTCTGGAATTTTTTCTGCTCAGCTAACTTGTCACACAGAACTACTGATACCCAGATGTGGATAGGTAGAAAGAGGCCATGTAACAAGAGTATGCATGGGCCATATGCATCTGTGCTACTGATTTGCTCAACTTACTTACTCCTTTAAGACTTACTGGAGCCTGATCTCATCCAGATTTTCCAGTCCATGAAAGAATGCTACTGGGAATGGTCCTTTGTGGCTTGGAGAGTCACACGATACCAGTTCATCATCCTAGGTCACTTGGTAACTTCATGATTCATGTTCAAGCATTCATGCTCAGTCTCCAAGATGAGCCTGTCATGGGGAGGTATTATTATTTCCAACCCATTTACAGATAAATAGTCAAAACCACAAAGATGTTCATACACTGGTAGAGAGCAGAGGTAGGCTTTGAATCCATGATCTATTTGGCCTTATCATCACCTTATCACAGGAAGACTGGTGGCACTAGATTGCTTGTTTGGCTCTGGTATTCACTTTTTTAAAAAATTTTATTGATATTAGATGATTACATAAATTTCACATATTTCACAGTATTGTGGAATAATGATAGTTAAAGGCACAAACACATTTTAACCTTCACAGGCAAATTGTCATTATCATGGTCTATAAAGTTTGTGAATTCTATGAGCTTTGATAATACAGCTATTTCTTCCACATCAGGTGATACTTACATTTCTTTCCTTTTGCTTAGTGTAAGCTGTTCCCTCTTTACCTTTCATTCCCTCCCTCCCATCGCTGCCTTTGAGTTGCTTAGCTCATTTTCATCTATGTCCAGTGCAGCTGATGGGCCCCTTTGTTGTATGTTTTCCCATTTCCCTCTGATTCTGTGTCCTACTCCTAGTTTCCCTCAGTTGCCCACATATATATATATATACCATATATGTGGTCAAGAACACGGAGTCATTCAGCAGTGATACAAAAAAAAATGAGTGGAAGTCCTTTGTTTCTCAAGTCTTGTTTACTTTGTCATATTTCCTTGCATTTTGGCTTTAGCATCCACATATCAGGGAGACCATGTGCCATTTGTCTCTTTGCTTACCTCACTCAAAATGAATTGCTCTAGTTCCATCCATTTCCCTGCAAGTGCCATTAATTTGTCCGTTCTAATGGCTGCATAGTATTCCATTGTATATAGGTATCACAATTTTTGATCCACTCATCTTTAGTGGGGCATCTGGGTTGTTTCCCTATCTTGGCTATTGTGAACAGTGCTGTAATGAACATGGAGGTGCATGTGTCCTTGTATCCTGGTTCTTGCTGCTCAGCATAGATGCCTAGGAGTGGTATGTTTGGGTCATAGAGGAGGTCTATTTTAGCTTTCTAAGGTACCTCCAGACTGCTTTCCAAAGTGGTTGTATTAGTGTACATTCCCACCAGCAATGCAGTAGGGTTCCTCTTTCTCCACATCTCCTCTAGCAATTTCATTTGCTGAATTTAGGTTGTGGGCCATTCTGACTGGGGTAAGGTGGTATCACAGTGTTGTTTTACTTGCATTTCCTTTACAGCCAGGGATGATGAAGATTTTCTCAAGTGTTTCTTTGCCTTTTTTATCTCTTCTTCTGAGAAGTCTCTTTAGCTCCCTTGCCCATTTAAAGATTAGCTTGTTAGATTTGGGAGAGGTTTGTTTCTTGAGTTCCCTGTATATAATGGATATTGGGCCCTTGTCTGATATATTGCTGGTAAATATTTTTCCCAATTAGCTGTCTGTCTTTCTAGTTTGGTTGTTATTTCTTTAGCTGTGCAGAATCTTTTTATTTTAAGGTAGTACCGTTTATGGAGTCTCTCTCCAATTTTGTTGTGACCCTGGGACTCTGTTCAGGAAGTTCCTGCCTGTGCCTATAAATTCAAGTGTTTCTCCTACTCTGTCCTGCAGTAGTTTCAAAGTATCAAGTTTAATGTTAAGGTCTTTAATCCATTTTGAGTTGATGTTGGTGCATGGTGATAGGCTGGGGTCCACTTTTAGTTTTCTGCATGTGGCCACCCAGTTTTCCCAGCACCAATAGTTGAAGAGGCTGTGTTTCTTCCATTGTATGTCTTTGGTTCCTTTGTCAAATATCAGCTGACTGTAAGTGTGTGGTTTTATTTCTGGATCTTCTATTCTATTCCATTGGTCTTCAGGTCTGTTTTTGTGCCAGTACCATGCTGTCTTTGTTATTATGGTTCTATAGTAGAGCTTGAAATCTGGTTTCACGATCCCTCCTGAATTCTTTCTTTTGTCTAGAACTGCTTTGGCTATTCTAGGTCTTTTGTTGTTCCATATGAATTTTTGGACTGTTTTCTCTATGTCAGTAAAGTATGTCATTGGTATTTTAATGGGAATTGCATTGGATTTATATATCAATTTTGGCAGAATGGCCACTTTCACTATATTAATTATATAAATTAATTCTGCCTATCCAAGAACATGGGAGGTCTTTCCATTTCCTGGTGTCCTCCATTATTTCTTTTCTTAGGCTTTTATAGTTTTCATTAAATAGATCCTTTACAACTTTGGTTAGGTTAATTCCTAGATTTTTTTTTTTGAGATTATTGTGAATGGTGTTATTTCCTTAATTTCCCTTTCTGCTTGTACATTATTGGTGTACAGAAAGGTGACTGATTTTTATGGGTTAATTTTGTATGACATTCACTTTTAATCTAGGCCATGTAAAAATATATCAACCACTACAGAAACTACAAAAGAATTAGTTATCATATAGGTATTCTGTTTCCAGAAAATTTCGGATGAATATGATGTTATTAGATAGTGATCATACAAACTTTGTCTTTATAAAGCATTATCTGGTGCTCGCTTTGGCAGCACATATACTAAAATGGGAATGAAACAGAGAACGTTAGCATGGCCCTTGCGCAAGGATGACACGCAAATTTGTGTAGCATTCCATATTTTTTTCTCTTTACCAAGTAGAGCATAAGCACAGTGAAGTGGAAGGTTCTACCCAATATAACACTTTATCTAAAGCTCTTGGAACTAAAGAATTTGTTGTACTGAGGAATTTGTTGACTGAGTGAATAAATTTCATAAAGCATTATCTGTGGTCCTGCATAGTGAATGAATATGTATCCCTGTAAACAAAAGTAATTTCAACACAATATGATTAATTGCAAAGGTGAGAAAAGAATACAGCTCTATATAGAGAACACATAGACGGATGAAAGTCAGAAGTGTTCTAAGAGGAAGTAATAGTTGAATAATAAAAGGTAAACATACAAAGTAGGAGCAGGGAGAAGGTGGAAGAAAGGAGAAAAACATCTAGGTAGAGACAATAATAGTATGTGCCAAGGCCCTGAGGTAGCAGGCAGCAAGATAAACCAAGCTCAAAAGCCAAATAGTATATTTCACTCATATATTGAAGGTAGACATAAGGCATTCATATTCATGGACATGTTACATGTTATATATCTATATACATAAATTTATATGTGTATGTACACAAATATTATTCTAATTATAGGATTATATAGAAGGACAAGGGAAGGAAAATGGAGAAAGAAAGAGAGTTGCTGGGTACTGGTGGCTCACACCTGTAATCCTAGCTACTCAGAAGGCTGATTTGAGACTCACAATCCAAAGCCAGCCCAGTCAGGAAAGTCCATGAGACTCTCCAATTAACCACCAAAAAGCTGGGAGTAGGGTTGGGAATGTAGTCTAATGGTAGAGTGCTTGCTTAGCATGCATGAAACCCTGGGTTCAATTCTTTACCACCACATAAACAGAAAAATCCAGAAGTGACTCTGTGGCTCAAGTGGTAGAGTGCTAGCCTTGAGCAAAAAGCTCAGGCCCTGAGTTCAAGCCCCAAGACTGGCACATAATTTTGAAAAACAGTACCTCTATGTTTGAAGATGGCATAACGAACTCCAATGAAAATTGTGATAAACAGAAAATACTGTACAGAGAGATCACAGTTACATGAACAAGGTAATGAGTACATTTCCTGCCGAGCATTGTTGCCTCCAGAGGGTTATTCTTGAAACAGCATTTTTAGACTCCAGGCCTAAATAAACTCCATGTGTCCAGCCAACCTGCCCCCAGAGGCCAAATAAAGAGACATGATGAAGGGCAGAAAAAGGAGGTTTATTTGAAGCTTTAGCTTCAAACAGACTGGAAACTGGGCAAGGGGTGAGAAAGATATGCATAGTTAAAATCATGACAAGTGACAAAGTGGCCTCATAGCTCCTAATCTCGTTCTTTGTCTCTGGGCTTTCATAGAAGGTGGCATTGCTTTATCTGGGCTTTCATAGAAGGTGGCATTGCTTTATCCTGACAGGAGCAGGCTCTAGCCAGTCACCGAGGCGCAAGTGAGTCAGAGTTAGTCAGCTGCTTTACCTGAAGGGTCTTCTGTAACTTTTGGCTACTCTCTTCCTTTGAAGTAGTTTCACCTTAGATAAAAAAAAAAAAAAAAAAAGGAATTGCTCGTCTGGGATATTTTGAGTTTTATTGCAAGATGTTTCCTGTCCTTCTGAAGCGCAAGGTGGGAATGGCTTCCATTAAAGGACACAGATGCCAAGTGGGGGATGTTGAGTAGCCAGCTTTTATTACGTTCCTAGTTCACTCATGCGCCCAACAGAAGTAGCTTTTGAATAACTGTTTTGTTTTTGGATTTTGGCTTTTTTGTTTTTGTTGTTGTTGTTTTTTTGGTCAGTTGTGAGACTTGAACTCTGGGTCTGGGCACTGTCCCTGAGCTCTTCAGCTCAAGACTAACACTCTACCACTTGAGCCACAGCACCACTTCCCAGAAGTATCTTTTAAGTTGCTTCTTACATTCTGAACAAAACATAATATAATCACATCTGAAACATAGTGAACCCCTTTGGTGTAATTAACACACACAAGAAAATGGTGAATGAGGAAGTGTCACTGTGGCTCAAGTGGTAGAATGCCAGCCTTGAGCACAAAGAGGCTCAGACACAGTGCCTAGGCCCTGAGTTCAAACCCCAGGACTGGCCAAAAAAAAACGGTGAATGACAGGTAAGACAAGGTGTGGCATCAGGGGGATAAGGGGCTAAAAAAGAAGGCAAATAAGAATAAATAGGGTCTGTCAGACCCCTAGCAGCTCACACCTATAATCCTAGCTACTCAGACGGCTCATCTGAGGATTGCAGTTTGAAGCCAGACTGAGCAAGAAATTCTGTGTCACACACACACACACACACACACACACACACTGAATATGGTCCAAGTAGTTTATTTGTTTGAATAAAAGTAGAACAATGAAATCTGCTAAAATTGTTTTAAGGGAGAGTAAGAGGCAGGAGAGTGATGGAGGGGAATACATTGCTTACATTGTGACATGGAAATGCCACAATGAAACCCCTTTGTACAGCTAATATATCCCAATAAAAATAATAATAAGGGCTGGGAAGGTGGATCAGTGGTAGAGTGCTTGCCTTGCATGCATGAGGCCCTGGGTTCAATTCCTCAGCTCCACATAAGCAAAAAGAAAAAAAAAAGCCAGAAGTGGTGCTGTGGCTCCAGTGGTAGAGCGCTAGCCTTGAGCTGAAGAGCTGAGGGACAGCGCCCAGGCCCAGAGTTCAGGCCCCACGACCAGACCCCCCCCCCAAAAAAAATAATAAGTTGAGTGCCAGTAACCTATGCTTGTAATCCTAGGTACCCAGATGGCTGAGATCTGAGAATTGAGGTTTGAAGCCAGCCCAGGCAGGAAAGTTCATGAGATTCTTCTCTTCAATTAACCACCAAAAAGCCAAAAGTAGAGCTGTGGTGCAAGTGGTAGAGTACTATCCTTGAGTGAAAACGCTCAGGGACAGTGCTCAGGCCTTGAGTCCAAGCCCTAGTTCTAGCATATTAATAAATAAATTAATTAATTGAAGTATTATATTTTTTTAAAGTGATCTGGTAAAGCACTATAGTTCATGCTTGTGATCCAAACTCCTTGAAAGGTGAGGATTGTGAGAACAACAGTTCTAAGCCAGTTGGGATAAAATGTTGGAAAAATCCCATCTCAACACATAAACTGGGTGAGACTGAGTTTCGGGTGTATAACCCCAGCTATGAGAACTATAGGTAGGAGGATCACAGTCTAAGGCCATACCAGGCAAAAACACAAAGACTACCTAAAAAAAATGAACTAAAGCAAAAAGGGTTATATTGTAGTTCAAGTGATATTGATAGACACCTGCTTAGCCAACATAAGGCCACAGTGCTACCAAAAAAGAAAAGAGAAAAAAGAAATCAGGAACGCTTTCATCCTTCTGCTCCAGCATTGTGTGTGTGTGTGTGTGTGTGTGTGTGTGTGTGTGTGTGTGTGTGTGTGTGTGTGTGTGTGTGTGTGTGTGTGTGTGTACATGCATATCAGTACTAGGGCTTAAACTAAACCCTGAATGCTGGCTCTTAGTATTCGGGGTCAAGGCTGAAGCTCTCCCATTTGAGCCACATCTTTACTTCTGGCTTTTTGCTGCTAAATTGAAGATAAGAGTTTCATAGACTTTTCTGCCTCAGGTGGCTTCCAACCATGAGCCTCAGATCTTAGCCACAATAGTTAGTATTATAGGTGTGAATCATGGACACCCTGCTAAGCTCTGTGTGTGTGTGTATGTGTGTATACTCATACTATGTACACACACACATACACACATGCACTGTCCCTTGCTCAAGGCCGGCACTCTACCACAGTAGAGCCACAGCTCCACTTCCTGCCCCAGTATCTTAACTTTCGTTCTCTTGGTAACACAACTGCTGCTACAAATACTGGATTGAAGCTCCATGCTGGAAGAAAGCAGAAGGACAAGAAGGGTGCTTCTCACAGACTTGAGTCTTCATTCAGAATTACCTAATAACTTCAAGTACATTACATGGCCACGTTAGGCTGGAATGAAGTCTGGGTGTTTATGTGAGAGGCTCCAAAGTTTTTGCAGAAAACAAGGGAGGAGAAGGCAGTCAGAATGGGCACTGGCGAGCCAACCCACAGTATCAGTCAAAAATGAATCACTTTGTGTTGTAACTCTTTTAAGAAAATGTAAAATTAGTCTATAACTATAAAGAAACAACATATCTTGGAGCAATTTCATCCTAACCTAGCATTCCAGATTATTTTCCATTCACATTACTCTCTGCTACCTTGTTTAATCTCTATTAATTATCTAATACAGCAGCTTTTCAAATCTCCACTTTTCATTTGAGTAGAAAAGCAACAGTCATTATCCTAAGCCTAGAGAGTGGAAAGGCCACAAAAATCCTCCCCAAAACTCTGGCCTCCTTTTGCCTGATAGTCTCCAAAATAAATTTCATTTCTTTGCTGACCTGAAGTTCACATTAAACTATCGACTGCCAACGGCTTGAATTACTGCAAATATGCCCCTGGGGTTTATCCCAGTTGAATTAATAATCAGAGATCACACCATAATCTCTTGTTTGGCAATTTGTTCATATTCTAATCTCCTCCCTGAATTTAAGATTTATAATGTCCAACTTCCTCCTGGACAGACACCTTGCTATCCCACACTCAAATCCAGCCTGCCATGTCATCATGACCTCATGCTGGTCCCTCCAAACTCCCATAGTTCTCTATGAGTGATGTAGCCTTTTGAATTACAGTCTCGGATCTGGACTCAAATCCTTTTTTTTTTTTTTTTTTTTTTTTAATTTCACAGATCCACTCTATCCTATCAAGTCTTATCTGTCCTTTCTCCTCCTCCTCTAATTCACATCCAATTCATCTTCTATCTGGACCATAAAGCAAAAATGACTAAACTGTCCTGCAAGTAGCTAACCTATACCTTCATAAAAGGAAACAATGACAGTAGTAGGCTCAGAGCAGGAAGACAGAGTCAGGAGATGGAGTCAAAGTAGCAGACTGAGTCAGAACATTGCAGGGTTCTGTAAGCCATATTAAAGAAGTGGTTTGGAAGTGGAGGTATGGCACAGGTGGTAGAGTGCCATCCTTGAGCTGAAAAAGAGAATAAGGGGTTTTGTTCTTTAAATAATTATGTTTGTGTGCCATTGCAGAAGTTAACAATGGAAAGAGTTACCAGGCACTGCTATCTCATGCTTATAATCCTAGTTACGTAGGACGCTAATATCTGAGGACCCTGGTTCCAGGCCAGCCAGCCCAGGCAGGAAAGTCCATGAGACTCTTATCTCTAATTAACCACCAGAAAACTGGAAGTGGTGCTGCAGCTCAAAGTGATAGAGCACTTAAACTTGAGCAAAATCGCTCAGGGACAGGGCTCAGGCCCTGAGTTCAAGCCCCAGGACTGGAAAAAAATGTAAAGAATTAACAATAACATAACAAATGTAATCTATTACTCTCTGTACCTGTCCCATGTGCAATTTCCTTTAGACTTTCCACCCATACCTCGCACTCTACCACTTCAGCCACATTTCCAGTTCTGGTTTTTGCTGGTTAATTGAACATGAGTCTCTCAGATTTGTCTACCCAAGCTGGTTCCAAACATCAGTTTTGAGATCTCAGTCTCCTGATTAGCTAGATTATAGGCATAAGCTACTATACACAGTATCCATACCACTTTTATAAAACAGAGGTCAAATTGTACTTTAAAACCCATAATATCTACAACCCCAGTTTAGCCATGTGAAAAACATGGCTAAAACATCCAAAAAATTCCAATAAAGGGGCCAGGCACTGGTAGCTCATGCCTGTAATCCTAACTACTGTAGAGGCTCAGATTGGAGGGTCATGGTTCAAAACAAGCTCAGGCAGGAAAGTACCTGAGACTCTTATCACCAATTACCAAACAAAAAAAAAAAAAAAAGAAAGAAAAGAAAAGGAAACAAGAAGTAAGAAGCAGCTCAAGTGGTTGGGCACTTGCCTTGTGCAAAAACATGCTCAGGGACTGTGCACAGACCCTGAGTTGAAGCCCTAGGACCAGCATCAAAAAACAAAACAATAATTCCCACAAAAGGGGCCTTCTACAATGCTCCTCAAAACTATCAAAGTACAAGGTCCTGGTGGCTCACACCTGTAATCCTAGCTACTCAGGAGGCTGAGATCTGATGATCACCATTCAAATCCAGCCCGGGCAGGAATGTCCATGATACTCTTATCTCCAATAAACTACCAAAAAAAGGAAGTGGTACTGTGGCTCAAAGTGGTAGAGGGCTAGCCTTGAGCTAAAAAGCTGAGGGACAGCACCCAGGTCCAGACTTCAAGCCCTGTGACAAAAATAAATAAATAAATAAAAATTTTAAAAAGCAAAAAATAAAAAATAAAAAAACTTATCAAGATTTCAAAAAAAGAAAAAACACATGAGATAGAGGTAAGGCTCAAGTGGTGGTAGAATGCCAGCCTTGAGCAAAATAAGCAAACAAGAGCACAAGGCTCTGAACTCCAGTCCTAGTACCAGCATCAAAAAAAATTTTTTTTGAGAAACTGCTGTTTAAGTCAAAAGATGCCAAGTGAGACATGATCATCAAATGTAATGTAGTATTCCAGATGGGATCCTGGAGCAGAGGAAGGATTGTTCGGTTAAAAACTAAGGAAATCTAAATCTACTATATATTTTAATTAATAATACATCAATACAGATTAGCTGGGTATTGTGGTGCATGGTTATAATCCCAGCTGCGTGGGTGGCTAAGGCAGGAGGATCGTTAAGTTCAAGCCCAACCTGGACAACTGAGTGAGACCCTGCATCAAGATTTTAAAAATTAGAAAGGTCTGGGGATGTAAGTGAGGACCTGGGTTTGATTCTAGGTACTACAGAACACAAGATAGAGAAAATAAATATATTGATTAATTGTAATAAGCCTACTTAATGTAAGACAATAATAATAAGGAACACTATGGGTGCTCAGTGGGACTCTGCACTGTTTTCTATTTTTTCTCAACATACAAAACTTAAAAAAAAAACTTGTAAATGATTTTTTTAAAATTTGTTTCCATTCTCTACACAGACATAAAGAACAAAACCTTCAGGAGACACAGGGCTATCTCTTAAGTTGGTCCTGTATAAATCACTATTCCTTGGGTTAAATAGAGGTAAAACTGCACATAACTTTTCCAAAGAAACCTTCTTAACAAGTCTATTCCTGTTTAAGCATTTTGATATGGTAAGGAATTTAATGATGCATGTTAACAGTTTTGCATATCTTCTTTGAGTGCCTACAGACTGGCTTGTTTTGACACTTGCATTTGCTTTGGTAGCAGATACTATGTCCCCATGGTTCAGCATCACTTCCCTTGTGCCTCTTCCCATGCTATGAAAAAGTCTGTTATGCTTTCCTGGCAGCTAGAGTCCTAGATTCACTTAAGTGCCCTCATGGGGCAGGGTGGGGGGGGGGGGGAGGGGAAGGGGGGAGGTTGAAGGTATATGTGAGATGGAAGGCATTTTCCTGCAGCCATTTTCCCCTGCCAATTAAGGTACAAGCTACTCTAAGCTTTTCAATGACTGCTCACCAGCTTCCTGGTTGTTAAGAGGCAGCAGTGGTGGCCAGGACAGAGTTAACCAGGGAGGCATCAGCTTTATTCCATGCTCACCAGATCAAACTATAGCAGGACATTCTTGAGCAAAGTAATTCTGCTGACTGCTCTTAACTCCGGCTATCTAACCATTCAATTACTCTGAATGTATATAACTTCCTATACTAAATCCTTCTTACTTAAAATACCCAGAATAGTTTGTATCCCTGTTGGAATGCTAGGGTTACATTAACAACTGGGTGGCTGACACAGCAAAAAATTCTTTTTTCACCATTATGGAAGCTGGATGTGTAAGATTAAGGTGCTGACAAGTGTAGTTTCCCCTGAGACCTCTCCTTGCCTTGAAAATGGTCATCTTTTACTGTCTTTACATGGCCTTTTCTCTGTATGCACCTTCCTGGGGTCTCCATATATCTCAATCTCCTCTTAGAAGGAGCCAGTCAGATTAACTGCCTTGTTTTAGTTTAATTTCCTCTTTAAAAATCTCCTCTCCCAATACAATCACATCCTGAGAGGTTCTGAGGTTTAGAGCTTCAACATATGAAGTTAGTGATAAGAATACAGTGCAGGCCGGGCACTGGAGGCTCACGCCTGTTATCCTAGCTACTCAGGAGGCTGAGATCTGAGGATCACGGTTCAAAGCCAGCCCAGGCAGGAAAGACTGTGAGACTCCTATCTCCAATAAACCACCAGAAAACCGGAAGTGGCACTGTAGCTCAAGTGGTAGAGCACTCGCCTTGAGCTGAAGAGCTGAAGGACAGTGCCCAGGCCCAGAATTCACACCCCACGACCGACAAAAAAAAAAAAAAAAAAGAATACAGTTCAGGATACAATACCCTCTCTGAAACCTGATATGTTTGTTTGTTTGTTTTGCAAGTGCTGGAAATTGAACCGAGGCCTTGATAATACTTAAGCAAGTGCTCTACTACTGAACTAATCCCAAACCCCTATACATATCTTGATGTCTTTCCATACCTCCAATTTAGAAATTTTTACAAATGAATTAATGAATGAATGAATGAAATGTATAGCTGTGTATTCAAAGTCCTTTCTCAAGCTGGACGTTGGTGGCTTATACCTGCAATCCTAGCTACTCAGGAGGCTGAGACTTGAAGGTTGTAGTTCAAAGCCAGTCCTGGGCAGAAAAGTCCTTGAGTCATTTTATCTCCAATTAACCAGCAAAAAAAAAAAAAAATAGCAGAAGTAGAGCTGTGGCTCATGTGGGAGAGTACCAGCTTTGAATGAAAAAGAAGTCAGTTGAGAGGCGGAAGCCCTGAGTTCAAGCTCAAAAATTACAAAAAAAAAAAAAAAAAACTTTCCCTAGTCATTTTCTTCTCTTCAGAGAGATTCCTTTCCAACATCTCTTTTTTAGACTATTTTTTCTCCTGACATTCTTATGAATAGCAAGAGACTAACCACTGTCATATTAGTTATTTGTTGACTACTTAGCAATATTTCCATAAACAGCACATTTTTATTATATCAGAGTGTCTGGGGTTCAGGAGTCCAGGCTTAGCCGGATTCTCTGCTGATTGTCTCACTGGGTTATAATCAAGCATCAGCCAGGGATGTGGTCTCACTCGAGGCTAGTTTGGGGAAGGATGGGTTCCAAACTTACTCAGAATTCAGTGGTTTAGTTCTTTATGGTCATAGGTCTCAGGATTTCTGTTACATGATGGTTGCCAGCCAGTGACCACTCTCAAGTTTTAGAAGTTTCCCACAGTTCCTTGGCACATGGGGCTCCCAATATGGCCATTTGCTTCCTCCAAGGCAAGAGAGTAGCTTGGCAAGATGACACTACAGCCAGGTGTGACATAATCAGTGCGCACGTGTATTTCATCTCCTTTACTGCACTCTGCTAATTTGAAATCAGTTACCTTCACACTCAAAAAGAGAGGATTTTTGTGCAAATTGTGAGTACCAGAGATTAAGTTCATGGAGGTCACCTTAAGAGTCTGCTTGCTTCCTTGGCTTTTTTCTCTTCGTCCCTCTGTCAGATCTCAGTGATCAGGGCCCTGTGCCTCCTGGATGACCACAAAAATAAGAAGCATGGAACCCTCATCCAAAAGCATCTCTGTCTAAAAGCAGTCTATCAGTTTTGCTTCCTTAGATCCAAGAGGGGCAGTGATGACAGTCTCAGCCACCTGAACATTTCATGGCTCCTATGTCAGTCTCTCAGGAGACCCTCAGAGAAAGAGCATCTTTCTCTGGGCATTTATCTACAGCCCAAAGCACACATGAAACACTCCTCTACAGTGGCTCCTGACACCCAGAGCCTGTTCCATCACCAAGAGCAGACTTATCTTGTGGCCTGAAGATCCCAAGCTTCATAGAGGGACAGAGTCTCTCTCAAGGCTTATTTTTAATCTCTCTCTGTTCTGACCCAAGATACGTATTCTGTACAATATGTGTTCTAAATGGGTTAGGAAGAATGGATTGACTCCATAACTTGAAAACAAATGATAGCTACAAGCCAGAAGCTAGAGAATTTGTTAAATACTTAAAAGAGAATACATCCATCCAACTACATTCTACCAAGACCTGAAAAGGTAGTCAAAATAGATTCAATGAGTAATGAAGTTATAAGTGACTATAAATTACTTTTTTTTTGTCTGTCGTGGGGTGTGAACTCTGGGCCTGGTCACTGTCCCTCAGCTCTTCAGCTCAAGGCAAGTGCTCTACCACTTGAGCCACAGCTCCACTTCTGGTTTTCTAGTGGTTTATTGGAGATAAGAGTGTCATGGACATTCTTGCCTGGGCTGGCTTTGAACTGCGATCCTCAGATCTCAGTCTCCTGAGTAGCTAGGATTACAGGCGTGAGCCACCAGCGCCAGGCATAAATTATATTTTTATAAATTTAAAACTTATTATAAAAAGTATTGATGATGATAATTGGCATACTAGATATTATTGATCAGCCTGCACTTTATGTTTTTGTAAGGTATGACTTTTTTTTTCTATTTTCAGGTGGTCAGGATCAAACCTAGAGCCTAGTGCATGCAGACAAGTAATCTACCACTGAGCTACACTCCAAGCCCCATTTTTATATTTTGATTGAAATTCACACACACACACACACAAGATTATCAAGAGCACTAGAAGGCCAGACACCATAGAAAATGCCTATAATCCAGTACTTGAGAGGCTGAGACAGTATAATATCGATTTCTGAAACCAGTCCTGGCTACATAGTAAAATTTTGTTTTATAAAGAAAAGAAAGGCCAGGTGCCAGCAGCTCACACCTGTAATCCTAACTACCTAGAAGGCTAAAATGTGAAGATCACGGTTCAAAGCCAGCCCAGGCAGAAAAGTCCTTGTGAGACTCTTATCTCCAATTAACCACTCAAAAACCAGAAGTGGAGCTTTGGCTCAAAGTGGTAGAGCACTATCACTAAGCAAAAGAGCTCAGGGACCATGAGCAGGCCCTTAGTTCAAGTCCCATAACAGACAAAAAAAAAAAAAAAAGAAGGAAAGAAAAGGACACTAGAAACCCAATTAGTCCATCAATGAATTATGCATCACTTCCTTTTTGTAAATACATGGTTATGATGTGGATGAGTCACATAGTCAATTTAATTCAACAAGCATTTATTGAGAGCCTACCATGTGCAAAGTGTTGGAACCAGGCCAGACTTGAGATGGGGAAAAGGTCAAGGGCCATGTAATTTCACTTCATCAGGTATCTCATGATCCATTGATGGCTGAAGACAGTGATATAAAAGTACAGAGAGAGGGCCTTACAGCTGGATGGATAGCTAGCATCCAAGATAAGTGAATGTTCATCATGAGGAAGCTTCTGCATGAGTCACAATAGCCTCTCTTATATACTGCCCTACTTAACATTTTTATATATGGCTTCAAGAAAGAAGGAAGCAACATAATAATACGTAATAGACAAAAAGAAGCAAGCTGCAAAATGATCTAAATGGCATGAAATTCAACAAGGTTCATTGTAAACTAGTGTTTACAATCAACAGCCAGATTTATAGGGATTCCTGGCTTGGTAGCAGTTCATAGAAAAACAACTGGGTTTTTAATTGACCACAGATTCATTCTGAGGCATTAATGGAATGTGAGTGATAAAAACAAAGGCTAGGGCAATGCTCGACCACAGCTATAAATCTAGTGTCCAGATAAGAGGCTGGCAGCTCAATCCTGTTCTAGTCAGACCACACTAGAGCTCTTATTTTCACTTTGAGGCCATTTCACTGTTGGAACAGGGCATCATTGACCCATTTCTGTAAAGTCACGTTTTTATAAAGTCACTCACACAGTTTTCCCATCCTCGTTCTTGCTTAAACTCAAAAGCAGGATGCTACAATGGTCAGAGAAGCTCAACCCTTCTTTCGTGGCAAGACGACACAGCAAGAATGACGTGAGAACCAGGTCCTTACAGAAATTCCGACCATGCTAGCAATCAAGCTAGCTCTTTGTTGAGCCACTCTTTCATTGTAGTCTCCTCTCTCTTGGGACGTAGGCTTAAATCTAGGCATAATGAAATGACTGGAAATCTGACTTAGCGCTATTATGTGTGTTTCAAACAAACCCTCCCCTGCCCTTAGTCACAACTATAATACATCATTCTTGAACCAGGATGTTCTCTCTAGATTTCTATTCTTCCTGCAAAGGCACCAAGAACCTAACCTTGCTGAACTCCTGCAAGGATCTAAATATGTCATTTAGTCTGATAATTAGGATCCCTGCTAATTTAAAGGGAAAAAAGTCTTTTCCAGGGTAAGATTGGAGAAGCATTCTCTGTCTTTCCAGTAAATACTTCTTTTCCCTTGCCAGGGATCTATCCCAACTCTCACTTCCTCTTCCTTCAAAGTCCTAATGAGAATTGAGAGTAAGGAAAAACTACAAAGAAGAATAGACAGGAGAGGAAAAAGGATGGGGGTATAACACAATGGGAGAATTCCTGACTAGCAAGCATTCAGGGCTGAGTTTAAATCTCAATGTCACACCAAAAAGAAATTTTTAGAAAGAAAGAAAGGGAAAAAGGAAGAAAGGAAAAGAAAGAAAGGGAGGAAGAAAGGAAAAGAAAGAAAGAAAGAAAGAGGGAGGGAGATAAGGAGGAGGGAAGGAGGAAATCAACACTGGTCACAAAGATAGTTTCTTCTTTTATGCTCCAGCAAATCACGGTTCTCTCCTTTCTTTGTTCTTTGTTCCCCAAACCTCTTCAAATTATACCTGGTCAAGGGCTAGGAAAACCTCAGACTTACAAGGCCCATGCCTTCTAAAGAGGTTGATCCTAAAAGTACACTCAGTCCAGAGGGCACATCCTCTCTTTCCAAGCACCAAAAGCCTGAGAAACTGGAATCTTCCACTAAAGCTCTTGGACTAGAAAGGTGGAGATTATATCTGTAGCACAGTTCTGTGTTAAATACCAGGAATGCTTAATTTCATTTAAAATTCACAGTAAATCCTGAGTTACTATACACAACTAAGGTGTCTCCCATTGCAAGAAACAAGAAGCTCAACTCAAATGGCATCGATAGTGAAAAGGATTATTGGTTTACACTCTAAAAGCAATAGCACTAAAAGCAGCTTCCAGATAGAGTGATAGGGGAGTTCAATGACTTCGTTAAGGAATCCTGTCTTCTCTCTCTCTCTCTCCCCCCTCTCTCTCGGTCTCTCCTCCCCTCCCCACCCCACTCTAGTGACCCACAGTGAGACCTTCCATCTTGGGCTGCCCCTGCTTTATTCTCAGAGTGGTTTTTCATATCTCTATTTGGATCTAGCAAAATTTGTATGTATTTGTATCTAGAAAAACATGTTTTGTTTTTGGTTTTGGTTTTGGTTTTCTGGATGCAATCACTAAACTTTGGAAAACTCATTGACCTGAATTAGGCCAGAAACTGAGACAAGGTCTATAATAATGGCCGGGAAGTTGAATTATTCTAGGCCTGAGTCTTAGGAGTAGAACTGATTCTAGGAGGCTCCGAGGCTCTCTTAGAGGCTATGCAGCTATATAATGGGAGAGCCAGGCCTCTCACCCTCCAACATATTTGGAGCAACTAAACTAAGAATGACCAGAATGGTCCTCCCTTCACCTTCAGCCTGAAGCATATAGGTGAGAAAAGGGAGCTGTAGCTTCCTGAGGCTAGAAAGATCTCACTAATCCATTATTAAGTCAAGTACCCTTATATTGCTGAGGTAGCTTTGAATCCACACATCACCTGGTATCATGCAGAGCTCAATAAATATCTATAAACTGAAGAAACTACGAATGTATTGCCAATGATAGTGAGTTCAGAGTACTGCCATCCAAGTCCAGCCTGGCTTTGGTCAGTGAAATGGGCTAGCCTGGGAACCTTGCCATAACACATAACTTTGCTATTCCTGAGGAATGTCTTCCAAGTTCCAAAGGACAGATTTGCAAATAGACTTTTGGAGCATAGCCCTATCACTGCTGGGAACTGCCTTTGTTGAACTTGTTTATTTGGGAGAGCTGCTCTGGACTTTCACCCAGCAGCTGCCTGGCAGAAGGTAACCTATCTTTAGCCAATAGAGGGTGGGGCTAGCAGCCGAGTAATGCTGATAGTTGCTGCCTGGTGCTAACTGGGCACCATAATATATGGCTAGAGGAAAGAAAATGATTGACTAGCCATGGTGCAGTTGGTCTCCAACAGAGCACCTCACTTGAGAAACAGGAGTTACTACTTCCACTTGAGGGAAGGAGAGGCAAGGTTGACTCACCAGGTGCAAAAGGCTTTTGTAATTTTCAAGGGCCACTGAGCATACTCTTTTCTATAAGCAGCTGCTCTTTCTCATTCCCATTCCCGTTGAGGTCTCTCATGAGGCGCATCAGAGTTGAGGGTCATGCCCTGCCAGGGCCACACTCGCCTTGAAGATTGCTGTATTCTATTTTGAGCGATTTTCACTGCTTATGGTCCTGGCAAACCTATCCATTTTCTGACAATATTTAGAGTCTGAGGTAAGTGTGAACGAGATAATGACCTTTCAAGTCATGGCACAATGTTCTGTTTAAAGCTTTCATTTCTTCCTCATAGCATCTGCCAGGTCTTTTGACTCTACTGCAGCTTCCTCCCCCTCCCCCCTTCACCACCACCCCAGTTTCTGTCCTCTCATGTGTGGGCGGGTAGGGAAGGTGGCCGATGATAGGCAGAACCTTCATGTGCTGGGCGTTGTAAAATGAATTGGACCCTGCAGAGACACTTTTTGCTTCTTTGACTCTTGTAGCTGGTTCTGAGATGCATGGTGCTGTCCAGTTCATCTGAGGCATTTCATTCTCTCTGAACATTTTCAGATCATCTTCAAAACACATTTGAACACAAACCACTACCACCCTGTGGCCCCAGTGAGTACATTTCAAGCCTGCCATGGCTGATACAATACCATATCTGCAGCTTAGCTTTAGGTGACTCACCAGAAGAGCTATTTTAAACAGAATTTGTAGCAACTAAGATTACATTTGTTCTAGGAAAAACAGACTGAAGGGACAAAAGGCTAATGCAATATTTTTGAAATGCTCTTGTAAGTTCACAAGGAGCTATGTTGTATTTGCTAGACAGCCATCCTATTAGAAGGAATAACAGGAGAGGGACCAACTGATTATCTAAAATGCTCAAGAAACAAATGGGCCTTGACATCAACCAGGAGCAATATGTTCATCAGAAGTCAGGTTTGCTGAAATAATATTGACCTTGTCCACCTACTTACAACATTGCATCATCCATATCCTTCCAAAGTAACATTTATCAGGCTATAAGGCTCTGGTAGTCACCTGTGCTATCTCTGATCATCTTTCTCTCCGCAATTGCTATCCAGACTATTTTCCTCACCCCCGAAACAGATTAGAGCTTTCTTTGACTTTTGACTGAGACAGGGTTTCAAGGGGTAGGTTGGGAGGAGGGAGGTAGAGCAAGGAGCAATCAACAGATCTAAGCCATGGTTGGCTCCCATGAGTCTCAAGTATTCAGGTAAGCACCAACTTCATTAGTCTGAGAAGCTGCGTCCCTTCCTGAAGAAAAGAAAAAAGAAAAAAAGAAAAAGACCAAACAACTAAACAAACCCAGAATCTTCAGTGCCTAACAATAGTTAAGCTCAAGAAGTAAAGGGAAGCATTCCATTCCTCTACTCTATGCAGTCCTCCTTGGGTCTTGGGGGCTCTCACTTCACTTCCCGTTGCCATGAGCACATTAACTCCTCCAAAAGATACTCTTTCTTTTGTGTTATCCAAACTCCTTCTCTGAACTTTTCCTTACATAGCAGAGACAGGCTGGAACTTTCCCAAAGCCTTTACAAAATTCTAAGGGAGAACAACAGATATAAACAAGAAAATACATGAAATGTAAACATAGTGGAACTTGTGTAATACATTAATAATGATAAGATTTAGGGAATGAGACATGGAAAGGAGGAACTTTGTATGTTATAACTTTCTTGTTTGATTATTTTTCAAGAGTCATATTTACTTTATAAGTAATAGATGTGTATTTTCAGTATTAGTTTCAGTCTTTCCATAGCATTCTTGCTCTCATGGTCATTCCACATGCAGAATTTCCACCTGATTGATTCTGGGACTCTTCCTTCTTGTCATTTCTATACCCATCCCTCCCCATCAGGTCTCAAAGACCTGGGGAAGACAATGAGTGATAAGTTAGATTGTTCATTCAACAAATGTGTCACTGTGTGCCTGCTATAGTGCCAGACACTGCATAATAAGCCATCTGTTACCTTTGTCTTATCACTGCCATACAAATGCCTTTTCTGTGATAAAAGAAAAGATTAAAGGTCATTTCCTTTACACTTCATTTTTTACCTCTACGGAAACCATCCCAGATCTTATATTTTAAAATAAATAAATAAAGACACTCAGAATTATATAAAAAAGACACTTAATGGGCTCATTTGTTTCCTCCAATAAAAAAAATCATGGTTGAAGGAATTCCCAAATTCAACAATGACAACAATGGAAAGGAATTCATTTACATACAAGTGCATCTTCCTGAAGACTGCAAAGAGGAAAATCCCACTTCATGGAATTGTGGGAGCAGCTACTAATATAATCAAAATAGGTGATCTCTGTCCCCTGGGTACCTCCAGCCAGATGACTAACAGCCCTTATCAGGCCATTTAAGCTTACAACAGTACTTTTTACTTGGGCTTCAAGGAGTCACTATTTCCTCCCTCTAGTAATCTAACCTGAGCTTAAGTATTTCCACTTAGGAGTGATTCAAATCAGGCTGGTCTTCACATTCCTTGGACATCCTCTTCCTCAATCCATCCCAGTTTCTCCAAGAAAGTCAAAGATAAAACATTCGGAAATGTCACAAATAATGCTCATTCTCAGCTTCATGCCAGTTCTACCGAAGGAGAGCATGTCCAGTGGGCACTGCCAAGGAACACTCTCAACTGACACGCCCTTCGGAGAACAGTCTGTGCTTGAAACTTGCTGTGGCGCATTGCCTATGGCTCGCATGATATCATTGGCCCATGAGGAAAAGACATTCAAACACAGAGGCTTTGTGCAGGGGTCTCATTGATCAGAGCTCAGCATGCCTTTCAACAAAGCCTGCCCTTCCCTCCTGAGTCCCAGCAGTCTTATTCCAATAGATCAAGAAGGCAGAACATGATGGCCAGAACTAGAGCAACCATTAACAGTGTATCCTAAGAAATGGTAGGCCAGCTGGTATGGAAATATATAGATATATATGCTCAACCCTCAAATTCCTCAAGGCACTTAACTAAAATAAACTAAGACACAACCATTGTAGAAACATTTCAAGAATTTCTTCCAGGGCTGGGAAGGTGGCTCAGTGGTAAAGTGCATGCCTTGCATACGTGAGGCCCTGGGTTCGATTTCTCAGCACCACATAAGCAGAAAAAGCCAGAAGTGACGCTGTGGCTCAAGTGGTAGAGCGTTATCCTTGAGCTGAAGAGCTGAGGGACAGCGCCCAGGCCCAGAGTTCAAGCCCCATGACTGACCAAAAAAGAAAAAAAAAAAAAAAAAAGAATTTCTTCCAAAGGAAACAGCAGGTGGCAGCAAAGCTATATATATATATGTGTGTGTGTGTGTGTGTGTGTGTGTGTGTGTGTGTGTGTGTGTACACACACACATATATATACACACACACATACATACACAAATACAAATATATATACATATATATATATATATATATATATATATCCCTTTGGATTGGAAGGAAAAATAAAATGACGGAGAATAATTTTATCTCTGAGTCATGATTCTGCAAGTCAGGCAGGAAGCCACTGCCACTGGATAGCCAGATACACAGGCTGTAGCTCTGAGTCTCATGGTCAGTTGGCCAGAGTCAAGGTGTTGCTCTTTTTTTTTTTTTTTTTTTTTGGTCGATCTTGGGGCTTGAACTCTGTGCCTGGGTGCTGTCCCTGAGCTCTTCAGCTCAAGGCTAGTGCTCCACTGCTTGAGCCACAGAACTACTTCTGGCCTTTTCTGTTTATATGGTGCTGAGGAATCGAACCCAGGGTCTCATGCATGCAAGGCAAACACTCTACCACTGAGCCATCTTCCCAGCCCCAACATGTTGCTCTTATATAGCTTGTTCACAATCAGGAGGCACCCAAGGAAACCTGAATGTGAAAGAATGGAAGTATGCCTAAAGATTGGGCATCTACCTCAAGGCATTTCCACCATCTATTATGATGCAATCAGTGCAATCTGTGGCACAAATGTGAAGGCTGAGAAAGATGGAGGGAAGAAGGGAATTAACCAAACCTGTTTCTAGTGCACCTAAGCCATATAGGGACCTTGGAATGCTATATCACTACTCCATACTGCTGTAGCTCTGGGCTCTGGACAAGGAAGGCTAATGCCAAGACCACTGTCCAGTTTGGCCTCAGATGTTTTCCTTGCCTTAGTATTATGCATGGTTTCAAATTTCCAGTTAGTGTCTGGAAAGTCTCCACCACCGCAACACAGTCCTGGAGTTCAGAACCCACACTTTTGCTAAATCATTTTGCAAGGCAAAAACAGATTTGCCTTTAAGAAGTGACTGAGCAGTTTACTTCACAACAAAATGGTGTTTTGAACTCTCTTTAGATTGAGCTGCTTTATTTTCATACCAGAAGAACTATAGTAAAGTAGGGAAGGAAAGATGGGGCGGGGAGGGGGAAGGGGGGGCAGTGAAGGATTCCAAGATATTTTTAAGGTTACAAATCATGTTAAGGGCAGTAGGGGTGGGTGAGACAAAAAAGAAGATCTTGTTCCTACGATCCTATATAGACTTTGCAAACATGTCCTGGGGGTTTTCTTTTTGGAAGCAGAGGTAAGAAAAGATTAACTCTGGTCTCTTTTAAGTTACATAACCGAATTGCAGCACCAGCAGTCACTGGTGATGACTGAGAACATTCCTGAAAGGAGCCCTGAAGGTGTGAGACCTACGTTTATTTATGTAACATGGAGTTTTGGTTCTGAACATGAGGGTTTTCCTTTCCTACAGAAAATACAATCATACTCTGACAACTTGAGGACAAACTTCCCAGCTCTCTGCAAAGAGACGATCGCTTAAAATTATCAGCTAAGAAAAGCATTCTACAATTCCTTTGACTGTAATAAAGCATATCTTTGGGGGCAACTTGTAGCAAATGTTCCAGAATTCATGTCAACCTTTAATTCTCCCTCTGTGTATGTTCTACGCTCCTCAAACATGATGTTAAATCAATTTAATGCAGAAAATTGACAGCACCAGGAAAATATTTGGATTGACTGTCTGGAGTTGCCATTATTGGCTTTAATTATGACCTACTGGCTCTTGGGTCCTGAAGCAGCCAGAAAATGAGACTTGTGTGCCAAAATATTCATTAGAATTCCCTTCTCAGTCATTGTTCAGAAAGAAAAAGTTCCCTTCTGGTTTCCATCTTCAGAATTTTAAGTGGAGTCATTAATATGCCAGATTTTTTAAAGGGATTTGTCAGAAAACAAGGTTATGTGCATACCTTGTATTTTGCATTTTTAAAAAATCTTGAAAAGGTCAAATGTCTCTTTGCTCTCATTCTGTTACTCTGAAGAAAGAATGAGTTTTGTAATCATGAAGTTAACTGGTATTGTCCACCCAGGCTTCCTCCTCCAAGCCCTGCTCTGTTGAACAGACTTGAACAAGCCATAGAACAGGAAGGTCTACCAAGCATACTAGTCTCCAGAACAAAATTCAGGAAGATGGTTGAGATTCCTCTGTTCTTCATGGTCACTTCTCCCTGAAAAGGGGGCTTTGAATGTGGAAATCCGAGGGGAGGAATCTTATAGACAATTGATTCCATAATTTCTTTTTTGTTGTTGTTTTGTTTTTATTTTTGTTTTGTTTCCTCTGTGTGTGTGTGTGTGTGTGTGTGTGTGTCTGTGTCTGTGTCTGTGTCTGTGTCTGTGTGTGTCTGTGTGTGTGTTTTGGTTGTGGGGCTTGAACTCTGGGCCTGGATGGTGTCCCTCAGCACTTCAACTCAAAACTAGCACTCTACCACTTCAGCCACAGCGCCACTTCCAGTTTTCTAGTGGTTAATTGGAGGTAGAGTCTCCTGGACTTTCCTGCCCAGGCTGGCTTTGAACTACAATCCTCAGATCTCAGCCTCCTGAGTAACTAGGATTACAGAATTTCTTGTTTTGTAAATGACTTATCAAAGGTGAAATGGTATAGCCACCTCTTCTGCCTTTCAGTCTGCCTTGGAAAAAGCGGATGTTTTGATTTTTTGGTGCTGGTCCTGGGCCTTCAACTCAGGGCCTGGGCTCTGTCCCTGAGCTTTGTTGCTCAAGGCTAACACTCTACCACTTAAACCACAGCTCCATTTTCAGGGGTTTTTTTGTTTGTTTGGTTGGTTTGGTTTGGTGATTAAGGAGAGATAAGAGTTCTCACATCAAACTGCCATCCTCAGATCTTAGATTCCTGAGTAGTTAGCCACCAGGGCCAAGCTTTGATTTTATTTTGATTTTATTGTAAAGGGGATGTACAGAATGATTACAGTTATATAAGTAAGGTAACAAGTACATTTCTTGTCAAACATTGTTACTCCCTCCCATTTTCTCCCACTTTCCCTTCTCCCCCACCCCTCCTTCCCTGCAAGTTGTAAAGTTCATTTCCAACAAAGTGTCTTGTGAGTATAGCTGTTGCATTGGTTCACCTTTTGTCTTTATCTCACCATTTTGTTATTCCCCTTCCCTTCCCCAAATCAAATAAACATATATACAAGCCACAGCGAAAACAATGACAACAGGGGATAAACCAAAGGGGAAAAAAATGAAAGAAAAGGAAATAATTTCATACACTACAATAAATAATAATCATAATAAACCTCTCATTTCCATATCTTGGAATTCATTTCAATTAGCATCATTTTATATGCTTATATGTGCATAGCTATTGAGCTATTGTGATCTTCTCCTAGGACTATCTTAGACATATACTGATTATGAAGGAAACCATATGGTATATATACACAATGGAATTTTATGCTTCCATCAGAAAGAATGGAATTGCCCCATTCATAAGGAAATGGAAAGACATAGAAAAAATTATACTAAGTGAAGTAAGCCAGACCCAAGGAACATAAGTTCCATGATTTTTTTTTTTTTAAGTCAGGACATGCTTAGTTGTCACTATTAAAAAGAATTACCACTTAATGAGCATTTTCTACACTGCCAACCAGGAATGGTGCTTTCATATATGTTGTGATACAACAAGCCTATAAGGTAAATATTATTATCCCACTTCATAGCTAATGAAACTGAAACTGAAGTTAAAGGCATTTTACTCACAATTACAGGGCTGGGAGGAGGGAGAGTCCCTGTGCAAACTCAAGGTTGTCTGACTTCAAAGCCTATATTCTTTACTAACCACCACCACCAATATTCTTCCCCTACCCCCAAGGAACAAAGGTCACAGTGTAAATCAGTTGGAATATCTTGAATTCTCACATGGGCTTAATGTTGAAAATAATGAGGTGAAGGAAAAGCCCTTACTTCATGGTGATGAAGTGGAGCCCATGCCTGCATCCAAGTAGCCCCTGACCAGCGTTTGTGAAGAGATCAACAGAGATCAATCAATACACAGGCAACTCTCTCATTATCATGCTGTGTTCAGCATGATGCTTTTACTCTAAAGCTTTCAAAAGACTTCTCAGCTTTTAACCAAAGTTGGCTGGTTCGATGTTGACAATTTGTCTTTTATTTAATTTTTAAAAAAAAATCAGTGGTGGGGGGGCAGAATCTGGGACAGATGCTTATTTTGGGAAAAATAATCTGGAGTTTGTTGTGTTGGTTTTGTTTTTTATGCTCAAGGTCAAGCAGGGCTGGGAAGCAGATGTGGTATGAATTAGGAAAGTTTATCTGATTGTTGTCTACAGTGGCACAGGGATGGGGTTATTGCCTGGAAACGTTGTTTCCCAGTGAAACATCGTTTGGGAAAGAAACGTTGACGTTTTAGAAAAACTAATAAAGTGAAGATAAAGCTGGAATGTTACGTTTTAAATTAAAGAGCATAAGATGGGGACATTCAAGAGAGGCCTCTAATTTGTTAACCTAGGTGCCCATGGAAACTATGTACTCTGAAATTTTACTTCCTCTCAAAGAGAAAAATCATTTACCTGGAGGAGTTATAAATAACTTGCCTGGTCCTGGCCACACAGTTCCCTCTACAAACAAATGAGGTCACTCGAAGCCCTCTGAAGTAGCTTTGTACGTGGTCAGAGCGACTTCAGGAGCTTCATCTATGTGTTGAGCTTTAGGGTCCATGCCAACCTCATATCTTCTCTGGAGATGGCGCAGTATAACCAGTGCCTGGAACAGGACCCAGCACACATAAGGTTGGTGAACCAAAATATTGCTGACTGACTGACTGACTGAATATAATCCTGTTCACCCTAAATCACAAACCCCTTGTTGACTCCTATGGTGTAACCAGTGCTGAGACCCAGCCATGACACTGTGTCCCTAGGATGGCAGCCCTTCCCTGCTCTTGCCATTCCCTCCAACAGATATGTATCCATTTGTTAGAGCTTCTACAACAAACTACCATAGACTGGTGGCTTACACAGTAGGAAATACACTTTCTCACAATTCTGGAGGCTAGAAATCCAAGGTGAATATGTCAGGAAGTTTGGTGTGTTTGAAGACTTCTCTTCTTGTCTTGAAGATGGCCACCTTCTTTCACATGAACTTTTTGTAAAGACACAGTCAGAATCCAGCCAGGTATAGTAGTATATACCTAGTAGTATAAATATATATATATATATATACATATATACATATGTATATATATATAAATATATATATACATATGTATGTATATACCTAGAGATCCCAGCACTCGGGAGGATTGTGAGTTGTGAGTTTGAGGTCAGTCTAGACTATATTATAAGACTTTGTCTCAAAAACTAAATAAATTAAAATTAAAAATTAAAATTTTAATATATTGTTTTTAAATAGTTATACAAAGTAAATTTTTTAAAGACAATAAGATTAGGTTAGGCCTACACATAATTATCTTATTTTAATTTCCTCATTAAAGGTAGTTACATTCTCAAGTACAGGGGTTAACAGTTTTGCAAGCAGAGCTGGGAATGTGGCTCAGTGGTAGAGTGCTTGCCTAGTATGCATGAAGCCCTGAGTTCAATTCTTCAGTACCACATAAATAGAAAAAGCCAGAAGTAGCACTGTGATAGAGTGCTAGCCTTGAGCAAAAGAAGCTCAGGGACAGTCCAGGCCCTGAGTTCAAGCCCTGTGACTGGCAAAGAGAGAGAGACAGAGACAGAGAGTTTTGTGAATGGCAGGGGCATAATTTGGCCCATAATGGGTGATAACTTCTATCCTACAGCTGCACCTCTTCGGGCCCTGCTTGCTTCTAGACTATACATTGGGTCTCACTATATACCCAGTGTTGGCCTCAACTTTCATTTCTTTCTGCTTTAAGCTTCAGAGTCGCTGGAACTGCAATGCCCAGCACCACACCCAGTGTTTCTGCCATTCTCGGTGCCCTGTCATGTCCTGTTGCTCTTCCTGGATGCCAACATTCGCCAGCACAGCCACCTGTTTTCTGTTACCTCACCCTCAGCTGGCCTTCTTCCCGCCTTTGCAGCTGGCCTTCTTCAAACACCTGTCCTCTGACTGCAGTTAACCCTTCTACTTCTTACTGGATGCAACCCTAAAGCTTAAAGCAAACAAATAAATAAATAAGTTCTTGTTTTTTGTCTGTTATGACCACCAGTGTGCATTTTTGAAATAGTTTAAGGATGGTAATGTGTTGGCTGAACAAAGTTGAGTGGATCCACAAAGAAAAAATTTTATGAACAATCGATCTGTGGCATTATACCCGGCCCACAGAGCCATAGTACATCTAGTCCAATTACTTTAGAATGGAGCTCATATCAACATTTCTTTTTCAAAGCTCACCCATGTGATTTTTTTATTCTTGTCCTAGAGCCTGGGTGCTGTCTCTGAGCCTCTTCGTGCTCAAGGCTAGCACTCTACTACTTGAGCATAGCACCACTTCCGGCTTTTTCTGAGTTGTTTATTGGAGATAAGAGTCTCATAGACTTTCCAGCCCATGCTGGCTTCGAACCATGTTCTTTAGATCTCAGCCTCCTTAGTAGCTAGAATTACAGGCATGAGCCATCGGTACCTGGCATCCATATGATTTTAATTAGGTCAAAGACATTATTGCTTAGAGTACCACTGTTCAAACTGGCCTCTATCAAATTGAGACAAGATTACCAACTTGGCTCATCTTGAGCTTAGAAACAGTAGATGGCCAGGGATCTGGTGCTATCTGTGATTTATGAATGCATAGAGCATACTCCCTCTAGTCAAGTGTCACCCTCTCTCCAGCTTATATCATCCATTGGTATTTCATGCTCTATCCTTTGGTCTAAGAAGCTGGTGTGGCTCAGTAGTGTCCTCTGCCAATGTGGGGCAATCAAAATGGGTCTCGGCAACAACTCTGGACACAGGCAAGTGTTACCTATGATGAATAATGACTTGCAGGCCTGTGTTCTTTAAATACTCCTCAGCAGGGGCTGGGAAGGTGGGTCAGTGACAGAGTGCTTGCCTTGCATGCCTGAAGCCCTGGGTTCGATTCCTCAGCACCACATAAGCAAAAAGAAAAAAGCCAGAAGTGGCACTGTGGCTCAAGTGGTAGAGTGCTAGCCTTGAGCTGAAGAGCTGAGGGACAGTGCTCAGGCCCAGAGTTCAGGCCCCATGACCGGACCCCCCAAAAAAAATACTCCTCAGCAGTGGTCACCAGAACAGCTACTGGCAACAGCAGGGGGTGGCCTCCAGGAATCTGATTTGTCTCCAAAGGTGGCTGGACTAAGCTACCATCTCTGCCCTGGGTACACCTCTCTGGGAGAGCTAGCCCCTGGCCTCTCACCACCTCCTGCTTACCCAGAGGACTAGGGGCTAAGTCCTCTTTCCTCTACCTTCTTTCCAAAGTGGGCAAAGCTCAGTCCTGGGGCTTCCGGCTTTCCCTTTTGATTCTCAAGGGCCTTTTCTTTTCCCAACAAAACCTGCCTCTCTGCAAATAAAAGGCTTTGGCTTTCAAAACCATTGTTTTTGATGTGGGCTTCAAGAGGCTATTTTAAAAGTCAGAATACTGAACATTGACTGTTCTATTCTGACTGTTTCTTTCTCTTTGCATTGGGGTTGTACCAATCTTAGTTCTCCTCAAGGCAATGCCTCTGATTTACTAGGGGAAAGGTCAAGTGGAAAAAAATATAGCAAGGAAAAGCTGGAGACTGACATTTCAAGATCCTCTAGGTTTGCTCCACCTGCCCCACTCCCAGCCACACCCCAGCCATGGAGCAGACTCAGGAAAGAGGAAAAACTCCTAAATTGCAACTGTGAAACACAGTTGTCTTCAACAAGTCAATGGCATGAAAACAAAAGGGAGGGGCTTATTTTCAGATTAAAGAAATGTTCTGCCTGAGATATAACATTTTTTTGGAGTCTGTTTGGAACAAATCACTGTCAAAATACGTTTTTGAGACAATCAGGCAAATCTGATTGTATACTAAGTGCAAGATGATACCACAGACTTGCTGTTAATGCTAAGTGCTTTGGTTATTGATAAGAGAATTTTAAGTGTTTGTTTGTTTGTTTAACAGATGCATACTAAAATATGTAGGGGTAAAATGATAGGAAGTCTAGGCAAGAGTGAAGGAAGAAAGGGAAGAAGGCAAGGAAAAGGGGGAAGAGAAGCAGGGGCAAATACTCTGGAAAGAAATCAGAAAAGAAAAAGATAGGCATGTGTGGCAAAAATCATAATTGTTGGATTTTAATAATAAGTAAATGGACATACATTATATTATCTCTATCTTTTAGGGTAAGTTTGAAAAGTGTATAATAATTGTCTTTTCCCCCTGCACTGGGCCTTAAACTCAGGGCCTCAAACACTCACTGAACCTTTTCCACTCAAAGTTGGTGCAAACCTGGCGCTGGTGGCTTACACCTGTAATCCTAGCTATAAGGAGGCTGACATCTGAAGAACTCAGTTCAAAGCCAGCCCAGGCAGGAAGGTGAGACTCTTATCTCCAATTAACCACTAGAAAACCAGAAGTGGCACTGTGGCTTAAGTGGTAGAGCGCTTGCCTTGAACCAAAGAGCTCAGGGACAGCAGCCAGGCCCAGAGTTCAAGCCCCATAACTGAGAGAAAAAAAAAAAAAAAAGCTGGGACAAAACCAGTTAAGCCACAACCCCATTTCCGGCTCTTTGAGAGGTATTTGGAGTCTCATGGACTTTTTTGCCTGGGCTGGCTTTGAACCTGGATCCTCAGATCTCAGCCACCTAAGTAGCTAAAATTAGAGGCATGTGCCACCAGCGTCCGGTTTCCATAATAATCTTTTAAACTATTAAACGACTGCAGGAAAAGAGTAATAAAAGAGAATGAGAATAAAGCCTAGAACAGATCTGTTCAGGCTATAATCAGGCCCAGGGAACAGTGCACCAAGTCAGGGTCAGCCACTTACCCTAACATATCAGTGAAAGTCAGAGAAAGGAAATTTATTAACATGCCCAGAATACACAGGAAAAGAGGAACTAAAATTTTCAGCTCATCTTCCAGGTACTGACATGAGTTTTAGAAAGAGAAAGAACTGGAGAAAGGGGAGGAGGTAAGAAGTAGGCATAGTACTGCAGTATAACTCAAAGTGTAGTCCTATTGATCATAATCTCAGGGTTGACCAGGCAGGGACTTGTCCCCATAAGAAAGTCATCGAGGGGGGGGCAGAGGGAGGATGGGAAGGGATGGGAAGGGGAAACAAAGGAGGAGGCTACAATGCTTGATAAAAAATGTACTCATTATCTTGCCCATGTAATTGTAACCCCTCTGTACAGTATTTTCACAATAAAAAAATAAAAATTAAAAAAGAAAGTCATCGATTCTGGGAGTTCCACTTTTGTCATAAAATGTTTATCCATTAGTTCTATGGTTCCTAGAATCCAAGATGACTACAGGAGACAACAGCTCAGAGCAAAGGAGACAGGTGCATCTGTGGGCCCACAATGCTTTGAGCAAGAACAGTTTCTAAGTACCTATTATAGGACCAGAAACAGATTCAAATGTACACTGTTCATACATCATTATATTGTTGAGTTACAGACAGGTGCACCCTTTCTTCAAATAAAATCTGACACTGAACTGCAAAATAAAAAGCTAAAAGAATGGGCTGGTTCTAATGGTAGCTGGAGAAAGAGCCTGGCTTACTTTCTCAGGGAACATTGGAAGTAACTCAAGAGATTCTTTAACTCTATGGAACAGTGCTTGAAACTCTGTGTATTATTCAATTAGTATATTGAACAAGTGGCCAAACAATTTAGAGGAAGAATAAAGTTAAATCCCTGTTGTACATCATGTAGCAAAATAAAGTCCATTTTGCATTAAAATGTTTAAAGTATGAAACAAAATCATAGAAGTATTAGAAAAAAATGGATCTGCTGCCAGTGGGCCAGTGGACAGGATGTTTTGTACTTCTTTGAGTGTATATCTAAAGTCAATATGATGCCCCAGGTGTAAAAGAAGAACCAGAATGAAAGCTGAGCACCAGATTCTACCTATAATCTTAGCTACTCAGGTGGCTTGGATCTGAGAATCATGGTTCAAAGCTAGCATGGGCAGAAAGGTCCATTAGACTCTTACCTCCAATTAACCATCGAAGAGCTGAGAGTGAAGGTGTGGCTCAAGTGGTAGAGTGCCAGCCTTGAGTGAACAAGCCAAGTGAGAGCAGAAAGCCCTAAATTCAATCCCTAGTATTGGGATTAAAAAAAAAGAATAAAAAAGAATAGAAAGATAGCAAAGAGTAATTTCAATAGCAAAGTGAAACTATACAGTAGGCAATTTGGATAGGATTCTACTACCTCAAAGTCTTCAGGGCTTGGAGTTTTTATTATCCAGAAGGGCGGGGTAACTAGGTGGCATAAAAGTAGGATCCTTCCCTATTGGCCTTCTGAATGGTTTGATGATTGCCTAATAGCTGCCCAGGTGTGATAAGTCATAAGACTTCCATTTGAGAGGGTGTCAGCAGGCACCTATATATGTTATCTGTTTTACCCTTCCTGTTTTTTTTTTTTTTTGGGGGGGGGGGGTGGTCCGGTCGTGGGGCTTGAACTCTGGGCCTGGGCGCTGTCCCTCAGCTCTTCAGCTCAAGGCTAGCGCTCTACCACTTGAGCCACAGCACCACTTCTGGCTTTTTTCTTTTTCTTTATGTGGTGCTGAGGAATCGAACCCAGGGCCTCAGGCATGCAAGGCAAGTGCTCTACCACTGAGCCACCTTCCCAGCCCCTACCCTTCCTGTTTTAAGTCAGTCATTAGAAGGTCATGTAGTAGTCCTTAGGACCCTCATACTGTCAGTATGCTAGATAAGGAAGATGTAGAGCCATTATTTTAATTGTTGATCCAAGGTGTGGCCCATCTGGGATTTTATGATTCTACTTCTGTGGCACTGGAATCTTGTTGCCAGGGGAATTTCCTGGTTCCTGCTCAAGTCTAATTAGCTGCCTACACCAACAGATATTCTAAAATAGTGAGGTTGAAAAAGACCTTGTACCAGGCGCTAGTGACTCATGCCTGAGACCTAAGGCTCATGGTTCGAAGCCAGCCCAGGCAGGAAAGTCTGTGAGACTCTTACCTCCAATTAACCACCAGAAAACCAGAAGTGGAACTGTGGCTCAAAGTGGTAGAGTAAGCCTTGTGAGTCTCAAAGGGCTACCCCCCACAGCTCTGGTTCAAATGTACTTGTGCCTGGTTTATGGACATCAAATCAAGAAGCAAATACACAAAATGTTCCCAGGTAGTAACAACCCTGGGGCAATTAGAAGAAGAAAGCTTACTGGAGGACTTACCTCAATCCAGTCCACACAGAATCACCATACATCAAACTGTAATAAGATGAGCTCAGACTCCAAATTATAGGAATTAAGAGGAAATAAAGCACAATGAACCACAGTCAGCTGATAAAGAAAAGTTATTGTAACTATAAATATTTTTTAAATTACTAACAATATAAAGTACAGTATCAAAAGCATGAGAAAGAAATAAAACTCTTGTTTTTACATAATAGTAAGTAGAGCCAAGTTCTATGTCTTACAATCATAATTCTACTATTCAGGAGGCAGAGATTGGGAGGATTGAGTTTCAAAGCCAGCCCAGGCTTCATGAGACCACATTCATGAGAACCCCACTACCACCATCTCAACCAATAAAGAGCTTATGTGGTTACACACTTGTATCATTCCAACTACTCAGGAAGCATAAATATATGGACTTCAGTCCAGGCTGCCCCCAGGCTTAAATATGAGACCCTATTCCAAAAGATATCTAAAGCAAAAAAAGACAAGGGGAGGGCTGGGAAGGTGGCTTAGTAGTAGAGCGCTTGCCTTGCATGCATGAGGCCCTGGGTTCGATTCCTCAGCACCACATAAGCAAAAAGAAAAAAGCCAGAAGTGGCACAGTGGCTCAAGTGGTAGAGTGCTAGCCTTGAGCTAAAGAGCTGAGGGACAGCGCCCAGGCCCAGAGTTCAGGCCCCATGACTGGACCCCAAAAAAAACAAAAAAAAAGACAAGGGGCATAACTCAAGTGGTTGTACCTACCTATCAAGTACAAGCTCCAGTAGTGCCAAAAAAAAAAGTAATAAGACATATTTTTTTTTACCTATCAGATGATAAAAGTGAAGAAAAGAAGGGGTTGGAGGTGTGGCTTAGTTGGTAGAGTGCTTGCCAATGAGCAAAAGCATCAGCTACCAAGTTTGAGTCTTGGTCTTAGACCAAGCCAAAAAGGATTGCTAAGGATATAAGGAGATGGATATTTATATAATATTTGCGGAAATAAAATTGATAAAATGCTTTCAAAACTAAAAAGAACATAACCATTGATCCAACAATTTCACTTCTAAAGATTTAGCCTAAAAAACAGCCATAAAATTACCCAAGAATGTTTATTAGGGACTTTCTATTGGTAAAAAACATAAAAACAACTTTATTGTATACAGTATAGGAATGGTTAAACAAAGATAAAACACTTTGCAGGAGATAAAATGATTTTTTATATAGCTGTGTTTGTTGGCATTGAAGGATGTCCAAGATATACAAATGAGTGGAAAAAAAGCAAGCGATCCAGCTTATTTTTAATTGTCTAGCCTATTAGGGAAAGTTCACATGACCAAGGCATTGTCATGATTCATTAGTCATGGAAATTTAAACAATATTATTTATTATTTTATTTACTTATTTTACAGTGTTAGGGATCAAACCCATGACCTGTGCTTGGGTTTGATCACCTGTTAGGTGATCTACCATTGAAGCACATCTCTAGCCCTATACAATATTATTTTTATTCCCATCAAGGTGGCACACATGGGGAAAAAAAGATTCATGCTGTATTTATCAGGGTTGTCCAGAGAGGCTGAGCCAATAGCAGACAGACAGACTGATAGATACTGAATTGTATGAGCCAATTTCAATGCTATACTAGACAAGAAGATATAGTGTTAGAATTTATACTAATTTACATCTCTTAACAATTTATATCTCTTGGGGCTGGGAAGTTGGCTCAGTGGTAGAGCACTTGCTTTGCATGCATGAGGCCCTGGGTTCGATTCCTCAGCACCACATAAGCAAAAAAGAAAAAAGCCAGAAGTGGTGCTGTGGCTCAAGTGGTAGAGTGCTAGCCTTGAGCTGAAGAACTGAGGGACAGCGCCCAGGCCCAGAGTTCAGGCCCCACGATCGGACCCCCCCCCAAAAAAAAAACAATTTATATCTCTTGTCTAGAGATATCTTTTGAGAGATTGAGAGATCTATCTAGATATACAGCACTGGAATTAGCTCACACAATTATGGAAGCTAAGAAGTTCCAAAATATGTTATCTACAAGAAGGAGAACCAGGGAAGCCAGAGTATAATTCAGTCTGAGTGCAAAGGCCTGGGAATCCGAGAGTTGAGGCTGTAACTTTCAGTCTTAGTAGGTGAGGTGCTGCCAATGTAAGTCCTAGAGTCAGAGAGTACCAGAACAGAGGAGCTCCAATGTCCATGAGTGGGAGGAAATGGATGTCCCAGCTCAAAAAGAGAGAGGCAATTCACTCTGCTTCCTCCTTTTTGTTTTATTCTGGTTCTCAATAGAATGCCTGCTTGCCGTGGTGAGGACAACCAGCATTTTAAGTTTACTGATTCAAATGCTAATTTCTCCTCTGGAACATACTCTCAGACACCCCCAAAAGTGATGTGTTACCAGCTAGCTGGGCCAGTCAAGTTGACAGATAAAACACATACGTCATTCAAGGTTGGCAAGGCCTGGAACCAGTGGCTCATGTCTGTACTCCTAGCTACTCAGGAGGCTGAGATCTGAGGACTGCAGTCCAAAGGCAGCCTGGGCAAAAATGTCCATGAGACTGCTATCTCCAAGCAACTACCAAAAAACTGGAAGTGGCACTGTGGCTCAACATGGTAGAGCACTAGCCTTGAGCTGAAGAGCTCAGGGACAGCATTCAGGCCCAGAGTTCAAGCCCCACCTCTGATTTAAAAAAACAAAAAACAAAATAAAAATACAAAAAAGCCAAGGTTACCAAGGACCTGGAGAGATGGAAACTCTCATGCGCTGCTGGTGAGAATACAAACTGGTACAGGCATGTTGTTGAGTTGTGCTTTGCTTTGCTTTAAGACAAGGTCTTATTATGAAATCTGAGTGGCTTAAAATCCACAGTCCTCCCGCCTCAACCTCTGGATTGCTGGGATTAGAAGCATAACGTATGACACCATTCCTGACTGGTGCAGACATTTTAAAGAGCAATCTCAGGTTAGAGGCATGGCCCAAGTAGAGGGCTGGTCTAAGCAAATGTGAGACCCTGAATTCAAATCACAATATTACCAAAAAAAAAAAAAGTGGTAGATTTATGTACATATGTGTTGAATGAGAAAACTGGGAAACAAAAAATTTAACATAGTAGATTTAGTTGTGAAATAACATAACCCACAACTGATTTTACATGGCTATATATTTTCAAGTGCAGCTACCAAACATATTAAGGAATACTGCTATGCAGGAGACAAGAATGGGTATGAGTATGAAATCAAGGAGAAAAAATAAAATATTAAAACAATAAGGAAGCCTTGCATGGTCTTGCCTTAACTTTGTATTAAACTGATCAATCTGTTTACAGTAATACAGCCTTCCCCATTGAATTCCTTTTTTTTACAATATTGTATATATATATATATATATATACATATACATATATATATATGTATGTATTAAAATGTCTAAGAAGGTAAATGCTAAAATACTGGAAGAAACTATCTTTAAGAGTGAATCTTGCCGGACGCAGGTGGCTCACACCTGTAATCCTAGCTACTCAGGAGGCTGAGATCTGAGGATCCCTGTTCAAAGCCAGCCCGGGCAGGAAAGTCCGTGAGACTCTTATCTCCAATAAACCACTAGAAAACCGGAACTGGTGCTGTGGCTCAAGTGGTAGAGTACTCGCCTTAAGCTGAAGAGCAAAGGGACAGCACCCAAGCCCAGAGTTCAAGCCCCACGACAGACCAAAAAAAAAAAAGAAAAGAATCTTCAAGCTGGGCGCTGGTGGTTCACAGCTGTAATCCTAGTTATTCAGGAGGCTGAGATCTGAGGATCATGGTTCAAAGGCAGCCTACGCAGGAAAGTTCCTGAGACTCTAATCTCCAATAAGCAACTAGAAAACCGGAAGTGGTGCTGTGGCTCAAGTGGTAGAGTGCTAGCCTTGAGCTGAAGGACCCAGAGACAGTGCCCAGGTCCAGGGTTCAAACTCCACAACCAAAATAAAAAGAGTGAATTTTCTATCTGGGAATGTGGTTTAGTGTATGGTGCTTGCCTAACACATATGAAGCCCTGGGTTTGATTCCTCAGTACCGCATACACAGAAGAAGCTGAAAGTGGCACTGTGGCTCAAGTGGTAGAGTGCCAGCCTTGAGCAAAAGATGCTCAGGGACAGTGCCTAGGTCCTGAATTCAAGCCCCAGGACTGGCCAAATTAAAAAAAAAAAAAAGTGGATCTTCTCTTTTTGCTACCCTGAATAAATACTGCATACTAAATAAAACACATTTTCTAGTATTTTAAAAATTCATCCAACTACTCAGAACTACTTTTCTACCACTGAATAAGTATATAACAACTTACTAAAGTCAGCTGCTTGTGTGGCCAAAGTCATTTTATTGTTTTTCCAAAATGTTCCAAAATAGCTCTGGAACAAGACCAGTGGGACCACTAGATAGCTATCTAGCCTCACCCTTCTCCCCATGCAAATGAAGACCCAGCCTCCAGCCCAGCTTTGGCAGTGGGACTCAGGATCACTAGGCCTTCTCCTGCTTTGCTGGAGAAAGGAGGGGCAGCCCTCCTGACTCCCAAGTCTGAGCTGGCTCTGAACATCCTCTGTAAAGCTTCCTTGACCAGCAGTTGCCAAGACAAAAGGTCCCACCTCAAGGGTGGAAACTCTATTTGCAGCTTTGTAGACACAGGTGTTCTTCCAGGCGACTTCGACCTACAATATGGGGCTGTGTTTTGCCAAGAATAGCTCAGAAGGCCTTTCCCTCAGAAGCCAGCTCTTAGGCCTTCAGTGTATGTTCTAACTATATTTGGCAAATGCAAACCAAAGAGGTCAGTGGCTTAGCTCAGGGGGGAAAATGGTTATTCCTGATGTATAATCCCTGCTTCAAATCAGGACCAAGAATGCAAAATGCACTTCATTTATTTATATTTTGCATGTTATTGAGTGTACAGCTGCTGAAACAACTCTCTTCTAACCTACCAACCCTTATGCAAATCTTTTCAGAACCACAGGTGTAAATCACCTTCACTCAAGACACCCTGGTAGTCCAGGCCATTTGGGGACAACTGGCTTGAGAAACTACATGTTAAAATTATCTTACTAGGGCTGGGAAGGTGGCTCAGTGATAGAGTGCTTGCCTTGCATGCATGAGACCCTGGGTTCGATTCCTCAGCACCAAATAAGCAGAAACAGCTGGAAGTGGCGCTGTGGTTCAAGTGGTAGAGTGCTAGTCTTGAGCTGAAGAGCTGAGAGACAGCAGCCAGGCCCAGAGTTCAGGCCCCACGACCGACCAAAAAAAATTATCTTACTATTGAGGTACTGGTGACTCATGCCTGTAATCCTAGCTATTCAGGAGCCTGAGATCTGAGGATCGCGGGCAAGAAAGTCTATGAGACTCTTATCTCCACTTAAGCACAGAAAAAGCCAGAAGTGGTGCTGTGGCCAAGTGGTAGAGTGCTAGCCTTGAGCAAAAGGAGCTCAGGGACAGCACCTAGGCCTGGAGTTTAAGCCCCAAGATCAGCCAAAAACTATATATATATTTTTTTACTTTACTTCTGTCTTCATAGCACCAAAATAGCCTATAGTACTTAAGTGTGAATTCAGGTCCCACCAGTTATTGCTCACTGTGTGACCTTGGCTAAGTTACTTTATGTCTCTGAGGTTCAGTTTCCTTATCTACAAATAGAGACAATACCTATTTCATCAAGCTGCTGTAAGAACTAGATGAGATAAGGTATAGAAGTTGCTGGGAGAATATCTGACAGGAACTGAATGTTAAAACAAGAATCATTTGCAATTCTTTCCCTCCATTCTTAGCTGTCCCACCAACCTGTTAGGAAACTGTCTGGTACCCTCAGTTGATTACAAATGGGTGGTACCATCCCATTGCCAGCAACAGTAGCTGCAGTTAACGCACGTGAGTACTTCTCGGCTGTGGACAGGTCAAATCAGCTCACAAATGACTCAGCTCTGTTGATAAATGATGAGTTCTTGGCATCAAGAGGTCCCTACCCTGATAAGCTTCAGCACCTTATGAAAAAAGAAATCAAAACATTGGTTGGACAGATGACAGAGTTTTCATGGTTTCATGGTGACCTTTAGTTAATCCTCAACACGTAACCAGGCTGGCCATAAGAGGGTCTCTGTCTGTTCAGGAATGTCTCCAGTCACAGGGTTGGTAGTGGGAAGGACTCCAGCTGAGCAGCTGCCTCTTTGCTCTCAGAGCTGACCTCTTTCAGCTTCACTTGCCTTAGATTCCCTGAAGTCATAAGACTCCCTCCACAGAAGGCTAGATGCCTGTTCCCTGCGCACAGCAGCCTTAAGCTAGTGCCCAACCTGCCTTTGGCAGCTCTGTCTGGTGGCTGAAGTTCTGCCAGGGTGAGGTTTGGCTGGAGGGCTCTGTGGCTGTGGGACAAACCTCAGCTCAAGGAAAAGGGTGAGTGTTTAATCTTGAGCCACTGTCTGCAAGGTCGAGTGAGCTCTACTCTGTAGTTTCCGTAGCCCCTTCAGACCACCCAGAAACCCCTTCTGGTACAGTCTTTGCATGGCTGGAGTGTCCCCCGACCCCTCACTCTTTCGTTCATCTATGCCATGTACCTATTACATGTGTGAGTATGGAATATTTATTAGGTGATCTTTCAAGGCAGAAAAGTCTGTTGCTGCATTTGTATCCCCATCTCCCAGTGAACCACACAAAATGGTGAAGATCAATGAACTATATAGAAGGCTGGCACTGTGGACAGCCAGGTGTCTCTTGTTGCTAGGCTTCCAAATCAGGTTGCCTTTGGATCGGGCTCTAAGGAACTCTTCCACTCTGCAGCTGCAGCTTCTTCTACAAGGAAGAGCCAGCCTGGCCCCTGAGGCCCTGTCACAGGCAATTGAGCAAGATGAGGCCACCAGGGAGCCTTTTCCATCTTCCAAGCCACCTTCAGACTTTCACTACCAGCAGGGCTCCTGAGAACCTAGAAACACTAACATTTCAGATATGTTTTGCCAGAGAAAGGCCAGAAGAAACTTCTTAAAAGACTGCCAAGAGTCTTCATCTTGGGGGAGAATGATGGCAGGGGTAATATTAATCAAGATGCATTGTACTTATAAACGAATTTGTTGAACTGAAACCTCTTTGTACAACTACTTAAAAATAATTAGAAAGTAAAAAAGATGAGTCTCCGTCTTAGCTCGCTAGGTAATTAACTGAGACGAATGCAGCAGAGAAATCAAAATCAGAGGTGCCAATGCCATGAGCAGATAGGTTGCCTTGCCTTACCCTCCCCTTCTGTCCTAATTATTCGCAGGCCCCAGCCCTTCCAATCACTCAGTGAGGGCTTAGTGCTTAGCACCTCTCACCAGAACTGGGAGTGGGGGTCGGGGTAAGGGGCGGCCTTCCAAGAGAATGAAGCATACAGAAAGCAAGGAGAAGAAGGAAGGAGGGAAAGAAGCGAAGGCCAGAGAGACCAAGAAGAGGGCTCGGGAAGGAGGAAGGAAGAGGAGAGCTGCATGGAGAGGCGGAACAATGAAGGTCTCAGGCCGTCGGAGGCGCACGGTTCCGGCTGCACGTCCGTTCAGCCCGCCTCCGACCAGCAGCTGCACGCTGCGCAGCGTGTGGGCGCTGAGTCACTGTCCCAGAGCAGCGAGCCGCCCGGCAGGTCTGGGGGAGGGGGCCCCGGTTGGCATCTGCAAACTGTTTTGTGTTTTTTTTTTTTTTCTTTCTTTCCTCCTTCATTAAGGCTGTGTGCTGACTCCCACGTAGGAGAACTTATTAAACCGCACGTACTACCTCGGGGCTTGCGGCGCCTGTTTGCAGCGGACGCCAGGGGGCGCTGCCACCCCGCGTATGCGCCCGCTGGCCTCCTGGATGCTCGGGCCCCGGGAGGGAATGGGTTGGCTTACTACGGGCTTCCCCCGCGATGCTCGCACACTTTTGCACTTCTGTACTTCACTTACACACCCACCGAGGCAGGATGAATTGTCCCACTTTAGATAGTGTGGTGTGGGGGGAAAACACCCCCAAATTCTCCGAGGCGCGCCTTCTCGCAAGGTTCCACGAACAGCTCCTTAAAACTGGAACTCGGTTGCGCAACCCGAAGAACCCAGGCTGGTCCACCCGCTGGGTCTCACCCTACCCCGCCTAGCCGGGCCGCCACGCGAGGCTGTGACCCGGGGCGCCTCCGCGAAGGCCTGACTCGCCTCCGGGACACGCGCTCTGCGCCCCTCTGCCCTTCCCCCCCCACACACACACAAATACGGAGGGCAGAGCTTGTGACCACAGAACCCTGGGGTCCCCATGGCTCCCAGGCCGACCAGGATCGGGACCAGGACCCTCCCTCACTAAATGCATGAGCCGAGAATGAATCAGCATTGACAGTTTATTTGGTTTGCTGTTCGCATATCACCCATTTTATAGATTATACAGAGACACGATTTTTCCTTCTTCCACAATCAGGCACACTCCTTTACACACACATACACATACACACACACACACCACGAACCAAATGTTACACCTCGCTTAGACATTCACGTTTTAAAATAGGGGGTGCGGGGGGAAGAGACAATATAGTTGCTTTAAAATGCCCTTAATCCAATATATAACGTACAAAAATATCTCTATATATTTGAAGTTAAAAAAAATCTCGACAGCAACAAACTTAAATATTGATAGTTACCTCTGTACGTACAACACGCATTGCACTTTTCCTCTCTAGGTTTTTGGAAAGTTCAAGTAATATTGAGGCTTGCGGGCCCCAGATGGGAGTTGACACCCCAATGAGAAAAATCAGTTCGTGAGTTCAGGCTCAGCCCTGCCTGGAGAGTCTCAAAAAGTTCCGTTTCTCCTCTTCCCGGTGGAGACTGGCACTCTGGTCTTCCTCTGCCCCCCCCTCCCTGGGGCATCCTGGCGGATCCGGACGAAGGAAACGCTGGCTTGAAGGGGAGGGGGGGTTCCCTGCAAAAAAAAACAAACCAGGGCTGTGGCCGGCCGGTGTGTGTCTCCACGACTCAAGGTCTCTGCAGGACAGTCTTGGTCCCGATCCGAAGCCCCCTGCCTCAGGAGATGCCAACAGGACGCTTGAGAGATTGTTCAATGCTGCTAAGGCACCTAGATCCTAAGGAGGTCATCGGCCCCTCGGTGCACCCGGGAGGCCGGAGCCGAGAGTGCCCGCGGCTCAGAAGGCACCAGAGTCCGGCTCCGGCGGGCTTCGGGCAGGGAACGCCGGCGCCGGCGGCCGTAGCCTTGGGGGCTGATCTTGTTCCTGGGGGCGACGCCGTCCTTGTCCTTGTCGGTGAACTGGTAGATCTGGTGGGCCAGCTTCTGCACCGTGCAGGTCCCGAAGCGGCAGCCAAAGCTGCGCAGGCCCTGGGAGTTACTGTTCATGCTCTGGCGATAGCGCTTGACTCGGGTGCGAGCAGCGTCCGGACGGCTGGGGAAGAGAAGAACGCCACGTGAGACCCCCGACCCCATCAAGCGGGACTCTCGCCCTAACCACCATGGACCAGAGCCATCCGAACACCCAGGGGAAGCTGTCTCATTGCTCCGGCCACCAGAGCTGCACTCCCGCCCGGGCGATCCGCAGGGCCAGGGCAGGGGAGAGGGAGCGCTCCTCCCGCACGCCTCCCGCACCCGGCAAGGTTACCTGGCCTGGGGGCTCCGGGCGTCGTCCTTCCCATCCTGGGGCGCAGAGAAAGTCTGGGCAGACGCAGCCTGCGTGTCAGCAAGCCCGGTGGAGTAGCTGCTGGACACTCGCAACTCCCTCTTTCCACGACTTAGAGCCCACTTATTCCATCTAGAAAACACAAACAGATCCAATGAGTGTCCGTCCAGGGGACGTCCCAGCGGCTGTTCCCGCTCCCGTTCACTCCTAATTCCTGGGGGGTCAAGGGCCCCGTTTCCCTGGTCTGCTAGGGACCAGTTCATAAGGTGAGGGCTCGGAACTGAGACTCACTTCTTTCGGAACTCCGAGGACACGTCGAGCCGCGCGGCGTCCGCTCCTAAGAAGGCCAGGGAGCCCAGGAACATCAGGGCGATGGAAACCAGCTTCATTCTGGCGAAGCGCAGACTCTGGAAAGAGGAGAGAGAGCAGAGGAGCATGAGCACCGGGGCCGATTGCACTGTCCGGGCAAAAAAGCACGAAAGGCGGGAGGGGGGCCCCCAGCGCGGGCGGGCTCAGCCCCAGCTCGGCTTGGCTCAGACACTTATCTTCCCCCGGGCGCAGAGAGGCGCCAGAGGCGTTTGCACCCGCCCCGCGAGTGACAGGCCCCGCCGGGGAGGCCGCTGCAGAGCCAGGCTCCAGAGGTTCCCCGCTCGACTCTTTTTTTTTTTTTGGAACTTAGCTTATGGAGCAGAGTTACTGGATCTGGAGCTCTAGCTGTGTGCATAAGCTGTACCCGAGATGGGGGGGGGTGTTTTCCGCAGAGGATCCCCCCCCCCACCCTAAAGTGGGTTGTTCCCCTCACCCAGCATTCCCAGTTTTGGGCCCCAGCAAAATCCTTACCCCACCCCACCCCACCCCCGCCCCTTGGGCCCGTCTAGCACCTACCTGCTGAAGGGGTGATCTTCTAAGTACTTGGGAGATAAAGTCCCAGACGTCCTTCTCCAGTCAGTGGCAAAAATCCCAAAGTCCAAGACTGACGGCGATGAGAAGAACCCAGAAGGGCTTAAAGGCTGTAGCTGCTCGGTATAGTGTCACCAAGAAACCACTGAGTGGCCAGCTCCAGTTCCTGAGCTTTATATGCGCTCAAGGGGCGGGGCCTGCTCTGCCCTCTCCCCCTCCCTTTCCTCGGGCAACGCGCGCGCCTCTGCCTTCGGGCGCGCGCGCACTGCTTGCCTCTGGTGGTGGGGTAAAGGGTCTCTGGTACCCTGAGGACTAGGAGATGAGCTCCAGGAAGCTGCCACAGGGCTCAGACGGTAAGCCGGGCCAGAAGGCCAACACAGCTTCTTTGGGGCTTCCCCCCCCCCCCCCTCCTTCCCCGGGCACTGTACAGCCCATAGTGCGCGTCCTCCTGCCATTCAGCTAGCTGCAAGAACCAACCGGTGGGGTTGGGGGGCTCGTGAATGTCCCAAGCCCCGGAGCTGGGGAGCCGTGGCCTGAAGTGGACCGCGCCCCCTGCCGGCTCAGCGCCTGACCGAGCCTCGACCCCAGACTCCCCTGGAGCCTCTCTGGAGTTGAGTACCCAGAGGAGTCCAGAGGGGTGGGACTCACCTGGTCCTTCCAGAGCTGACAAAAGCCCGGGGGTTTCTGGATGGGCGAGGACGATTTCTCCATAAGGGCAAAGCTGGGAATAGCTGAGTCGAGAATTGGGTCTTGGAAGGGGTAGTTATCTGAAGTTTCAGAACTCACATTCCTATTTGGAAATACAGGAATAACCAAAATTAGGAAGAATGATACCGTTTTATTTCCTCCCTCGTTGTAATCCAATTATGCCTTATAAGGTTATAACCTGAGTTTGACTGGCTGTCTTCTTTCACCCATTGTGAACGTGACAGTTGACTGCCAGAGAGCACACTAAGGCTTCACGTATGTTAATCGCTTTACAGTTTACAAAGCACAGCCACATCCCAGTCCCTTTTGATCTTCACACTAACCCGAGAGTTAAGTGAGGAAGCTAATACTACTTTTTTTCCGTCTCACCAAGTATGAAATTGAACTTCAAAAAGGGGGAGTTTATCGCCCCCAAATCACACTGTAGGTAAGAGGCAATAGACTCACTCCTAATTTGGCCAGGCAAACAAACACAGAAAACTGGGGTGCGGCATCCTAGATTCTTCTAGTCTGGGGTCACCGTGTTGTCAAAGGGGAAAAGTAGAGTCCCAGCCTCTGCTCGAGGAGATGTTGACTGTTCATGGTGAATCAGTTCAAACATGTTTGTCACCCGTTTGTGTTCTTCCTAGCAGATTCGTTACCTCCCTTTCTGTCTTCCCTTCTAGGGATAAAACTGGAGAGGGAAGGCACAGCTCCGGGGAACCTCTACTCCTGGGTATGGGTCTCCCCTGTCCTATAACCCTTTGGCTCATTCCGATGTCTTAACAACTAGCCATTGGAGAAGGACCACTTAGCAGCCCAGCTTCTAATGCTAACTCCCTGACAATTAGGACACGAGGCGAGTCATATCCCCTCCCTAGTGCCCCCATCTAGAATGTGTCCCCTAGCAGAACTCTAAGCTACCTCCTACCTAGTCTGCCATAATGGCTCTGAGACCCAGTGCAAGTGGCTGGGGACCTTGCCCGTAGCTTGGTCTGGGTTGAGTACTGCTGGCTCAGCTGGCTCAGCTGCCTTTTCTCTCTCGGACCATGGACATTGCACAGGGGAGGAAGTGGCTGCAGCGAGGTTATTTTTTCTGAGGACTTCTTCCCAGAGAAAGTCACCTGAGTAGACCTGAGTTTCACCTATGGGCGGGGACAGATTCCAGGCTCTGTTTCTGGTAAGGGCTTGGGAAGCCGTTGGTCAGAGGGATGCAGCGCCACGAACTGGCCAGTGTCTGGCTGTCTGGCTGGCCACAGGATGGTCACTGCAGCAGACCAGGTCAAGAGGCTGGTCTGTCTGCACTGCGGATAGCAGGTACTACTGGCACACCTGCTGGGTTTCCAAGGGTCCTCCCCCCCCCACCCCGCCCCCATCTCCCAGCTTAACTATTGTTTGTCTCCTCATTCTCTTTTCATTTGGTCCCCAGGATCGCCCTCACACGAAGCCTGTCTGCGACCGGCTGTCAGTCTCTCTGAGTATACATCCTACTACCTGTCACCGACTGGGTCCGTGCCAGATCCAATTTTACTTTCATTTCCTGGGCGCGTGATCGCATGGACCAGGAGGTCACAGACTGTAGGGTGTCTGTCCAGGAAAGTCTGGACACAGGCAAGTCTGGTGCTCCTTCCTTCCAGACCCTACCATCCCCAAGAGGGTTTAGGCTGCAGAGAGCTCTTCGGGAGTAACTTCTTGCTTCTTCATCTAATAGGAAAGTCGGTGATTGAAGGAAAGTTAGCTCTCAGTAAGGAGCATGATTGCAAAGCAGTAGGCTTCAACAAGTAGAGCAAACAAACACAGGAGTGGAGAGAGGGTGACTCTACCAAGCTGCTGTGCCTGCGCCAGTGGTGTTTCTGCTGTGCCAAGAATTCCCACCTGAGAGCCTTGGCACGCGCCTTATCAGCCTGGGCACTCTGTCGCCCTGGCACTTGAGATCTGTCACCTGACAACAGGGCCAATTCTTTAGCTTAGAGGACTTTTTGCTAGAAAACTCATATTTTAGAAAGTGTGTGTGTGTGTGTGTGTTTGCATTTTTGTAAGAAGATTTTTTGCCAAATCTGGGCCTCTATTTTTCTTCCTGTGGAGTTGTCTTTCCTAGTTGTCATTAAGGGGGGGGGGGTGGAACATGACTAGAATGGGTTTTAGGTTCAGCACTTCTATCTAGATGGAAACACCACAGTGGGAGTTCTGCTCCTGGTGATTTGTTACTGGTATTTCCTCCACTCAAGTGTAATGATTGTAGATTCACATTGAGTATGAACAGTGGAAGGAAGGAAGGGGCGGAGGAAGGAAAGGAAGAAATATCCTTAAAATCTTCCTGGTAAGTAAAGAGAAATAAAAATAGAAAAGAAATCTTGGCTAATGAAGATCCATTTTTGTGTGTCTAGGAATTTTAAAAAGTTGAGTCATTACATGCCTGTAATCTCAGCACTCTGGAAGCTGAAACAGGAGGATTGTGAGTTTGAGACCACTTGGGGCTATATCTCAAGACCTTGTCTCAAATTTTTTCCCCTAAAATGGTGAGATTAAAAAATATTCCCAGCTGGGAAGGTGGCTCAGTGGTAGAGCGCTTGCCTTGCATCCATGAGGCCCTGGGTTCAATTCCTCAGCACCACATAAGCAGAAAATAAATAAACAAACTAAGTTCACACACACAAAAAAATATTCCCAAAGCACTGTGTGCATGTTCTAACATTATAGATATGAACATAAATACACATAAAGACTGGCTAAATAATGATGTTTGAATTTCTTCTGTGTATTCCAATTGAATTATTTTTAGGCCCTAAATCCAAGCCTTATTCTTAGTCATGTTTGGAGTAAAAAAAAAAAAAAAAGTGTGTGGTGGTGGTTTCTCAGTTAACTCTGTGAACCCTGTGCACAAAGTCTCTAAAACTAGGATAATTACACTCAGATCTTTCAGAAAAGTAATGAGAAACAATAAATAATATCAATGACATTAATAAGAATAACTGCAATGTGAGCAGCTAAGTACTTAGCTAATCTCAGATGCCTCTTTCTACAAACAGGAAATTTTATGATGTTCTTATTTTTCATGTTGCAGTACAAAATGCCTGTTAAGCTTAGGACTTGTTTACAAAGTTCCCTTGAAAACAAGGTTCAAGATGCATCCTGGAGTCATAACATCAAGTGGTTTACAGAAAGGACACAATCCGCCTTGCGGATTTGGTCTCACAAGGAAAAGTAAAGCAGGATATAAATCCCAGTGCATTTAATGGAAGGAAGGATCTCTGACTTCTCCAAGGAGCTGACAGATACAGATTATTTCCAGAAATCAATTTAACATAAAACAAGTTAAAATTTAAAATAACCATATAATCTCCGAATATGGACCAACTTAAAAACTCTGACACAAAGTCAAAAGCACAGCATATTTTATTTGTTTTCAATAGCATTCACCATTTAGTTTACAGCATGGCGCGAGCTCTGGTGAGGGCCCACTCTTAGCTGTATCACATCTGAGCCTAAGCACATACAGCACCAAAAAACACTCTATGTCTTTTTTTTTTTTTTTAATCCTGGTTTGAAGTAGAAACAAAGAGGACAGTTAACTCTTGTCAGTTATCTTTCATGACACAATATTTCCTGGAGCATCTGCATAAAGAAAAATAATGCTTTGGCTGTTTTATTTTCCTCCTCCTCTTCCTCTTCCCCTTCCTCCTCTTCCTCCTCCTTTTTCTTCTTTTGTGGGCTGGGGATCAAATTCGGGGCCTAATATATTGAGGCAAGTACTCTACCACTGAGCTACATCCCTAGCTCAGTGCCTCATTTTTGTACTCTTGCACAACAGAAACAGCCATGAGAAAGGCAAAAGATAATTTTTCCTGAAGCTTCAAGAACGTAGATTGCTACAGGACAAATGAAAATAAGCACCGAGAAGGTAGTGAGCACAAGGAAGAATGTTACACTAACAACAAAAATAGAACAAGATAAAAATGGCTTCAAGAGAAATTCATAGCAATCATAAAGGGACATTAATAGATGGTTAGAGATTTGGGGCTATCTAAAACCAAAGAGAATGGAGAACAACCATCAAGTTACCTGCTTCCATGTATGTTGCAGATCCTAAGGTGCCAGGAGCTGGCAACACATGAGCAAAGCCCACCCCCCCCCCCCCACGCTATTGACTCCAACCCCCTGGGCTGCAAGTACTTGCCCTTTTATTTGAGGAAGGGTTTTTCTCAGCTTCTGGGCCTGGGGGCTTATCTGAGGGAGTATAGTAGTCAAAGATTGTTTGAAATAGAAAGAGAAAGGATACATACTATCTGCACTTGTTGGCAGGGTGGGTCCTGGAACAATGTGATGCAAGCATTTGACAAATATAGAAAGTGTATATAGCTGAGACTTTTGCTGGAATAAAGAGTTGTGCCTTCAGCCTTTTCTCCATCTCCTTCATCAATCCCCTTGCCCCTAAGGAGCCCCTGTAGCTGTACCGTGGCACAGGTCGGGATCCTGTACCATCAGATTTTAAAAACTATTGGAGGGCTGGGAAGGTGGCTCAGTGGTAGAGTGCTTGCCTTGCATGCATGAGGCCCTGGATTCAATCCCTCAGCACCACATAAGCAGAAAAAAATGGAAGTGGTGCTATGGATCAAGTAGTAGAGCACTAGCCTTGAGCTGAAGAGCTGAGGGACAGAGCCAAGGTCCAGAGTTCAGGCCCCACAATCGACCCCCCCCCAAAAAAATTGTGGTAACTGTTCCAAAGGAAAAACAAGACTAGGGGACCTAGAATTTCAAAAGGAGGAAACAGCATATGCAAAGACCCAGAGATAATGGGAAAAAGTAATTAGGAAAAATAAAAAGAGATGAGTTTGGTTAGAAGGTAGTAAGTAAGGGAGAATAGTATGAAGTGAGATTAGAGATCATCAGCTGGGTGCTATGGCTCACACAGGTAATCCTGGCCCCCCAGGAGGCTGAGATCTGAGGATCTCAGTTCAAAGCTAGTCTAGGCAGGAAAGTCTGTGAAATTCTAGTCTGCTATTAACTACTAAAAATCTGGAAGTAGGGCTCTAGCTTTGAGCAACACAGCTCAAGGACAGTATCCAGGCCCTAAGTTCAAGCCTCAGGTCCAATTTATCCCCACCCCCACCCCCATCGTGAAAAGACCATTAGAGTCCAAGTTAATAGGATTCATCAGGACACTTGAAAATTTGCACTTTATTCATTACATTAGAAGCTATTGACAAATTTGGAACTTATTTGCAATTCCGGCATTTGGGAGGCTGAGGCAGAAGGATCACAAGTTTAAGGACAGCCTAGGATACATAGTGAGACATGGTCTCAAAAAACAAGAATGAGAAAATGACCAAAAACTTCATTTGAGGGCTGAGTGTTCTTAGTGCTTATCATGTGCAAGGTCCTGGATTCCATCTCCAGCACTATTTTAAAAAAGCAAAATATCATTTTGAGCATCAAATGCAGTGGATAGGTTAGAGAAACAAAGGAAACAGTACAGTGATGGCATTCAGAAGAGATTAGAGAGAGTCTAATCCCCCTATAATCTCTATTACATCCCCAACTCACATACACACGGCCCACCTAAATGTACCAACACAGCCAGCTTCATGGCTGTGCATAAGAATGTTCTTCTACATTCAGAAGAACCTGCACTTTGGTGTCTGCTGATGCAGTCTTGAAATTCTTAAGTCATGGATAGGAAATCCTACATTTTCATTTTTCATTGGATTCTGCAGATTATGTAGCCAGTCCTGCTCACCAAACCAGCAATCTAAGCAAAAGCAAATTGCAACTCCTCAAGTTATCTATTTATATTGCAGCTGCTACAGTCAAGGGTACTTCAACTGAATGTCAAGATTTAATCATTCCTCACATCACATATGAGGACCTCTTTCTTGTACCCCCAAATAGACACTCAAAATTAGAAATAGTGTACTTGTACAAATTTAATTTTAAGATAGGTTTCATAGCCTGCTTTCCTGTCTTTAAATTCTACCTACATAGAAAGCCTTTAACCAATGAAGCAGCAAAATCAGGAGTCTATTGGCAATAACTAAGATAGGAAGTGATGATGGCTTGAACCAGCGGGGTAGTATGAGGGTGAAGTGGACATATTTAGGAATCAGGAACAATAGAATTGAGTGATGGCTATAGGGCTGAAAGACCAATAGCAAGTCATTAAATTTCTTGCTTAGGTGATTAAGTGGTTGGAGATGTGGCAATGAGTCAAGGAATATTCCACCACAGCTCTTAGTCTCCTTTGTTTTAGGTTGATTTGAATGGGCCTTAGTCCTGCCTTCTGATGTTTGGTTAAGTCTAACTCTCATGCTGCCTCTCTGAACTGTAGTGGCTAACCACAGGAAACACTTGAAATGACTGTACAGATCAACCGCTTACCCCATAGCAGCCCACTGTAGAGCATTGGAACTGAAGAGTCTTGCTTACTGGCAATCAGCCCCATTTTGTCTTCTAAGGAAAAAAAAAAGTCTACCTTAGGTACACATAGTTATTGTGCTGCAGTCTTCCTTGCTGCTCTTGCCAGCCTTCAGTAAAACAAATCTGGGCTTTCATTACTCTTTCACTCTTTAGTGAAAGATGATGGTGGTTATCTTAGGGAATGGTGTGGTCTTCAGCTGACCTCAGCAATCAGGCAGCCTTGTCAGGACTTATCAGTTATAATAGTCTGGCAGTTGTTGGCTGAGAAAGCAAAGAACACCTTTAGTATATACTAAATATATTTACATGTAGATATTAAAACACGATGACTCTGAGGCTCACAGCTGTAATCCTAGAACTCAGGAGGGTGAGACCTGGATGATTATGGCTCCAAACCAGCTTGGGCAGAAAAGACCATGAAACTTCATCTCCAAATTAACCAGCAAAATGCTGGACTAGAGATGTGGCCCACAAAGTAGAGTGCCAGCTGTTAGTTGAAAGGTAAAAGGGCTGAGTTCAAGCCATGATATTGGCATAACACACACACAACACACACACACACACACACACTCTCTCTCTCTCTCTCTCTCTCTCTCTCTTATTACACCCTCCCTCCCCAGGTTATGTGATAGTCACTATTCTACAAAACAATTTTGCTAATGGGTGACAGTCTATTTAACAGTGGTGAGGGATATTTTTCCTGCGAAGGGCCATTTGGAAATTTATAATATCATTCATGGGCATATAAAATTATTAATATACACAGACTGCATGATAGAAGCCAATGAGAAGCTTATGTGTCTGTATTGTAATATACCAAGTTATTATTTCTTGAACTTTATATGGACAGTGGGGTTGGACATTCTTCACCCCTGATAAGACCTTAACAAATGTAATGTACCTATGGATGGATAGATAGTGTCTGATTCTAGGCTTGGAAACAATTTTTTTTTTGGCTGTTACTGGGGTCTGAACTCAGGACCTAATGCTTGCAAGGTAGGCCCTGTACCACTTAATCTCAGTGGTATTGAGTTTGCAAAACATATGGGAAGTGCTGGGTTTTACTCTTAGCATGATGGAGTAGGGGGAGGGCAGGTAATGGGCAAAGAACTTGAAAAGACATTTCTCCAAAGATTTATAAATGGCCAATGTGCACATGAAAAATGTTTAATGTTATAAGTTATTGGAGAACTGTGAGATGCTAAGGAGCTTCAGCTGGGGGTGCTGGGAAGGTGGCTCAGTGGTAGAGCGCTTGCCTTTCATGCATGAGGCCCTGGGTTTGATTCCTCAGCACCACATAAGCAAAAAGAAAAAAGCCGGAAGTAACATTGTGGCCCAAGTGGTAGAATGCTAACCTTGAGCTGAAGAGCTGAGGGACAGCACCCAGGCCCAGAGTTCAGGCCCCATGACCGGACCCCCCCCCCCCCCCAAAAAAAAAAAAAGATTCAGCTGGGTATGATATGATGGTGCATGCTTGTAATTGTAGCACTCAGTAGACTGAGGCAGAAATATCATCAATTTGAGGCCAACCTGGGGCTACATAGTCAAACTGTCTTAAAGAGAAAAGATGCTGATTCATACTTACTAAGATGACTACACCAAAGCAAAAATAACAGAAAAAAGAATATGTTGACAAAAATGAGTAAGAATTGCTCATGCCTGTAATCCTAGCCACTCAGGAAGCTGAAATCTGAGGATTGAGGTTCAAAGCCAGCCATGGGCAGAAAAGTCCGTGAGACTCTTATCTCCAACCATCAGAAAACCGGAAGTGGCTCTGTGACTCAAGTGGTAGAGTGCTCTCCTTGAGCTAAAGTGCAAGGACAGTGTCCAAGCCCAGAGTTCAAGCCCCATGACCGACAAAAAAACAAAACAAAAAAAAAGAGTAAGAATTGGAAAACTTGTACATTACTAGTAGGATTGTAAAATGATGCAGCCACTGTGAAAACGTTTGTTGGTTCCCCAGAATTAAATTATTGAATGATCCAGTTATTCTACTTCTAAAAATTGAAAATGGATAATTTATATGCATGTTCATAGTGGCAATATCTACAATGCCAAAAGGTGGAAACAATCCACAAATGTCCATCAATCGATAAATATGGACTATTCACTCAATGGAATCTCATTCAACAATAGGAAGTACTGACACTATTCCAAAGATAAAACTTGAAAAAATATACCAAACAAAATGCTTATGTACAGAAAATCATAGATTTTATTATTTAACTTATATGAAATATCCCTAAGAAAGCCAGGAGACAGTGGTTCACGTTTGTAATCTAGCCACTCAGGAGGGTGAGATCTGAGGATTGCTGTTTGAAGCCAGCCCAGGCAAGAAAGTTTATCTCTAATAATCACCAAAAAGTCAGAAGTGGAGCCGTGGCTCAAGTGGTAGAGCACTAAGCCTTGAGCAAAAAAGCTCAGGAACACCAGAGGCCCAGGACCCAAGCACATATGTGGGGCACACGCACGTGCCACTGACACAGACACACACACAATCCCTAGCAGGCAACTCATCAAGACAGAAAGCAAATTGGTAAATTGGTGGTTGCCAGGGCCTGGAGGGTCTGGGAATTTTCTTTAGGTTGATGAAAATGTTTGTTTGTTTGTTTTTACCAGTCCTGGGGCTTGAACTCAGGGCCTGAGTGCTGTCCCTGAGCCTTTTTGTGCTCAAGGCTAGCATTTACCACTTGACCCACAGTGCCACTTCCAGCTTTTTCCGAGTAGTTTATTGGAGATAAGAGTTTCACAAACTTTTCTGCCTTGGCTGGCTTTTAACTGCCATCCTTGTATCTAACTTAGCCTTCTGATTGGCTAGGATTACAAGTGTGAGCCAATGGCACCGGAGATGAAATTTTTTTTTTTTTTTTTTGGTCTGGTTGTGGGGCCTGAACTCAGGGCCTGGGCGCTGTCCCTCAGCTCTTCAGCTCAAGGCTAGCACTCTACCACTTGAGCCACCACGCCACTTCTGGCTTTTTTCTTTTTGCTTATGTGGTGCTGAGGAATTGAACCCAGGGCCTCATGCATGCAAGGCTAGGGCTCTACCACTGAGCCACCTTCCCAGCCCATGAAAATGTTTTGAAGCTAGATAGATGTGACATATGTAGCAAATGTCACTAAGCTGTACGTGATATATAAAAATTTTAAACTATAAACCTGGTGCCTTACAACTTATGACCCCAGCCCAATTTAAAAATAAAAGGTAAAATCGGGAAGGAACAAGATCATCATCTTAAACATCTAAAGGGCTATCATATGAAGACAGATTTTTTTTTTCCTGCATAGTTGCAGACAACTGAATCCGGAAAGCTGGACAACTCTGACATAATAAGGAAGAACTTTCTAACAATAGGGCTGTTAAAAAGTGGAATGGACTGCCTCTCAAGGAAGTAAGATTACTTTTTACTGAACAAGTTGGATGATGAATGAATTATAGAAAGTGTCTGTGGGGTATCTCAGAAGCCATTTTATTCTTTTTGGTTGAATTGTTCTCAAGATCAAGTTCTAGCCATCTCAGCAATGAAGCTGATGATTCAGTCTGACCATTGGCAACACACAAATGAAGCCAGAGAATTAAAGTATACCTCCAGCGTCAGTTCTGGCGCGCACCAACCTTCTCAATCCCGAGAGGAAGACTGTAGCACAGAAAAGGGAACTAATCAGAGTAAATCTCAGCCTCTAGGAAGCCAGCGCTCTTCTGGACTTGAGTTCAGTTTGTAATAGCCGCTTCCTGCTGGTAGTTGAGGGAGTTGCACATCGAGAGTGATACATAGATTGTTTTCTAAGCTCTTCTACGTTATTGTGAAGGACTTGGTAAGCGACGCTCGTGGTCAGCAACCGCGAAAATGATTTCCTGAAACTTCGATCACTTGTGCATATTCTACCAAAATGTCACGAGATGTTACTGAGAGAACGAAGTATGCTCATCTAATTGTCCCACCAGAAGCAAAGAGATTTGGGTAATTCCTGGACTGGACAATGAGACGCATTCACTGATTTTTATTGCGTGTTTGCGCAGCAGAGTTGGAAGTTAACACCTGCTTTGGCTGCGCGAGTCCAGGGACCGCTGCAATGGAAGCAAGCCGAGGCGGGCGGGGCTCCCCCGGGAGAGACCGGCCCATTTCTGGAGGATCCCGCATTCCTGGGTGGAATAAACTCCCCCGGGCACTAGAGGGAAGCCCAAGCTGACCCCCCCTCCGTCCCCCCCCCCCCCCCGTGACGAGTTTGCATATCAATGGCAACACGCGTAGACTTAATAATAGTTCACTTAGTTTATTTAAGCACCTCAAATACTATCCACACCAATAACTAACTCGTAGGCCTAAGCGTGCCCCAAACCCAGGGAAGCTCACGTGCCACGTCCCGGGACCGGAGGTCGAGGGGAGTCGGCCGAGGGTGTCCTCCGGGCTGCTCCGAGGCGTTGAAGGGAGAAGCAGCCGCCTGGCCAGGGCGGAACCTTCCAGTGGAGGGTCGGTCCGACGTGGAGTCACCTCGCTCGGGGAGAGGTCGTCTCGCTGGGTCTCTGCTGCCCTGAGTTTTCATGTTTTAGGCTGGCCCTTCCTTTCTGGCTATGTCTCATTTCCAGGGCTATGTTAGTGACAGCTTCGCTTCTGGTCAGGTGTGGTTGATGAGTGCGGAGCTGGCTTGCCTCTGGTTATCGATGAGGGCAGGATGCCTTGGTGATGGCTCTACAGGCTCCCTGGGTGTGTTATTTACCCACTCCATAATTCTAGCTTCTAACTTCGAAATCCTAACTTAACATATTATTTCATAATCCACATACATTCAATATATTTATATATAATAGCCTACCATGTCAATATTTTACAACACATCGTGTCTATTTCATAGCACACTATGTCAACACTGAACAGCACAATGTGCCAGTACACACTATGTCAGTACACACTACGTTAATATCCAGTGACACACTTTGTCAGTATTCAATCATATTCACTACAGCGGCCACACAGCATTGAAATTCGAGGCGCTTCTGAAGATTGCGCAAAAACCCCTCCCTCCCCAGCCGGCTCGGAGACATGTTCCTAAAATTCCCATCTGCACAACATAAACAGGAAACGTGCAACTCAAAAGCCCTGGCGGTGCAAATTCCAAGCTTCCAGCCGAGGGCGGAAGAATCTCCTCTTTGTGATGGTGGTGATGGTAGTAAGCAAAGGAAAGTGCACTTCCCATCCATCGAACCCTTTCAACCCCTCCAAACCCAGTCTTCCGAACCCAAAACGAGTACAGAAAGCGGAAGGAAGGACCCCAGCTCCGGGCCAACAGAGCAAGGGCCCGCCAAGCCACTGCCAAGGCCGTCGAAGAAGCACCTTCCCCGGCCCTGGCGACGGCGCTAGACCACAACGCGCCGGGCCGCCCCCTCCCCAAGGCTCCGGCGAGTCCGCGGTCCGCGGAGGGTGGAGCGGCCTGGCGCGCACGCAGCCCGGCTCCGAGACTCTGTGTCCGCTGGGGTGGGGGCGGGGACGGGGCGGGCGCGCGGCGCGGCGCGGCGCAGGCGCAGAGCGCGCCACGGTTGTCAAACATGGCTGAAGTGCCGCCGCTGCCGCTACTGCCGCTGCAGGGAAAATGCTGAGCCCTCCCGGGTCGGGTGGGTGGCGGCGTCGAGGGCGGCGACGGGAATCCGCGTCCCGAGCTCGGCGGCGGCGGCCATGGCTCGGCTGGCGGACTACTTCATTGTGGTAGGCTACGACCACGAGAAGCCAGGTAAGGGTGTGGGGCGGGCGCCGCCCCCGGGCCTCCTGGCCTCCGCCCCCGGCCTCTGTCCAGTGGGCTCCGCGCGGGGCCGGGCGTCGCGCTTGAGAGGCGGGGAGGCGGAGAGTCTCGGGCCGGGACGCTTTGGGCAGGGCCCGGAGGCAGCGGTGGAGCAGCAGCCGGCCGGCCGGCGTCGGGCCTTTGTGGCAGGATTGAGCCTCGGGGTGGGCGTGAGGGACCCTCACGGCGGGGCGGCTTGGGAGGGAGGATAGGCCGCGTCGGCCCGGTTCGGGGCGGACCAGCTGGGCCTGCCGTGGTCGAGCCTAGAGAGGCCGCGACCCTCTCTTGTAGAGGTGGCTGGAGAACCCCGGGCAGCGCCCTCGTGCCGGAGGGTTTGGACTCAGGACTGCAGGGCTGGGAGGGCGGGAACCAACTGTGCTAAATTCCTCGGGAATAAACTTCTGCTCTGTATCCTGAGTGAGTAAGGAGTGACGCAGGGAGGGGGGCTGTCCTCTCCAAAAGGAAGTGCTGAGTCCACTAGCTTACCTCTCCCCTGCTGTGTCGGCGGCCCGTTGACCGCCACGCTTAATTGCGTGATACCAGGAAAGGGAAAAGGATCCTTGCACCTTTAAACATTTGTGGGAGATGGTACCCGTTATTTCGGGATAGAGGTGAGGGTCGTCTTGTAAGCAAAGGTGATCAGCTGGCTGCTGCAGGTGATCTTGTTTCTCCTTAAGATGTTTTAATTGTTCTCTTTATTGGTCATAAACATCTTCGCAAGGAGCAATTTGGCAGGTGCATTATATTTTATATGCTAATTGATGAGTATTCAGAGCTCATGCACATTCATTTTGTTCCCGTTGCATTACTATTTAGCTAGCGTAATAATAAATTGAGTTGGGAAAGCACTTGTATTTTCAGGGTAACTCTAGTCCCACACTTGGAAGGAATTTTAGACATCTGCTGTACTGCCTCTTCATTTTTCAAAAGAGATGCTGAGATTGTGTTTTGTGATGGATACAGCCATGGGTAATGCCAGAATGCCATTATTCTTCCCACACTCAGCCTGCTGCCTCTGTTATTATTCCTCTCGTGAGAACTTGCTTTTCTTCAGTGGGAATCCTTCATGCTCTTTCATCTCTTAGTAACTCATTGCCTGTTTAAGGTCAATTATTAAAAGAAGGGGTTGAGAATTATATTTAGAGTATCTTCTGGCTCTAGAATTTTATAGTTTCTAGTAATTTTGTATAGTTCAATATTGCTTTCTTTCCCAGTTAACCATGTGAAGAGCCAGTTTGTTTTTTAGCCTTGTTTAGTTTTCAGGTATATTGTTCTTTTTTTCCCACTTTTAAACAATTCTGAAACAGCCACAGACTTGAAAGGTTTCAAGTAATGTACAAAGTATTATTTGTTTCCCCTGAAGAGTTTGAGAAGAAGCTACTGATTTGGTGCCCTGTCACTTTCGAGTGTGTTGGTGTACATTTTATTCAACCAAGATCATTCACCAACATAATCATAGTACTGTCATAAAAGTTGAAAATTTACACTGATATAGTTCAAGTTTTGTTAATTGTGCTCTTATTTTTTTTTTTTTTTACTGGCAAAAGGATTAGATTTAGAATTATGTGTTGCTCTGTTTATCTATTGCTTTATTTATTTATATTTTGGTGGTACTAGGATTTAACCCAATAAATTTTATTCTTTTACATAAAGCAGTGACTTTTTAAATGTTTTTTGGTGGTGGTGTACTTTGAACTCTTTACCACTTGAGCCATTCTCCTTGCCTTTTCAGTGACCTTTGACAAATACATACACAAGTTCAACCCCTGCCACAATCAAGATGTAGTAGTACATTTGCATCCCTCTAGAAACTTCTCTCACACCCTTGCCCTTTAGCAGTCTATTCCCTCCCTCACTTTTGGCAATCAGTAATCTCTTTTCTGTTTTGTCTTTTCTAGAATGTCATATAAATAGAATTGTACAATTTTTTTTTTTTTTGGGTCCGGTCATGGGGCCTGATCTCTGGGCCTGGGCACTGTCCCTCAGCTCTTCAGCGCAAAGCTAGAGTCCTACTTGGGCCACAGTGCCACTTCCAGCTTTTTTCTGCTTATGTGGTACTGAGGAATCAAACCCAAGGCCTCATGCATGTGAGGCAAGTACTGTACCACTGAGCCAACTACCCATCCCATCTATTTTGTTTTATATTGTTTTAAAAACTATTTTTCCATTGGCAAATAAAAATTGCTTATAATTGTGATGTACAGTGTGAGGGTCCTAGGATTTCCTACGCTATTTATGGTCTAGAAGCTGACCTTCTGTGGCTTCTTAGCAGAGGCAGTATGTCTCCATCTTTCATTTTCTTTTTTGGTCAGTTGTGGGGCTTGAACACAGGGCCTGGGAGCTGTCCCTGAGCTTTTGTGCTCAAGGCTAGTGTTCTACCACTCTGAGCCACAGCTCTACTTCCAGTTTTCTGGTGGTTAATTGGAGATAAAGTCTCATGGACTGGCTGGCTTTGAACCCTGAATCTCAGATCTCAGCCTCTTGAGTAGCTAGGATTACAGGTGTGAGCACTCAGCTTGTGCATTGGTTTTTGTTTTGTTAGCTCTTTTCCTATGTATATTGATTCTTTTTTATTGTTATTATACAGAGGTTTATAGTTTCTTAAGTCAGGTAATGAGTACACGTCTTTTCTTCACTCCCAGTTTTTCCTTACCCCACCTACTTGTGTATTTCATTTTCAACATAGTATCTAGTGACTACCACTACCACATTTGTTTACCCTTTGTCCCTCCATTTCATTGTCCCCTCTCTTATCTTGCCAAAGACAGATAAGTGAACAAACAAGACAAAAAGAAAAAACAAAACTCCCAAGCCCTTCTTGTTCCCATTTCCTGGAGTTCATTTCAATAAATATTATTTTATATGATTAGAGGCATATAGGCATTGTGCCTTTGTGTGCTTCCCCTCAGAATGTCTTCCTTTGGTCTCACTGTGAGAGACTACCTAGTATTGATAATTTTATAAGTAGGGTCTTGCTTTATGCCAGAGTAAGCCTGGGCTGTGATCTTTCTATTTGTTTTTCCTCTGTTGCTGGGGATAACAGGTGTATATCACTGTGCCCAGTTGGCCTTGAACTACAATCCTGCCTACCTACATTACCTGATCTCTGCCTACTAAGTAGCTACTATTGCACGTTGCCACTGCATCCAGCTTTTTTTTTTTTTTTTAATGCTGGTCCTGAGCTTGAACCCAGGGCCTGGGTGCAGTCCCTGAGCTTTTGCTCAAGGATAGTGCTCTATCACTTGAGCCACAGCTCCACTTTCAGAGTCTCATAGACTTTCCTGCTCAGTCTGGCTTGGAACTGTGATCCTCAGATCTCAGTCCCCTGAGTAGTTAGGATGACAAGTGAGCTACTGGTGTCTGGCATTGTTTTCATTTATTGTTTTGTTTTTGATGGTACTGTGGTTTGAACTCAGCTCCTAGTGTTTTCTAGGCATGTTTTGCTATTCTTTTTATTTTTTTGACAGTCCTGGGACTTCAACTCAGAGTTTGGGCACTATCTCTGAGCCTCTTTTGCTCAAGGTTAGCACTCTACCACTTGAGTCACAGTGCCACTTCTGGCTTTTTCTGTTTATATGATACTGAGGAATCCAACTCAGGGCTTCATGCATGCTGCCTAGGCAAGCACTCTACCAATAAGCTACATTCCCAGCCCTTGCCCATATTTTTATTGGTTGTTTTACTTGCTGTTGAGAGTTTTCTTCTGATTCTAGGTGCAAATCTTATGAGTATTTTGTTTAAATTTGTAGCATGTCCTTTTTTTTTTTTTTTGGTCGGTCATGGGGCTTGAACTCTGGACCTAGGTGCTGTCCCTCACTCAGCTCTTCAGCTCAAGGCTAGTGCTCTACCACTTGAGCCATGATGCCACTGCCGGTTTTCTGGTGGTTAATTGGAGATAAGAGTCTCGGACTTTTCTGCTGGGGCTGGCTTTGAACTACAATCCTCATAGCTCCGTCTCCTGAGTAGCTGGGATTACAGGCGTGTGCTACTGGAACCTGGTTGTAGCATGTCTTTTAAAAATGAATTTATTTTGAGACAGGATCCGTTTGTAGCCTTGAATTGAGTATTTTTCTGTGGCAACCTGTTAAGAATATCTTTTTTTTTTTTTTGTCAGTGTAGGGCTTGAACTCTGGGCCTGGGCGCTGTCCCTCAGCTTTTCAGCTCAAGGCGAGTGCTCTACAACTTGAGCCACAGTGCCGCTTCCTTTTTTTTTTTTCCTTTTTTAAAGCAGACAGAGCAAGTTTGTTTGAAAACAGTATAGACTCTCCTTAGAGAAGGGCCTAGGTGCCTACAGTCACAATAATATCTTTTTTTTTTTTTTTAACTTTTTTTTTTTTTTTTTTGGGTCCAGTCATGGGGCCTGAACTCTGGGCCTGGGCGCTGTCCCTCAGCTCTTCAGCTCAAGGCTAGCGCTCTACCACTTGAACCACAGCGCCACTTCCAGCTTTTTTCTTTTTTTGTTTATGTGGTGCTGAGGAATCGAACTCAGGGCCTCATGCATGCAAGGCAAGCGCTCTACCACTGAGCCACCTTCCCAGCCCCATCTTTTTTTTTTTTTTTTTGTCAGTCGTGGGGCTTGAACTCTGGGCCTGGGCGCTGTCCCTCAGCTCTTCAGCTCAAGGCGAGCGCTCTACCACTTGAGCTACAGCGCCACTTCCGGTTTTCTGGTGGTTTTTTAAATTGGAGATAGGAGTCTCACGGTCTTTCCTGCCCGGGCTGGCTTTGAACCGCGATCCTCAGATCTCAGCCTCCTGAGTAGCTAGGATTACAGGCATGAGCCACCAGCGCCCGGCACAATATCTTTTAAGGAGTGGGTGTTTTATTTTGGAACTCCTTTTAAACATTCAGTTGTCCTCAGAGCTCAGCTTCCTGAGTAGCTAGGATTATAGGCATGAGCCACTGTGCTTGGCTCATTAGGGTCTTTTATTGGCTGATTGATTTGTCAGCACCAGGGCTTGAACTCAAGGCCTCATACTTATTCTACTTTTTTTGTTTGTTTGTTTTTGGTGCCAGTACATGGGCTTGAACTCAGGGTCTGGCCTCTGTCCCTTAGCTTTTCCTCTCAAGGCTGGTACTTTACCACTTTCTCACAGCTGGCACTCTCACTAGAGCCATACCTCCAGCTCAGTTTTTTGCTGGTTAATTGAAGATGGAGGCTCTGCCTTGACTGGATTCTAATCTCTATTCTCTAGGTGTCGGCCTCCTGAATAGCTAGGATAACAGGCATGAGCACTGGTCTCCAGCATATGTAGTTAAGCCAGATACACAGGAGCGTGGGAGGATCAGAATCCACAATCATAGAAAGAGAATATTTATCAGTGTAAAGTGTTCAGTGAGATGAGGAATTAATGAACCACTCTATAGTTGAAAGTATACATCGTTACCTATTTCTGTCCATTTTATGGGTAAGACTTAATCAGTAGAGTCTCCTTCCTTGTCTCCATTGTCCTCATTGATTAATTGAGAGTAGTTAGCACCATTATTGGGTGGAAAATCCTGGAAGTTTCCTGACACTCATCTTTAGTACAAGATGCTCTTATTTGAGAATTTATGTCAAGGATAGTCTTAGCCTTAGTGGAGACATTGGATTAAGACCATTTGCTTTAGTAATCTCCTTATGATAGGTAAGAGTCTCTGGTTAGAAAACTTTTCAATGTAAAAAGACTACTAACATACATTAGTTATACTACAGGAAAGGGTTTCATTGTGTCATTTACACACATGTATATAGTGTATTCCAATAATTTTTACTCCTTGTATCATACTCATCATCCTGTAATACTTAGTAATACTTAATAAGACATGTTGAATAGTCAGTTGAAGACAGTTGAAATAGGTCCAATGAGAGTTGTTAAAAATATGTATAACAGATGTATCCATAAAGGCATAATAGTGGACATGAATCATGCTGAAGAGAAAGGTAATAGGAACAGGAATTAGGTTTCTTAAGACTTATGGGGTTTATGCATACACAAATATTTTCAGGACACATGTATTTAGTTCAGGTCTGATTTTTCCACTTTAAACATCCTGTAGTTTGAAAATACAATCGACATTTTAGTAGTCTTAGAGGTATTCTATACTGAAATCCATAAGCAGTAGAGATTTTATGATAAGTGACAAGTTGCATAGGCATAGCTCAGAACCAGATATCTATAGGTAAACTTGGCACTTAATGGATAGGGGAGACAGGGAAAAGATAGTAGTGATGTATACTACGAAAGAAATTTCAGGATAAACTTTTTTTCTCTTTTTTCCAATGTTAGACAAATGTTCTACCACTGAGCCACATTCCCAGCCTTTTAAGTACTTGTACCAAAACAATGAATTTCTAAGAAACTTAATCTAATTATTTATATACTCATATATGTATATATATATATATATATACACACACATACATACACATACATTGAATCCAGTCTTTGCATATGTTTGGCAAACACTCTGTTGCTGAGCTACATCCTAGGCTTTCTTTCTTTTTTTAAAATGTTTTCTTTTTATTTAATTTTTTTTTTTGGTTAGTCATGGGGGCTGAACTCTAGGCCTGGGCACTGTCCTTCAGCTCTTCGGCTCAAGGCTAGCACTCTGTCACTTGAGCCACAGTGCCACTTCTGGCTTTTTTCACTTATGTGGTGCTGAGGAATCGAATCCAGGGCTTCATGCATGGGAGGCAAGCACTCTACCACTGAACCATCTTCCCAGCCCCCCCCCCCCCCCGCCCCTTTTTTTTCCTTTAGTCATCTTTCAGATAACTGGTCTGGGACCTCAGTCTTTCTGATCTCTTCTTCCCAAGTAGCTGAGATTACAGACATAAGCTATACCGCCCCCCCTCCCTCCCAAGCAGCAGTGTAATAATCTTTGCTTTCTCCTTTACATGACCTTTTCCTCTGTGTCATTGTTCAAATCTCCCTCTGTTATCATTATAAAGACACCAATCAGATTTATACTTCCCCAAAATCCAGGATGATTTCAATATTTTTAACTGATTACACTTGTAAAAGAACCTATTTCCAGAGAATATCACATTTGAGGTCTCAGTGGACAGGAAATTATTTGGGTTTTGATTAACCATAGAAACACAAGGGTTCAACCAAGCACTGGTGGCTTGTGCCTATAATCCTAGCTACTCAGGAGGCTGAGATCTGAGGATCATGGTTCAAAACCAGACCGGGCAGGAACGTCCGTGAGACTCATCTCCAATTAACCACCAGAAAACCAGAAGTGGCACTGTGGCTCAAGCCGTAGAGTGCTCGCCTTGAGCTGAAGAGCGCAGGGACAACGCCCAAGCCCAGAGTTCAAGCCCCACACCAACCAAAAAAAACCAAAAAAACAAACAAAAAAATTATCTTCAAATAGTTGTACAAAGAGGTTTCAGGTTAATGTATCCATTGATGTATACAATGATTCTTGAGCATATTTACCTCTTGCATTATTCTTTTCTCTCAATTTGTGTGTATGTGTGTGTGAATAATAAATTGCAGCCTGGACTGTATAAAGAGTAGTATGTAAATATAGTATATGGCCTTGAATTTGAGATCCTTCTGCCTCAGTCTTCATTTTCAGGTAGAGTCTTGTTTTAAATCAGTAGCTAGGATTACAGACATGAGCCACTCTATTCATGAGCCCTGAGTAGAGTTTTGAGTTTAAAATCACTCTCCTTAGCACTGGACTTATAGTCATGTAACACCAGATCTTAAGAATAACATTTAAGGCTGGGAAGTTAGCTCAGTGGTAGAGTGCTTGCCTCGCATACATGAAGCCCTGGGTTCGATTCCTCAGCACCACATAAGCAAAAAAAGCCGGAAGTGGCGCTGTGGCTCAAGTGTTAGGGCGCTAGCCTTGAGCTGAAGAGCTCAAGAGGTACAGAGCCTAGGCCCATAATTCAGCCCCCGAACAGCAACAACAACAACAACAAAAAGAATAATGTTGAGTTAAAATTTGCTTTCAGAAGCCAAATATGCTTAAATTTCTACAACATCACAAGTTAAAAAAGCATTTACTTTAAATGCTTGGGTAAATACAAGAAATTGACAGGCTCAACTTGTTCTTTATTATAAATGATTTTACTACTGCCCATTTCCCCCTATTACTGTGTTGATATAATCAAAATGCTTTACCTTTTGAAAGTTTTTAGCAAGGATTAATTTATTTATTTGGCCAGTCCTGGGGCTTGAACTCAGGGCCTGGGCACTGTCCCTGAGATTCTTTTCCCAGGGCTAGCACTCTACCACTTGAGCCATAGCACCATATCCAGCTTTTTCTGTGTATGTGGTACTGAGGATCAAACCCAGGGCTTCATGCATGCTAGGCAAGCCCTCTACCACTAAGCCATATTCCCATCCCAAGGATTTATTTTAGAATAACAGGGTTAAAAGTACGAAGATAGCCTGGCGCTGGTGGCTCACATCTATAATCCTAGCTACTCAGGAGGCTAAGATCTGAGGATCACAGTTCAAAGCCAGCCAGGGCAGGAAAGTCTGTGAGACTCTTACCTCCAATAAACCACTAGAAAACAGGAAGTGGCTTTGTGGCTCAAGCAGTAGAGTGCTCACCTTGAGCTGAAGAGCTCAGGGACAGCACCCAAGGCCAGAGTTCAAGCCCCATGACCGACAAAAAAAAAAAAAGTAGGAAGATAGAAAAAGAGACATTTCCTGCTCCTCATGCAGGAAATGGGAGTTAAAGATTCTTCAGTAGATACATTTTTAGGATCTAGTCTCAAAGCCTACATTAATTTGTTAAGAATTTTCTAGATAGGCAGAGTCTGTGAGACTGAATTTCGATTCATTAGAAAAATTCATTGTTTGATTCATCATAGTAATCCACTGAATTACTCTGGAAGGTTCATCAAGGTTAAACAACTTGCCCACACTTAATACAATAGGACTTGAACTGTTTTTTGATTTTAATCAATTAAAATTTTTTCTCTGTAAATATACTTCAGTTCAATTAAAAACATTACTGCAGGGATTGGGGTAGAGACATGGAATGGAGAAAGGTCTTTTTCCCGCAGGTGAGAGGAAGCTCTGAAATGATAGAGTAGATACTCAGTTTGGCTGGATATTGGGTCCAGGAGAGAACTGATAATTTGTAAATGAACATTTCATTAGAGGAGCCAGACAGATTATATACTTTTAAAAATTGTTTCTTTTGCAGTCATGAAGATCAAATTCAGGGCCTTATACATGCTCGTTAAATGCTCTACCACTGAGCTATATTCCTAACTTTACCAATATTATTTTTTCATCTATTATTTTAGGCTACTTTTTTAAAATTTAATTTTATTGTAAAGGTCATGTATAGAGGGGTTTACAGTTACATAGGTCAAGTAATGAGTACATTGCTTTTTGAGCAGTGTCACTTCTTCCCTCCTTTCTCCCAGTTTTTTCCCTCCTGACCCACTTCCCGCACAAGTTATATAGTTCATAATGTCTAGTGGGTACCATTGCTGAGTTAGTTCACTCTTTGTCCTACCATTTCTGTGCTTCCCCTTCCCCTCCTCCAAACAGATAAATTATACACAAGATAAAAAGAACAGAAATCCAAAACAGAGAGAAAAGGGGGAAAAACACACAAAGTAAAATAAAAAACCTTTCCCATTTCTTGGAGTTCATTTCAATAAATATTATTTTATATGATCATATGCACATAGCTCTTGTAAGCTACTTATTTTTATTGTGTTTTATACTTTTTGTTCTTCCTCTGGAGTTGAAATTCTTGATAATTTTGTGTCCAACCATGAGAAAATTGATACAAATAACCCAAAACAAAATTTAAAAACTTGCCACACAGAAGGTTCAAAGGTTGTTTCCATGCAACTTGACAGAAAGATGAATCTGCTTTTGAAAATATTTTACTGTAGCCAAGTATGGGTTGTTATAACAGGATTCTTGGTTATGGTTAAAAATCATATTCTACTTTATCAGCAATATCTTTTTTTTAGAAAGACTTAATGATGCTTTATTAAGCTTTTTATTGAACTTTTAACTATGATGAAAACTTTAAGAGAATTTTCTTTTTTTTATTTTTTATTGTGAACATACTGTACAGAGGGGTTATAATTACATGGGCAAGGTAATGAGTACATTTCTTACCAAGCATTGTAGCCTCCTCCTTTGTTTACCCTTCACATCCCTTCCCTGCCTCCCCCCCCCAATCCCCCCCCCCCAAGGTTGTAAAGTTCGCTTTTGACATGACAACTTGTACTTCTCATTGTTGCAAGGGATCCACCTGTATCCTTAAACGACTTGTTTTTCCCCTTCTCCTCCACAAATTATACTGACATCAAATATAGTGAAAGCAGGGGTTATACTGTGGGGGAGGGACCTACAAAACAACAAAGAAATAATCTTATAAATGCGTTAGAAACAAATGCATGAAAGAAAAAAAACATTTAAATACATATCTAAGGGTTCATTTTCCTAACATCACATTATCTGACCTTTTCTGCTTGACTCATACATATACTAGATATTGCAAATAAGGGAAACCATGGGACCTATGTTTCTTTGGGCTTGCCTTACTTCACTTAATATAATTTTTTCCAAGCCTTTCCATTTCCTAACAAATGGGGCAATGTCATTCTTTCTGATGGAGGCATAGAATTCCATTTTGTATATATACCACATTTTCTTTTTTTTTTAATTTTATTTTATTTGTGAACATACTGTACAGAGGGGTTACAATTACATGGGCAGGATAATGCGTACATTTCTTACCAAGCATTGCAGCCTCCTCCTTTGGTTTACCCTTCACATCCCTTCCCTATATACCACATTTTCTTGATCCATTCATTTACTGAGGGGCATCTGAGTTGGTTCCATATCTTAGCTATGGTAAATAATGCTGCAATAAACATAGTTGTGCTGGTAGCTTTAGTGTGGTCTTGTTTGTAAACATTTGGGTAAATGTCCAAAAGTGGGATTGCTGGGTTATAGGGGAGCTCTATGTGAAGTCTTTTGAGGAACCTCCATAGTGCTTTCCAAAGTGGTTGAACAAGTTTACACGCCCACCAACAATGCAGTAAGGTTCCCTTCTGTCCACATCCCCTCCAGCATCTGTTGTTGTTAGAGTTCTTGATTATGGCCATTCTAACTGGGGTGAGGTGGTATCTCAATGTTGTTTTGATTTGCATTTCTTTTATGGCTAGGGAGGTTGAGCATTTCTTCATGTGTCTATTGGCCATCCTTCTTTCTTCTTCAGAGAAGTTTCTCTGTAAGTCTTTAGCCCACTTATTTATTGGGCAGTTGTTTATTTGAGGATTTGTTGTTGGGGGATTTAATTTTTTAAGTTCCAAGTATATTTTAGATATGAGACCCTTGTCGGATGTATGGATAGTGAAGATCTTCTCCCAATCCGTGGCTTTCTATTGATCTTGCTAGCTATGTCCTTTGCCATGCAGAAGCTCTGCAACTTCATGCAATCCCATTTGTCCAACCTTTCTTTGATTTGTTGTGTTTCCGGGTCTCTATTAAGAAAATTTCGGCCTGAGCCAAGGAGACTTAGGGTTTCTCCTATTCCATTCTGTAATGTTTTCAGAGTGTCTGCTTTGACTCCGAGGTCTTTGATCCATTTGGAGTTGATTCTGGTGCAGAATGATATATAAGGATCTAGCTTTAGTTTTCTACACGTAGTTAACCAATTTTGCCAGCACCATTTACTGAAGAGGCTGTTTTAAGAGAATTTTCAAAATTTAAAACTTAAAGCATGTTGTAATCTGTTCTGTGAGTATCACTCTAGTTCAGAGATTGACATAAAACAGCATGTTCTTTTATACACTTCTTATTTATTTTTGTTTTTGGTTGGTGATACTAGGGGTTGAACTCAAGGCTTAGCACTTGATAAGACAGGTAGGTGCTATACTACTGGGCTATGCATCCAGCCCTGTTAGTGGGCGGACCTTCACAAGTACATATAGTTAAGATGGATAAAGTATATAATTTCACTTTTTGTTAAAATATCATCTTGAAAAAGTAAATTGTTAAAGTGTTACACTTTTTGTCTTATTTCTTCTAGTGTATTTTTAAAGATTTTTCTTGAAGTCTTGAAGAGAATTGGAGAGGTTTGCCCCTTCCTCAATGGACTGTTAATGTCTGTAAATAAAAATGAATCTTAGTTTTGTAAGGTGTTAGAAATAGCTCCAGATGTGGGGTGTCACATTGGAATAAGGACATTAAGGACACAAACTCAGAAGGAACTCAGCAACGCAAAGTTTACTTCTGCGGAAGGATGCACCATCAGCCAAAAATCTGGCAAGTAAGGACACAGAGTAGGCAGACTGCTTCTTTTTGTCCCTAACTCAGCAGCCCCTGCCCCTTTGCTCCCATTGGCTGAACTCAGATTCATAATCTGCAAAAGGATGTGTCTAAAATGTAATTACAAGTACGGAAACAACCTGGCCAAATAAGGAACTTTTCAGAAAAACAATTCTCTTAAGATTAACAGAAAGAAAGTACTTTGATAGAAAAAATGCTTTTCTCACAAAGGTATATATTTTACACTAAATGAAAAGTACGAATATTGAAACAGTATTCAGTAGCTTTAATAGATATATGAAATATTACAGATTTATATTGTATAAATTGGAGTCTTGGAGAAATGATTGCAGTGACCACCAAGATGCTCCTTTTAGAGAGTTAGGTAGCATTTTTCAGTGGTGAAATTTAGGGTGTTGTTGTTAATGACTTTGAGAGCCCTGTTGTACTTTCTCAGCTAGGCGCATAAATATAAATACAATAGCATTTTGGGAAAAGTGCCTGTTTCCATAGGAAGCAGATTTATTGCCTTTGATTTTACACTGATGGCCTGACTTCCATTTTTCTTTTTGTGTTTTTGTTTTTGTTCTCAAGTTGTGTGAAACTTACACTTAACCTCTTTGTAGATGTTACTTTTTCTTAATAGTTTAGTCAATTATATCCCCATACCAAATAATTTTGCCTTTATTCTTTGAGACATTGATGAAATAATGCTGGAACATTAAATTAAGACTTTTGTAATGCTAAATAGCAGAACAGAGGGTAATAATGAAGCCAGAGAGGAACTTTTAAGTCAGTTACCTAGTTTGCAAGGTATAATTTATTTCTTTTTAGGTTATTATTTCCTCAATGCATAACATCCTTCCTACTTTCTAGCTGGCCATTGTAAGATTAAACTCATCTTTTGCCAGTGCTAGTGGCTCATGCCTGTAATCGTACCTACTGAGAATGCTGAGATTTGAGGATTGGGGTTCAAAGACTGCTTGGGCCAGGAAGTTTGTGAGACTCTTACCTCCAATTAACCAGTATAAAGCCTGCAGTGGAGCTGTGGCTTGAGCAAAAAAGCTCAGGATCAGCATCCAGGCTCCAAGTTCAAGTCCTGGCAGTATGGTGTGTGCGTTTATGCACACACACACACTCACACAGATATCATCTTTCAACATGGCTCTTCATGTCTAGATCTTAGGTTTAGGCCTGTAGGCAACTTATTCTGGTCAAATCTATCTAAGGTCTCTTTCCTGGTTCTAGTTCTGGATGTTGGTATCAGGACTGTGCTTAAGGAGAGTCTCTATCCCTTACCCTTAAACACTAGTACCAAATGGGCTGCAATATCAGAAGTCAGCATATGAAGGGATACAAAATATGTAGTATGGGATGGAATATCTTTGTTTTCATGCTTGTCTTTTTTTTTTTTTTTTTTTTCTGGTTGTGGGGCTTGAACTCTGGGCCTGGGAGCTGTCCCTAAGCTTTTCAGCTCAAGGCAAGCACTCTACCACTTGAGCTACAGCACTACTTTCTGGTGGTTTATTGGAGATAGGAGTCTCATGGCCTTTCCTGCCCCAGCTGGCTTTGAACTGTGATCCTCAAATCTCAGCCTCCTGAGAAGCTAGGATTACAGATGTGAGTCACCAGTGCCCGTTTTCATACTTGTTTGCCACCTGTTGTTTCAACATTGACAAAACTTTGGTGTTACCTAGAAACATGTTCCCAGCATTTGTGTACAGATCAAAGCTCAGCCAAACTAGCACATTTTCTGTTATTTGAAAAAGAAAAAGTTTTATAATACTATGCACTTTTATGAGTATTTGTTTTTAATTGATGTGTTACAATCTTTCCTGTTTGAATTTTAATCTGAGAAAATAGAGATAACATTTTTACTACTCTGTAAACATCAATGTTAACTAAGTCAGTTTTTTAAAACAATAATAGTTGGGCACAAAAAACATCTAGATCCTGGACTGATTTTATTTGTGCAAGTAAATTGTAATGATTGTTGAAAACTGTCCTGTCCTTTCCCTTGTATAATAGGTCTTTTTTTAAAAAAACAAAACGAGGGCTGGGAAGGTGGCTCAGTGGTAGAGCACTTGCCTTGCATGCTCGAGGACCTGGGTTCAATTCCTCAGCACCACATAAGCAAAAAGCCGGAAGTGGTGCTGTGCCTCAAGTGGTAGAGTGCTAGCCTTGAGCTGAAGAGCTGAGGGACAGCGCCCAGGCCCAGAGTTCAGGCCCCACGACTGGATCCAAAAAAAAAAACAAACGAAAATATTTAAACAGAGTAGTTATTGAAGCATGTAATTCAGAAACTCAAAGCAGTCTTTTATGTAGATATTACATAGATGTTCACTCTAGAGATTATTTTATTTTTAATAAGTTTTTTTATTGTGAAAATACTGTACTGGGGGGTTACAATTACATGAGCAAGGTAATAAGTACATTTCTTATCAAGCATTGTTGCCTCCTCTGTTTTTCCCCTACCATCCCTGCCCTCCCATCTCCATGACTACACTCACCCCACCCCTGACTATTTTAAATGAGTAAAGAAATGAGTGGTATGATGAAATGACTGTGCATATCAAGGGTTGTTTGTACTTACGAGTCATGAGATTTGATGCTATTAAAAATTGTTACAAGACTTCAGGAAATTGTATGAGTGGTTGATAACAGCAAATAAGTAAACCAGTTTAGTGAACCACTTGCTATTCTCAGGAGTTAAGATGGCTCACCTCAATTTTGCAAGTGCCACTCCCTTGTTATTGAAGTAGGAACTTTCTTGAGGTTTCTGTGTGCATTTATACATATATACATATGAACCATTTCACAATTAATTTTTTTTTTGTCAGTCATGGGGCTTGAACTCTGGGCCTGGGCGCTGTCCCTCAGCTCTTCAGCTCAAGGCTAGCACTCTACCACTTGAGCCACAGTGCCACTTCTGGTTTTCTGGTGGTTTATTAGAGATAAAAGTCTCAAGGACTTTACTGCCCTGGCTGGCTTTGAACCGAGATCTTCAGATCTCAGCCCCCTGAGTAGCTAGGATTACAGGTGTAAGCCACCAGTCCCTGACTATTATTTATTTTGTGCTGGTCCTGGGGCTTGAACTAGGGGCCTGAGTACTGTCCCTGTGCTTTTTTGCTCAAAATGGTGCTCTACCACTTGAGCCATAGTTTCACTTCTGGCTTTTTGGTGTTTACTTGAATATGAGTCTCAGGGACTTCCCTGCCTGGGCTCACTGAACTGTGATCCTCAGATCTTGAGTCTCTTGAGTAGCTAGGATTACAGGTGTGAGCTACCAGTGCCCAACATTATTCTTACAAAGCAGAATCAGAGCTTTTGTTCATTTATGCAATCTGTGTTTTTAAAACTGTACATATTATAATATTAACTTTCCATTCTTTATATAATTGTAATAATTTTAATTAGCTAAATATTTTAACATTTTAATAAATAATTTGCTATACTATATTATACAAATGAATCTCTTATAATGAAACCTTTTGCTTATTTTCATATTTTTAAGTGATAAGTAGTGATGTGAAGAATCCTAAATAAACAGTTGCATTCATCTTTAGTTATTTTGGACAGGTCGATGAAGAGAGAAATATTTAGTAGAAGTTTTAATGTAGGATGAAGCCAACTGGTTTTAGATTTGATTCCTGGTTTTGTCTCCTGGTAGTCCTGCCCATTTTTAAAATTTTTATTTTATTGTAAAGATGCTGTACAGAGCGGCTACAGTTACCTGAGTAAGGCAATGAGTACATTTCTTTCTTTTTTTTAATTGTGAAAATACCGTACAGAGGGGTTACAGTTACATGGGCAAGGTAATGAGTACATTTCTTATCAAGCATTGTTGCCTCCTCCTTTGTTTCCCCTTACCATCCATGAGTACATTTCTCCTACACCCATCACTTTTTTTTTTTTTTTTGGTTGGTTTCTTGTTGAGCATTGTTACCCCTTCCCTTGTTCTCCCACTATCTCTCCCCTCTCCTATCTCCCTCACTCCCACCCTTCCCCGGGAAGTTGTAAAGTTCATTTCCAATATAGTGTCTTGTGTGTATCATTGTTACAATGAGTCATCCTATGTCCTTGTTTCAACATTTTGTTATTCCCCTCCCCTCCCCAAATTAGACAAATTAGTTTTGCCCTTAAACAAGTTACTTATTTTGTTCCTCTGTTTCTGTATCTATAAAATGATATAATAGCAGACAATAGTATCTACCTCATAGAATTGTTGTGAAGATTAGATGAGTTAATCCTTATAAAGTACTTGAAATAATGTTTGGCTTGGAACACAGTTACAGTGTAAGTTTTACCTCCTAGAAGTATAAGTGCCAAGTTAAGTGTATATATGACTGTTCAGAAATATGTTCATTTTCTGCCCAGCATCCTTTATTTTGGGAACCATTCTTTCTAGTTCCTGTGTCCCAGGGAGAGTATTAGCTTTAGTTATACCAAACCCTACCTTACACTGGGCTATGCCATGGGAAATTTAAAAAGAATGCAGTATTTTATGTTTGGTAAAATTAATACAAATGAAGAGATTTGTAATAGTGCTGGGTGCTAGCAGCTCGCACCTGTAATCTTAGCTACTCAGAATGCTGAGATCTGAGGATCCTTGTTTGAAACCAGCCTGAGCAGACAAATCTGACAGGTTCTTTTTTTTTTTTTGTCGGTCATGGGGCTTGAACTCTGGGCCTGGGCGCTGTCCCTCAGCTCTTCAGCTCAAGGCGAGCGCTCTACCACTTGAGCTACAGCGCCACTTCCGGTTTTCTAGTGGTTTATTGGAGATAGGAGTCTCAGGGTCTTTCCTGCCCAGGCTGGCTTTGATCCGAGATTCTCAGATCTCAGCCTCCTGAGTAGCTAGGTGAGCCACTGGCGCCCGGCTCTGACAGGTTCTTAAAAAAAAAAAATAACTGGAAGTAGAGGTATATAGCTGAAGTAGTAGAGTGTCTGCTTATTGAAAAAGCCCAGCAAGAGCTCAAGGCCCTGAGTTCAGCCTGACTACTAGTACATACATACACACACAGAGATTGGTAATGGTCACTGGCCTTTTCTACACTAGAATTTGAACTCAGGGCCTCACCTTTGCTCAGTAGAGACTCTACCACTTGAGTATGCCCTCAGATTTTTTTTGCTTTAGTTTTTTTTTTTTTGTCAGTCGTGGGGCTTGAACTCTGGGCGTGGACGCTCTCCCTCAGCTTTTCAGCTCTAGGTGAGCGCTCTACCTCTTGAGTCACAGCACCACTTCTGGTTTTCTGGTGGTTAATTGGAGATAAGGGTCTCACGGACTTTCCTGCTCGGGCTGGCTTTGGAAGGTGATCCTCGGATCTCAGCCTCCTGAGTAGCTAGGATTACAGGTGTGAGCCACCAGCGCCAGCTGCTTTAGTTATTTTTGAGGTAGCATCTTGCACTTTTGCCTGGGGCCAACCTGAACTGAGATCCTCCTACCCTCTGCCTTCCAAATAGCTGGGACAGATAACACCCACTGAGCCCATTATTTCTTGGGATGGGTATCTCACTAATTTTTTTTTTTTTTTTTTGGTCTGGGTTGACCTAGACTATAATTCTCTTATCTGTCTCCCACAGAGTTGGGTTATAGGATTTTACCACTACATGCTTGGCTTGTTGGTTGAGATGGGGTTTGGCTTTTTGCTTTGGCTGCCATTGAGCCTTGACCCCCCCTGAATAACTAGGATTACAAGCATGTGCCATCACATCTGATCTTTTTTAAATGTGTAAAAGATAGAATACATAAATTCCAGGGTTGGAAGAATGGCTCAGTTGGTAGAATTCTAGACAGTGAGTGAAAGCGTCAGGTACTGAGTTTGAGTCCCAGCCTCAGACCTTGAAAAGAAAAAAAATCGGGGGCTGGGAAGGTGGCTCAGTGGTAGAGCGCTTGCCTTGCATGCATGAGGTCCTGGGTTTGATTCCTCAGTACCACATAAGCAAAAAGAAAAAAGCCGGAAGTGGCACTGTGGCTCAAGTGGTAGAGCACTAGCCATGAACTGAAGAGCTGAGGGACAGCGCCCAGGCCCAGAGTTCAAGCCTCATGACCGGACCCCTCCCCCCAAAAAATCCAGCTAATGATAGCTATTTATCAGATTCTATTTGTCAGACTTAGTGGTCTCATTCATTAATTTCCTGATACGGTGAGTGAAGCTGCAACATCATATAATTTGCTCAAATTTATATATCTGATACTCATGGTATCAGGAATTGAATCCTATCATGGAATTGAATCCTATAACTCAGCCCCCTATGGAGATATTAGCATTACCCAAAAGTGCTCCTTTCGATTAATTTCCAGTCACTCTTCCATAGACTTTTTGGTTAGTATATGTCACTTTGGGGGGTAGTATTTGTGTGTGTGTGTGTATGTGTACATATGTGCCAGTATTGAGGCTTGAACTCAGCCTGTAGTGCTTACTCAGCGTTTAAGAATGCTGAAAGTTGGTGTTCTACCACTTGAGCTACACCTTCAATTCTACCCGTGACTTTTTTTCTGTCATAGGTGAAATTTGCCCATTCTAGAACTTCATGTGGGTAGAAGCACATAGCATGTACTCTTTTATGTGAGGTTTCTTCATTCATTGTATTTCTGAGATGTATCTATTATTTCTGAGATGTATCCATTGTTACATTTATCAGAAGTTTGTTTTCTCTCTCTCTGGCTAAATAATACTCTTTAAGAGTCCTTTGTGAAAATTGTTTTTTTTTTCCCCTCCATTTCTCTTGGGCAAATACCTAGCAGTTGAATTTCTGAGTCATAAGATGGTGTATGTTTAGTTTTTATAAGAAACTACTATATATTTTCCCAAAATAGTTGTAGTATTTCACATCCTCACAATAGTGTTTGAGAGTCACAGGCACTATAATCTTATCAGTATTTGGTTGTCAGTCTTCTTAATTTTAGCCATTCTGAAATGACTATCACAATGTGCTTTTTTATGTTCAGGTGCTGTGGCTTGAACTCAGAGCCTAATGTTGCTTAAGGCTAACATTCTACTACTTGAGTCATAGCTCTAATTTTGGCTTTTTTAGTGGTTAATTTTAGGTAAAGGTCTTATGGACTTTCCTGCTGGGGCTGGTTTCCAACTGTGATTCTCAGATTTTAGTCTCTTGAATTGGCACCTGGCCCCAATATGCCTCTATAATTTTTCTTTTCTGTGAAATAAAATTAATGTTGTCAATCATTTGCTGCTTGTGTTGTTTGGTGGTCTGTTGAAATCATTTACTTATTTTAATATTGGCTTGTCACCAATTTTTTTTTTTTTTTTTTTTTGGGTCCGGTCGTGGGGCCTGAACTCTGGGCCTGGGCGCTGTCCCTCAGCTCTTCAGTTCACGGCTAGCACTCTACCACTTGAGCCACCATGCCACTTCCGGCTTTTTTCTTTTTGCTTATGTGGTGCTGAGGAATTGAATCCAGGGCCTCATGCATGCAAGGCAAGCGCTCTACCACTGAGCCACCTTCCTAGCGCCGGCTTGTCACCTTATTGCTGGGTTGTTACTTTATATGCAGTAATGCTCAAACATTGACTATTTTTTTTTCTATACTGAGGTATGCCCATAGTGGGGGACCAAAAATTACTTGTGAAAGATGTATTAGTCATTTTGAAATGAAAACATGTAGGTTTATTATTGTAATGCATTGTGGGATTTAATTTTTTTTGTTATTTCTAAACTTTATGTAACTAACTTCTTTGGTGTTAAGTAAGAGAATATAAATTACCCAAATCAGAGGAGAATGATGTAAAGAAATAGTATATTAAAATAATTCTAAATTGTTCCTACCATGTAAATAACGATTTGAATATGTAGAGTGAGTCTTTATAAATTGGATAATACACTGATACCAGCAAATGCTAATAAGATCATTTTTTAAATTTAAAATAATTTGTTAAGAGGTCTCAATAAAAGCTGAATTTGTTTTTTGTGTTTCTTGTTATTATAGTAGGCCTGTATATTCATGTAAACATACTTTTAGAGTAAAATAAATTTGTCATTCACTTGCAAATTGTTATGTTTTGATATTTTATAATGTTCATGTTTTAGATAAGATATAGCTGGTATTGATGTGACATTTTTACCTTGTGAAAAAAATCAGTGAGATATCAGTAGTTGATATTGTTAGTTATGGAAAAAGTGCAAAGGCTGAGCAAGCGATTGTCTATAGTTAAGATATTTTCGCTGGAGTGCACTAACAAAATTTTTGAAAATAAATATTTACTAGACTTTCACATCTAGAAATAAGATGTCTTTTGTCTTTTGTCTTATAGTCGGTCAGATTTTTGATGCTGAGAGAAAAGAAATGCATGTATATAAATTCGTAATAATAACTAACATTCAGTATTATATGTTAAAGCATTTTGCCAACATCTCACTTAATTCTTACAGTATTACTGAGATGGATACTTGCATTATTTTTATTTTACTTATTGTTATTTTTTATAATTTGCATTTTATAGATGGCAGTTGGAATTCCTAAAGTAAATTGCCCAGTTTTGTGCCTTGGAGTAAAAGAATATGGGATTCAATCATAGGCATTCTAACTATAATCTTTCTCTTTTATTCAATAAGTAAATATGTCAGAGCATGACTCAAAAGGCCCAGTATAGCATTTTGTTGTTGTTGGTGATGATGATGATGTTGATGATGACAAAAATTTGAAGACATAGAAGGATGGCTACAGTTCTGTCCTTTAAGGAAAAAAAATACCTTGCTTTACTGAAACCACTGTTTTTTTCCCCTCAGAACTAGGGCTTGAACTCAGGGTCTTGTGTTCTTCCTTTGCTTTTTCTGCTCAAGGCTGGTATTTTGCCACTAGAGCCATAGCTCTATTTCTGACTTTTTGCTGGTTAATTGGAATTAAGAGTCTCAGATTTGTATATCTGGGGTTGGCTTTGAACTTCAGTTCTCAGAACTCAGCCTCCTTATTAGGGACAAAGTAAAACAGTACCAGGGCTTGTACTGCTTGTCTGCTGGCTTTACAGCTGCCATTCTATCACTTGAGCTGTGCCTCCAGCCCATTGTTTTCCCCCATGGTTAATTGGAGATGTAGGCTCTGGGCTTTGGCTTTGAACTGCCATTCTCTAGGCCTCAGCCTTCCTAGTAGCTTCCTAACTTCCTAAGGAGTACAGGGATGAGCCACTGTGTTTGATTTAGCTGTTAGGCTTTTTTTTTTTTTTGGTTGGTTATGGGGCTTGAACTTAGAACTTGGGTTCTGTCCCTGAGCTTCTTTGTGCTCAAGGCTAGCCCACCACTCGAGCCACAGCACCACTTCTGGTTCTTGGTTAATTGGAGATGAGAGTCTTACGGGGATTTTCTGTCTGAGCTGTCTTCAAAGGGTGATCCTGAGATCTCAGCCTCTTGACCAGCTAGGATTACAAGCATGAGACAGTGGTGTCCGGCTTGGTGTTAGACTTTTTACCATGAGTCTTCTCAACTTTTTCACTATTACCTGTGCCATTGCACATTTGAACTAGTGATATATAGGTAGGCCAGTAGTTCATTAATTGGCCTAGCCCCAGAAGTCTGAGAGTTCTGGTATAAAATGATGAATTAACTTGGTCTGAAAATGTAATAACAGATACTAGAGGAGGCATAAGCAGGTGCTTCTAAACAGTAGAAATTGTGTAGTAAACAGAATTCATTATGGAGAGTAAAACATAATCATAGTCATAGAGGAGGCATGCAGTTGGGAGTTCTTGTTGGGCTGATGAGTTGCTTTATTTTGACCAGTGTTCCTATTCTCAATGAAGTCTGATTTTTTACATGTTCTTCACTAAATTTTCTTTTGTAGTGCTAGGGGTAGAACCCAGCTTTATAATACTAGACAGTGGTACAACTACTGAGCTACATCCTCAGCCTCCATTAAAATTTCTTATGGAGTAACTCATTTGAGTTTGCATATAGTTTGGGCATTGGAGGGAGCCCATCTTGCCTATTCCTCCTCTTCATATCCTTTAAGCAAAAATTCACTTAATTTATTTTTTATTTTTATTACAGAGGAGGGACACTATTAAGTCATTCTGCAAATGTTTAAAGGAGCTACGCTGATCCCTGGCCAACTCTGGCTAGATGGTACCACTTGTTAAATTTAGGGATATGAACATAATTCTCTCTCCTTAGCTGAGGATCCCAGAAGTGTCACAATTTTGCTGCATCTTCCATACCAACTGCAAAATCAGCAGCTGGATAAAGCAACAGTATAGCCTGTTTAGGCAGACAGAGACTGAGATGGCTTTACGCTTGACATCTAAGAGAATATTGGAAATCTAGTCTCTATCCAGGTCATGAAGGAAATGATCTTGATGCCACAGTAGCCTCTATACTTTAGGTACCCTTCTAGGGAAGCTATGCGAGAGGTACTGGATCAAAAGGTCTCAGAAATTAGCCAGGGGTCTGTGGCTCACACCTATAATCCTAGCTATTTGGGAGGCTGAGATTAGGAAGATCTCAGTTCAAGTCCAGGCTGTGCAAAAAAGTTTGTGAGGCCTCTTCTCAAGCCATAGCTGGGTACCTTTAGGAAAATGCTTTTTATCCCAAGCCACTAGGGAGGACAAATTGAGGGGATTGTCTGAGGCCAGCCCTAGCAGAGAAATATGTGAGACTCTATCTCCACAGAGGGAAGCTGGACACAGCGATGTGCCTGTTATCCTGCAAAAAAGGAAAACAGAAAAGTAGGTGGATTGTTGCTCATGTGTATTCCTAGGTTGGAACCTATACCTTAACTAAAAAATAACTGGTAACAACAGGACTGGAGGCATGCGTCAAGCGGTAGAGGCTAGACTCGCAAGTGGTATGCTCTGAATCCAAATCTCAGCACATTTAATTCACTTAATTTTGATGTGAATGGGGCTAACTAATTAGATAGATGTGAAGAACAGGGACTTTTGCTTATGGTATTGTTGACCAAGGAGTATGACCGAAAATATGCTGCTTTCTTGTCTCAGTGCTGGGTTTACAACTCTTGTGCCATCCATTAGCTATGTGTGGTTGTCTATAGCTCTTTTAATTTCTAAATTTAATTTTAAGTAGTTATACAGAGGGGTTTCCATTCAGCAAATCACATTATGAATGCATTGCATCTTAAACAATGTCGCTTCTTCCATCATTCCCAATATGTAGATCAATTTTTATATAATGTATATTAAATATGACTTTTTATCCACCTTTCTTCTCTCCATTTGTCTGGCTTCCCTTCTTCACTCTCCCCACCAAAAAGGAAAACCCATTGCAGCTTCTTAGTATTCATTTTATTAAACTGTTGTTTACAAACAGTGTGCACCGTTGGACTTCTGAGTGTACCATCCTTCTGTTAATTTGTTGGTGTATATATTCATATTAGCCTTGTATATATTTTCATGTATGTTTGTACTTTAGATTTAACATCCACATGTGAGAGCAAAAGCTCTTTTTAATTTAAAGGGTTACACTTTTCTTTCTATAATTTGAAGTAGGCTATTTTTTTTTTTAAATTTGGGTCCAAAAAAAGAGGCTCTGAGCAAAACTCAGGGATGGCAGTAAATCTTTTCTGAAAAATGAGAGGAAAATATGGTCAGTCTGTGTAAACACTAAAATGTTGATGTAGCTGAACTAGGAGAGGCTGATAGTATTCATATCCTTTTGCTTATGAAAAGGTATGTTTGGAGGATGATATATCTTCATAAAGGTAACATTAACTTACGTATGCTACTGTGTTTCTGTTTTTCCCCTTTATTTATATTTCAGATATTTATAACTCTCTTCTCCAGATTACTTGACAGATTTTTTTCTTTAAAAAATTAAATTTATCCCTGTAAATTAACACAAAAATAAACTTATTGAATATAATGTGTTTTAAGATATATTTACATTTGTACAATGGTTTAAAATATATTTACATTTGTACAATGGTTAAAACAAGCTCATTAACACATGCATTACTTCACTTAAAATCCAATGTTAGTGAATTTTAGGAATACAGTATTTTTCCCTCCTCCTTGGACTGGGGTTTAACTTCAGGGATTTACCTTTGCCAGGCAGCAGCTCTGTTACTTGAGCCATGCTTCCAACCCCAGTACATTGTCATGACAACATGCCTTTTTGATCTTTCTCCTCCAATTTAACCAAAGTGTTTTTTTTTTTGTAGTTGCTGGGGCTTGAACTCTGAGCCTGGGCACTGTCCTCGAGCTCTTTTGCTCAAGGCTGGCACTCTACCACTGGAGCCACAGCGCCACTTCTGGCATATAATGTGATTAATTGGAGAGAAGAGTCTCATAGACTTTCTTGCCTGGGCTGGTTTAGAACCTTGATTCTCAGATCTCAGCCTCTTAAGCAGTTAGGATTGCAGGCGTGAGCCAACGCCTGGCTTGAAGTTGTTTTGTTTTTAAAAAGTTTTATTATCATTAAGGTGTTATATAGAGGGGCTATCATTTCAGGAATCAGATATTGAGATATTTCTTTTTTGTATGATGTCTCCCTCCCTCTCTCCCTCCCTCCCTGCCTTCTTTGTTCCCTTCCTCCCTCTCTCTCTCTTTTTCTCTTTCTCTTTCTTTCTCTCTTTCTTTCTGGTTGGTCATGGGGCTTGAACTCTGGACCTGGGCTCTGTCCCTCAGATCTTGTTGTTGTTGGTCGTAGGACCTGAACTCTGGGCTTGGGCAACTGTCCCTCAGCCCTCCAGCTGTAGACTAGTGCTTTACCACTTGAGCCTCAGCCCCACTTCCAGATTTTTTTTTTTTTTTTGCTTATGTGGTGCTGAGGAATCGAACCGAGGGCCTCATGCATGCAAAGCAAGCACTCTACCACTGAGCCACCTTCTCAGCTCTTTAGCTCAAGGCTAGTGCTCTACCATTTGAGCCACTGCGACACTTCTGGTTTTCTGAGTGGTTTATTGAAGATAAGAGTCTCACAGACTTTCCTGCCTGAGCTGGTCCTTATTAGCTACCTCTTTGGAGAAGAAATTACCTTTCAGTCACAGGAATAGCACCCCTGTCATGCCTTTAAGTACTGAGGAATTATTTGATATATAGTAGGATAAACACTGCTGCTTAATGGCTGCCATTGACCTGTCATAATTATCTATGGTTTATGAATTGTATTATAAGTACCAAATGGCCTTCAGCAAAAAAAAAAAAAAAAAAAAAAAAAAAAAGTTCCTCGACCTTATTTTCCAAAATGGAAGGCAAAGCACTTTACCAGACATCCTGGCTAAGGGATTCTGGGTAGGCTGGCAGTCTGTCTGGATTTTGGCAGTGTCTGCTGGCAGGTCTGCTCACAGTTCTGCAGGGGGGAAGGCCCTATGCTAGGTTATGTGGGCAGGCACATTTTGTGTTGGGGTCTGTGGACAAGCAGTGTGGCATAGGAGTCACAGGGGTAGGGTGGAGTTAGTGCCATGATCTGTGGATGACTGGGCCAGGTGCCAGGTACATGGTAAATTAGGTACTCATTTCATTCATTCTTTCCTCCATGTGTCAAGGCTGTCTCTTGGCACTGTGCTGTGCAGGCTGGGTTCTGAAGCTCTTTTGAAAGTATTTTTCTTGGGTTGCATGATAAACATTTTTTTTCTCTGTGGAAATGTGTGCCGGGACCTCCTATTTTGCTGACATCACCTTCATACTTATCAGATTTTTAATTTCTTAAAGTAGTTTTGAGGCCATGTATTTGTTCCTTTCGTGTACATTTTCAGATTTATGCCATAATACTGTTTATAATATGCTTTTTTTTCTCTTTTAGTTCTGGGGTTTGAACTCAGGGCCTCATACTTGCTTAGCTTGCTTGCTGTGCTGGAACTCTACCACTTGAGCCATGCCTCTAGTCCTGATTTTTTTTTCTTTTTAATTGGAGATAGAATCTCATGGACTTTTCATGGCTTCTGAGTCTCAACTTCCCAAACTAGGATTAGAGGGATGAGTCACTGGCACCTGCTCTTACTATACTCTTGCTATCTTTTTTTTTTTTTAGAGAATACTTTATTAGTTTCTGTAATCAAACCTACGTAGATAAGACCTTACATATTTAATACAGTGCGTTTACCCCCGTACAAATGGAAAAAAATTAAGTTTGACATTTCTAGACCAATATGGCTATTAATTTCTGTACAATGCCAACTCAACATGGTAAACTGGGATACTTTTCCAAAGTTTGCTACCTTTTAAAAGTCAGTAGCACCCATGGTGATTTTTTTTAAAATCTTGGTTATTATTTGCTCTTTCTCCTCTTCATCTTTATTTGGGAGCAAGGGATAGAAGACTATATTGGGATTTGTGGTAGAGACTGAAAGTGCTCACCCAAACGCGTTTCTCCTCCCTCTCCCCCCACAGAAATACTACCTCTATAGCCTTTCTTGGAACTAATTTTAACTAATGAATTATGATTAAATTGATGCTTCACATCTGGACAGAAGCATTGAAGGAGATACTGGACCACCTGCATTTGTGCTTTTCACAGCTTGTAGTCCCACTGATTTCTCTTTTCTGTCAACACACCAAGCTTATTCTCATTCTTCTTCTGTTTTGGATAAATACATTCTCTTTATTACATTTCAGTTGAAATGGCATTTCACTTATGACCTAATACGAAATAGATAATTTTTAAGTAGGAGATTTTGGTTGCAAATGATTGTTAAATGAATGCAAAGTAATTGTACATATTTATGGGGTACACCCTGAGGTTTTGATGCATGTGTCGATTGTACTCCAGTCAAGAGTAATGAGCAGATCAGTAACCTCAGACATTTATCATTTTTTTGTAATGAAAACATATGAAATCCTCTCCTAGTCATTTTGAAATGGCTAGCTGTAGTCACTCGATATTCATTAGAACACCAGACTTATTCCTCCTCATTGTAATGTACCCATTGACCAACCTCTCCCTTTTCCCCAGCTCTTCCTATCTCAAATAATCACCCTTTTACTCTACTTCTATAAGATCAACTTAAATTAAAAAAATTGTTATTATAAAGGTGATGTACAAAGTACAGTTACATGTCAGGTAACGAGTACACTTCTTTTAGGATAGCATTACCCCTCTCTAATGCTCCCAGTTTTTTCCTCCTATCATCACCCACAAATTGTATAGTTCATTTTCAACACAGTATCTATTGAGTACCACTGCTGCATTTGTTCTAAGATCAACTTTTTAAGATTCCACATGTAAGTGGTGTCACCTTATTTCTTCGTTTAGCACAAAGTCATTTCATTTTTTATGGCTGGGTAGTATTCCATTGTGTATATATACCACAGTTTCTTCATTCATTCATCTATTAATGGATTCTTAGCTTGATTTCTTATCTTTGCTTTTGTGAATATTGGTCGTCTCATTGATTGTTTCATTTCTTTCTTTTTTTGTTGGCCATGGTGCTTGAACTCTGGGCCTGGGCACTATCTCTCAGCTCTTCAGCTAAAAGTGAGCGCTCTACCACTTGAGCCACAACACCACTTCCGGTTTTCCCGGGCTGGCTTTGAACCAGTCCTCAGATCTCAGCCTTGTGAGTATTTAGGATTACAGGCGTGAGCCATGGACACTGGCTGTTTCATTTCTTATACTGGAAGCTTTTTAGTTCGATGTAATCTCCTTTAATTTTGCTTTTGTTGTCTGAGCTTTTGAGATAATGTAAAAGAAAAAAAATCTGTGCCCAATCTAATGTCATGAATCAGTTCAAATGGGTTTTCTTCTAGTAGTTTCATCTTTTCCAGGAACTTTAAACGTTTAATCAATTTTAAGTTGATTTTTTTATATAGTGAGAGTTTGAGATGTAGTTTTGTTCAGTTTTTTTTTTTTAACATCCTTTATTGGTACAGCCTTTGTAAGCCTTTTTTAATTGTGTGTTCTTTGCAGCTTTATAAAAAATAAATTTGTTATAAATGTGTGGTTTATTTTTGGGTTCTCTGTTTTCTTCCATGGGTCTGTATTTGTGCCAGTACTATGTTTGCTCTTGCACGCTCGCGCACGCGGGCACACACACACACACACACACACACACACACACACACTTACTTTTGGACTCAGGGCCTCACACTTTCTAGGCATGCTTTCTAGGAGCTGTGCCTCAACTTTTCTTCTTGTTCTCTCCCTTTTTATTTTTTCAATAATGTAGTTTAACCTCCAGACTTTATGCTTCTCAGCTTGCTTTCATAAGGCTGGCACTCTACTACTTGAGCCATGCCTCCAGCTCTGAGTTTCGTTCATTAGGAAATGGAGTCTTGTGTATTTTCTTTCTGATTAGATAGGATTACAGGCTCTTTTTCCTTTATTTTTCAATAGGGCCTTACATTTATGCTTGGATTGGACTTGAGTTAGATCTTCCTATTTATGCTTCCTACATAACTGGATGACAGGTATGTACCACCATATCCAGCCTCTTTTTGGTTGAGACAGGGACTCACTACTTTTTTTTTGCCTCGAATGGATTTGACTCACTACTGTCTCAACTTCATCTTCCAAGTAATTAGGATTACAGATATGAGCTCTCATGCCAGGTTTAGCTTTGTAGTATATTTTGGTATTAGGTGTGATGCCTCTAGTTTTTTTTTTTTTCTTTTGTCTTTTTCTTCTTCTCTTTCTGTACTGCCCCTTCATCCCTGTTCTGGGGACCAAAATCAGTGCCATTACATGCTAGACAAGTGTTCTACTAGTGACCTATCTTCCCAGCCTATGCTTTGTTCTTTTTTAGATTGCTTTTGTATTTTTTTTTCATAGTCCCATATGAATTTAGGATTGAAGCATATCATTGGCATTGTTATAGATGGTATTAATCTGTAATTCATTCTGGCTACTATGGACATTTTTAACAAAATTAAAAAAATTCTTTATTATTATAAGCGTGATGTATAGAGGTGAATATTCATCTTTCTGATGCATAAATTGAATATTTTCATTATATTTTAATTTGTTTTTGTGATTTTATAATTTTCAGTACCTAGGTTTAAATTGGGGTATCTTATTTTTTTGGAGTGTAAGCTGTGTGTGTGTGTGCGTGCGTGCGTGCGTGTATGTGTGTGTGTGTGTGTGTGTGTGTGTGTGTGTGTGTGTGTGTGTGTACGCATGCCTACTTTAGCTCCTGCTCCACTTCCAGCTTTTTTTTTTTTGTCGGCTTGAACTCTGGGCCTGGGCACTGTCCCTCAGCTCTTCAGCTCAAGGTGAGTGCTCTACCGCTTGAGCCACAGCGCCATTGCCAGCCTTTTCTGCTTATGTGGTGCTAAGGAATCTAACCTAGGGCTTCATGCATGCAAGGCAAGCACTCTACCACTAAGCCAACTTCCCAGCCCCACTTCCAGCTTTTTGATGGTTAGAGATAAGAGTCTCACAGACTTTCCTGCCTGGCATGGCTTTGAACCACTATCCTCAGATCTCAACCTTCTGAGTAGCTAGGATTGTAGGTCCTGGATGTTTCCCTTGACTTTTTTTTTCAGCAGTTTAGTATTTGTGTGCAGGAATGTTACTGATTTTTTTGTATCTTATAGCTTTCCTCAATTTTTATTATTAGTTCTGGCAGTTTTTGTTTTTTGGTTGGTGGTGGGGCCTGAACTCTGGGCCTAGGTGCTATCCCTCAGCTCTTCAGCTTAAGGCTAGCACTCTACCTCTTGAGCCACAGCACCACTTCTGGCTTTTTCTGCTTATGTGGTGCTGAGGAATTGAACCCAGGGCTTCATGCATGCAAGGCAAGCGCTCTACCATTGAGCAACTTTCCTAGCACAGTTCTGACAGTTTTTTTTTTTTTTTGGGTCCGGTCCTGGGCCTGAACTCTGGGCCTGGGCACTGTCCCTCAGCTCTTCAGCTCAAGGCTAGCGCTCTACCACCTGAGCCACAGTGTCACTTCTGGCTTTTTTTTTTCAGTTTATGTGGTGCTGAGGAATCGAACCCAGGGTCTCATGCATGCAAAGCAAGCACTCTACCAGTGAGCCACCTTCCCAGCTCTCTGACAGTTTTTTTTTTTTTTTTTTTTGCCAGTCATGGGGGCTGAACTCAGTCTGGGCGCTGTCCCTCAGCACTTCAGCTTAAGGCTAGCGCTCTACCACTGGAGCCACAGCGCCACTTCCAGCTTTTTCTGTAGATGTGGTGCTGAGGAATCGAACCCAGGGCCTCATGCATGCAAGGCAAGCACTGTACCACTGAGCCACCTTCCCAGCCCCTCTCTGAGTTTTTGATAGAGGATTTACTAAGGGGATTGGTACTGGGGGTTTGAATCTTGCTTGGAAGGTAGTACCACTCTAATCATGTACCCAGCCCTGGGAAGGTGAAGTTTATAAGATCATGTGTGTAAACTTGATCTTGCATGACTTGATTTGTATGACTTTTGCCTTTGTAATTGGAAGTGCCTTTTCTTTCTTTCGCCTTGTTGCTTTAGTTTGGACACAGTACTATGTTGAATAAAAGTAGGCATCTTTATCTTGAACATGATCTTGAGAAATGCTTTCAACTTTTTCCCATTCTTTATGATGTGGGCTGTGGGTCTGACATATATGTAGCCTTTCTTGTGCTGTGGTACATACCTTCAGTATCTAATTTGTGGAGGGTTGTCAAGAAGGGATGCTAGCTAGTTATCACAGTGCCACGCTGGTTTATTTTTGTGAAGGAGTCTTGCTGTGTTTCTTAGGTTGACCTTGAATTCTTCAACTCAAAAGATCCTTCTGTTTAACTCTTTAGAGTAACTGGGAATATAGGTACATACCACTTGCCCAATGAACTTTGATATGGATAAAACACAATTAAAGCCAGGCGCTGGTGGCTCATGCCTGTAATCCTAGCTACTCAGGAGGCTGAGATCTGAGCATCACAGTTCAAAGCCAGCCCGGGCAGAAAAGTCTATGAGACTCTTATTTCTAATAAAACACTAGAAAACCAGAAGTGGCATTGTGGCTCAAGCAGTAGAGCTCTCACCTTGAGCTGAAGAGCGCAGGGATAGCGCCCAGGCCCAGAGTTCAAGCCCCACGACTGACCAAAAAAATAACAACAACAAAATTAAATTACTATAAAATGAATATATGAAGAATTGCTCTAGTAGCTCAACAAGAAAACTTTTCCTTCCTCTTTCTCTCCCTCCCTTCTTTCCTACCTCTAAGGTCAAAATAAAGGGCAAAAACACCTATTTCAACTAAGATATCAAAACAATAAACTCTTTTGTATACCTGCTTTTAATATAATAATACTTCTACCTCTAACTCTATTGCTAAGGGAATTACGTAGCTCATGCCTGTAATCCTATCTACTCAGGAGCTGAGATATGAAGATTATTGTTCAAAGCCAGCCTGTGCTGGAAAGACTGTGAGCTCTTACCTCTAATTACCACCAAAAAGCTAGAAGTGGAATGGTTACTATCCTTAAGCACAAAAACTCTGGGACAGCATTCAAGTCCTGAGTTCAAGCCCTAGTACCAGCACTAAAAAAAAGGAAGGTGTTTATTTTTTTGTTTGTTTTGGGTTTTTTTTTTTTTTTTTTTGGTCGTGTGGCCTGAACTCTGGGCCTGGGCGCTGTCCCTCAGCTCTTCAGCTCAAGGCTACCACTCTTCCACTTGAGCCATAGCACCACTTCCAGCTTTTTCTGTTTATGTGGTGCTGAGGAATCCAACCCAGGGCCTCATGCATACAAGGCAAGCACTCTACCACTGAACCACTTTCCCAGCCCGAAAAAAGGAAGGTGTTTAGAGAAATAGATGTTTATATTGAAAACTAGGATTATAATTTTATATGTGAATCTTTGATGAATACTATTGTTATGCCTGTTATTATTGTATCTGTTGGGTCCTTTGGGAGGAAGACATTGAGTTGGAGTTAGACACTCAGTTGGAATTAGAGATTTATTGAGGAATAATGTCTATGAAAGATTAATGAAAGAGAATAGGCTAGGAGAATGTGGATAAGATGAAGCTGATCTGACAAGGTCTCTCAGTCAATCCAATAGGGAGCTTTAGGCTAAAAGGCTAGGTCTTGTACTCCAGTTGTGCTTAGTCATTGGTTGGGGGATGATTGGAAGGTTTTGGTTTTGGCTGGAAGGCTGAGGCAGAACATGAAGGCTCTTACAACTAATTAACTCATGTTGCAGCTAATCCTAAATTCTTTCTTGAAAAGAGATCCGGGTGACTCATGGCTTTGGCTGGCCTATTAATCTCTTTTTGTTGTTGTTTAAAGTAATATGTAGCTTTTATAAACTTTTTTTTTATTTTTATTTTTTGGCTAGGAGATACACCAAGGGGTTAAGAAAATCTGAACTAAATACAGATACTTTTATATTTTAGAGAATCTTAAAAATTAGTAGTGTGAAATGCAATCATGGTATTCACTATGCACTTTGTAAAAATTGAACTATGCAAGTTGTGGGCTGGGATGGGAGAAAGAAAATAGGAGAGAGTGAAGGAAGGGATGACATTATCAAAGAAACATTATGCTCATTACCTGACTTATGGAATTGTAATCCCATTGTACACTCCATAATAATAATAAAAATCAGTAGTATGATTATGAGATGCAGGATATTCATTAGTATTTGTGACAATTATATTTTGGGGCAGGAGGAAATTGACTACTTAGTTCTTGTGCTATAAAACAGGATTAGAATAGCTCTTTTATACATTATGGCAATTAGAACTTGTGAAGAATCTTGTCAAACTGATAAAAACAAAGAAGAAGTTATTAATGGAAATTTTAAGTTAAGATTTGTATATTAATATGAAATTTTTAAAGAGATGGCCTAAGAGAGTAAGCTGAAAGATGAAATCACCAGTAAAAGTAGATCTTTGTATACCTGTATAGATGACTTACTTCTTTTGTGTTTTTACAAATAGTATTATATTTTATAGACTGTACTCTTGATCCCAGTCAACTAATCCTGCCCAAATGGCAAATTGCTTCTCTCCCTGGGGCTGGAGTGAGAGAGAATAAAAACCACAAATTCATTGCCTACTAGGAAAATAGCTTTCAATTACAAAAGATATGACTTCTCTGGAGGATTTAGTATTGTTATACGATTTAATTTAGGGAAATTTCAAAGTAGGCTTAATGTTTAGCATATTTTTTCCTTACAACAAAAATAGTAGGTAATAACTTAAAAACTTCAGACAAAATAAAAATATAAACAAGAAGTCCTACCATTCAGATGTAGTTCTGTTAGCATTTTAGTCCATATACCTGCTGACATGTATACCTCACGACACAATGTTGTTCCTTAAATATTGGCTCATGTATGGATAGCATATAGTAGGCTAATATATGTTGCTATTTTTAATGTCATATGCTAACTTAAAAATGAATAGGGCTGGGAAGGTGGCTCAGTGGTACAGTGCTTGCCTTGCATGAGGCCCTGGGTTCGATTCCTCAGCACCACATAAGCAGAAAAAGCCAGAAGTGGCACTGTGACTCAAGTGGTAGAGTGCTAGCCTTGAGCTGAAGAGCTGAGGGACAGCACCCAGGCCCAGAGTTCAGGCCTCATGACCAACCAAAAAAAAAAAAGAATAGTCCCTGCTATGACTGGACTGTAACTGGCACATGAATATATCATAATTTGTTTAAGCAGTTACTAGTGTTGAATACCCAAATGACATGTGGGTCATTTTTATTTTTTCATTATTTAGGATAGAGAGTAAACAGGCTTATACATCTGTCCTGAATGCTTATTTGTGCAAGATGAAATTTTAGGAATGAAAATCCTTTGTGTATGAGTGTGTGTGTGTGTGTGTGTATGTGTGTGTGTGTGTGTGTGTGTGTGTGTATGTGTGTGTGTGTATGTGTGTGTGTATGTGTATGCGTGTGTCCTGGGGCTTGAACATTCATTATCCCTGAGCTTTTTTGTTTTTTGGTCGGTTGTGGGGCTTGAACTCTGGGCCTGGGTACTGTTCCTTAGCTCTTCAGCTCAAGGCAAGTGCTCTACCACTTGAGCCACAGTACCGCTTCTGGTTTTTCTTAGTGGTTTATTGGAGATAAGAGTCTCACGGATTTTCCTTGCCCAGGTTGGCTTTGAACCGTGATCCTCAGATCTCAGCCTCCTGAGAAGCTAGGATTACAGGCGTGAGCCACCAGCGCCCCGCTATCCCTGAGCTTTTATACTCAGGATTGGTGCTTTCCCACTTGAGACACATCTCCACTTCCAGTTTTTTTTTGTGGCTAATTGGAGATAAGAGTCTCACAGACTTTCCTGGCTTTGAACTTTAATCCTCAGATCTCAGCCTCTTAACTAACTAGAATTACAGGTATGAGCTAAAAATGTCCAGCTAAAAATTCTGTTTAAAAGGCCTACAAACTTGTAAAACCTATTACTAATTTCCATTCATTTTGCCAGTTTATAGTCATAGCAACAGGCTATATGAGAGTTTTGTTGTGTTGTTTTTATGTTGTTTTAAGGATCTAACCCAGGGCCTGTGCGCACCTTGTGCATGCCAAGTATGTGCTCTACTATTGACACTTGCAGCCCCTTTTGTTTTCTAACTCTCTCATTAGCTATGGGATATTATCCATCCTAATAATAAAATGGTGTCATTTTAATTTACTATAAACATTTCAGTCTAGAATGATGAAATATTTTTGGAAGTAATGAAATAGTTTCCCTTGAGATGGCTAGAAGTAAACTTCAGAGAATGTTATTTTAAGAACTTTCATGGTAAGACTTTTCATATTATTAAAGAAATGAACACAAAAACCCAGCTTTTTTCTTTTTAGAAAAAAAGTGACAGAGTTATTGTCATCTGGAATTCCTGTACAGATAATAAAGTAAAAATAGAACACTTATTAGGAAATAAATTTCTGTTTATAATAGCACAAATAAAACTTATCTTTGGTGAGTCTTCAGGAACAAAGAGTACTCTTTTTTTTTTGTGGAGTTTTATAGTTACAGTTTTCTCAAGAACATACTTACACCTTACACAACAGCTTTTTTGATAGTTAATTGGTTTCTGTTGTTGTTGTTGCTTGTTTTGTACAAGTCCTGGGGCTTGACCTCAGCGTCTGAGTGCTATCCCTGAGCTTTGGAACTCAAGGCTAGTAACAATAGAGCATAGCTTTCCTTTTTTTTTTTTGTTGGTCATGGGGCTTGAACTCTGGGCCTGGGCTCTTCAGCTCTTCAGCTCAAGGCTAGCGCCCGGTTTTCTGAGCGGTTTATTGAAGAGTCTCAAGGACTTTTTCCTGCCATGGCTGGCTTTGAACTGTGATCCTCAGATCTCAGCCTTCTGAGTAGCTAGGATTACAGGCATGAGCCATCGGCACCCAGCTTAGCTTTACTTCTTGCTCGCTAATTAGGGATAAGAGTTTTATGGATTTTCCTGCTTGGGCTAGTTTGGAACCTGAGATCTCATTCTCCTGAGTAGCTAGGATTACAGGTGCGAGTTTCTGGTGCCTGGTGGAAATTATTTTTGTTTTTTTTTTTGGGTCCGGTCGTGGGGCCTGTACTCTGGGCCTGGGCTCTGACCTTCAGCTCTTCAGCTCAATGCTAGCGCTCTACCACTTGAGCCACAGTGCCACTTCCGGCTCTTTTCTTTTTGCTTATGTGGTGCTGAGGAATCGAACCCAGGGCCTCAGGCATGCAAAGCAAGCCTGCTCTACCACTGGGCCACCTTCCCAGCCCTGGAAATTTTTTTCTAAAAGACTATATCTATTAAAAATCCTAATTTATCTGGCATAGTTTTGTTTTTTTTTTTTGGTCCGGTCATGGGGCCTGAACTCTGGGCCTGGGTACTGTCCCTCAGCTCTTCAGCTCAAGGCTGGCTAGCGCTCTACCACTTGAGTCACAGCACCACTTCCGGCTTTTTTTCTTTTTGCTTATGTTGGGCTGAGGAATCGAAACCAGGGCCTCATGCAAGCAAGGCAAGCGCTCTACCACTGAGCCACCTTCCCAGCCCCTATCTGGCATAGTTATGTTCCATTTGAGACTTTAGAGATATGTTTTTATTTTATTAGCTGAAATTGTTAGATATTGTTAATTTCATGATATATATATATATCATATATATGTATCATGCATATGTATTTTTTTGCTACTATTTTCTTTTTCTTTTTGGGGTACCACTTGAACCATAGCTCTACTTACAGCTCTTTTGGTGCTTAATTGGAGATGAGTCACATGGATTTTCCTGTTTGGGCTGGTTTTGAACTGTGATCCTCAGATCTCAGCCCTCTGAGTAGAATTGCAAGCGTGAACCACCTGTGACTGGCTCAAGATTTGGAAGATTGCCAGTGATTAAAAAAAAAAAAAAATATATATATATATATATATATACACGCATATATGCATACATATATATGTATAAGCTTAGAAGTTTTTCATCCTAATTATGAGTAACGAGTTCTTAGGGACAGTAAATATATTCATGTACTATCTCTTTTCCTTCATTCCTCTCTTCCTCCCTTCTCTTTCTCTCTTTCTTTGTGATAGAGTCTTGCTGTGTATCCCAGGGTGGCCTTGAACTTGCTGTTGGGCTGATCTTGAACTCAGAATCATCTTCTTCTCTCAGCTTCATTTGTTCTGGGATTACAGGCATGCAGTCAGATTACATGATGTAATATATTACATCAGGAACTCCTTTCTGCTCTTTAATCCTTTTTAAAAGCTTGTATTCTGAATTGTTAATTGTTTTTCTGTATTTCTTAGGTCGTTCTAAATGGACACTATTGTAAGTGTTAGAGCAATCCATGATGGGAATATTATTTAGTTGCCTAGGGCTTACAGGGACCCTGAGTTAAAAACAGTGCCTCCTGCTACTGAAAATAAAAGATACAGAAGTATAGGGAAGGAGCACTCTTAGTCTTGGGGCATTACATGTGAGGAATATTTCCCAAAGGAGATGATGTAAGAGTTAACTTTGTGGTGGGGGAATTAAGAATAAGAGTAAAGAGAAGCCGGGCGCTGGTGGCTCACGCCTGTAATCCTAGCTACTCAGGAGGCTGAGATCTGAGGATCACGGTTCAAAGCCAGCCCGGGCAGGAAAGACCATGAGACTCCTATCTCCAATAAACCACCAGAAAACCGGAAGTGGCACTGTAGCTCAAGTGGTAGAGCGCTCGCCTTGAGCTGAAGAGCTGAGGGACAGCGCCCAGGCCCAGAGTTCAAGCCCCACAACCGACAAAAAAAAAAAAAAAAAAAAAGAGTAAAGAGAAGAGCCTTTAGAAGGGATAATATAGTTAAAAGATGAGTTAAGATGAATGACCTGACATATGTGGGGAATGGTAAACAGATTGTTGAAATGAGTTGCTCATAAGACATGGATGATAATTAGGTAGATCCACATTACCGGGAATTAGAACATTGTCTTGAATATGATAAGAAATATGAACTAATAGAGTTACATGCATTATAAACTATAGCAATGTTGTGTTAAAATCATTTGGAATCAGCAACAGTAAAATCATTTGGAAGTCAAGGAGCGTGTTAGCAAGATACTTTTGCAGTCTGCACAAGAAATGATAAGGATCTATTATAGTGAATGTGGGAGAATTGTAGTTCAAAATCTAAGGGGTGTAGTTGTTAGGCAGTTTTCCTGTATGGAAGGCCAGATGATTATGTTGATATGGATTGTGAGGGAGGTGGGATGGTGGTGAGCCAGCAGTTTGTATGGCAGCTTAATTTAGTGGTGTCTTTCTAATTCTGCAGGTTCTACAGTAGCTTCCTTGCTTGCCAGCTTCTTATAAAGATGGTGTCAATTTTTGTGATTGTGGCAGAGTGATTCTCTGGGCTAGGAGTTATTCCTTGGAACTCATCATTCTAGAACCTGCTTCTCTGCTTTTTCCAATGATTTTTGAGCATATGATTAAAAAAAAAATATGCCAGTACCAGGGCTTGAAACTCAGGGATCCTTGATTTTGCTCAACTTTCTTGCTCATGGCTACTACTTGGCCACTTTTGAATCATGCCTCCAAGTTGACATTTTTCTAGTTAATAGATGAAATCTCATAGACTTTGCTGCCTGGGCTAGCTTTGAAGAAAGATCTATGGGGTCTTAGCTATTTAACTGGCTAGTATTTACACTGTACCAGCAAACATTTGATTTTTTTTTTTTTGGTTGTGGGGCTTGAACTCTGGGCTTGGGTCCTGTCCTTCAGCTCTTCACCTCAAGGCTAGTGCTCTGCCACTTGAGCCACAGTGCCACTTCTGGCTTTTTCTGTTTATGTTATTCTGAGGAATTGAACTCAGGGCCTCATGCATGTAAGGCAAGCACTCTACCACTGAGCCACTTTTCCAGCCCCTATATGATTCTTATATATAACTCCTTTTTGCTTAAATTACCTGGAGTGGATTCTGATCCTGGACTAGTACAATAATTGGTTATAACCTAAACTGACTATAGTCAATGATCCTCAAGAAAAGGTAGAAGGGTCACTGGTAGTCAATCTATGACAATTAACTGGTAAAAGTTACTTAAATTTTCACCTGTGGTCACCTGAATTTTAATTTTATTTTGTCTTTAAGTAGTTGTAGGAAGAAGTTGCCATTCAACAGAGTAGTATACGAATACAATGTATATTGATCCATGTCACCCCCTTCATCACTGTCCCCTCCCTCCCAACTCCATTCCTTCCCACAGTTTTCTTAGTTTTGTAGAATATGCGACTCCTCCTCCCTTGTCCCCCCCCCACCAATCCCCTGCCATCCCATCCCACACTTTCAAGTACCTGATTCCTGGTGCTTTCTTTTGTTGGACTGTGAGTTAGCCTTTCTATAGGATTATATCATTGAGTTCATCCATAAATCTACCATATTTCAGTTAATATACTTGTGTACACTTGGATTCCACCCAAAAGTATATATTTAAATATTTATAGATTCTAGCTTCCACATATGAGAGAAAACATATATGTGTCCTTTGTCTCTTTGGGCTTGACTCATTTCACTTAACACGATTTTTTCCAGGTCCTTCCATTTCTTTGCAAATGATATATTATCATTCTTTCTAATGGATGAGTAAAATTCACTTGAGTATATATACCACATCTTGATCCATTTGTCCATTTGGGCTGGTTTCATACCTTGGCTATGGTGGGTCACCGAAATTAGGTGCTGGTTAAAGGTAAAGCTTTGGCAGACTAAGTGTTGGTGCATTTTAGAGACATAGGATTATAAAGATTGTGGGAGGATTGTGGTTTTAAACTTCACTGTAGAGTTTAAAGGGCGATCTTGCTTTCTGGAGGATATTTAGAATTATTTGGTGACTTTTTGGTTATTATAATCAGGAAGCAGAGTGCTATTGGATCTAGTGGTTAGAGACCAAGAATGCTGCTTCTTAAGATTGCTGCTGCTGTTCCTCCTCCTCACCACAACAGAGTTGTTGTTTTTTTGTTTTTTGGTACTTTTTTTATTGTAAAAAATGTTGTAACCACAACAGAGTTATCTGACCAAAACCATTAATAGTTCTAGTGTGAAAAGCTGATTTAAAAGAAAATGACAGGGGTCCCAGTTTTTAAATCTTAGCAGAAATTGTAGTTAGAGAACTAATGGTTTTTTTGCCTTGAAATAATCTTTTATATCTGCTTCTATAGTTTGACCCAGCAAGCTGTTAAACAACAATGTAAGCTGAGCTCAGAGCTACATCAGACTTCTTAGTCTTAAGAGATTACGGTATGATATTAGGAAAAAGGGAGGTTTCACGAATGAAAATGGTAACACTTAGGGTGTTTGGACGAGTAGATATTCTTAGCCTCTATATTTTCCTGATCTTCCCTTGCCAGAAGAACCAATCTTTTTTTCCTTGTTTGTTTGCGACAGGGTCTCAAATTATGTCACCAAGATAATGTTCTCTATTAATTTAAAAAACAGTAAGGGCGGTATTAGAATTCTTAAAAGAGGATTGTAATGACTATTTTCTTTGGCTTTGATATGAACACAAGAGACACTGCTATTAAACTGGCTCCCTGATTTCAGTACAATCCTGAAGTAGCAAATGCAAGTAATAGAAATTAACATCAGAGGCAAGGGGTGATCATGGTTAACATTACACAGATGATCAGAGTTCCTAGAGCTGACATAGAAGGGCTGTTCACTTGATTTGGAAAACTGAAAGCAAAACAGTTTAGGTCTGTAAACAGGATTGATTTTAGGTCACCATAATGGAATCATTCAGTCTTCATATCTTTTATTTCACAGTGCTACCACCCTGGTGGCATCTGGTATTCCAAAGGTGATCTCTTTGCTGAAAACAGATCCTAGTACCTGGTGATTAGATATTAATATATCAAAAGCCTTAAAAATACACTTTATAGCTGGCTCATGCTTGTACTCCTAACTACAAAGGAGGCTTGAGATCTGAGGATTATGGTTCAAAACCAGCCCAAGCAGACAATGGAAAGACTCCTATCCCCAAGCAACCAGCAAAAAGCCAGAAGTAGAGGTGTGACTCAAGTGGTAGAACAATAGTTTTGAGGCAAGCAAGAGTGTGAGGCCCTGAATTCTAGCACCAGTACCAACACATGCACCCACATACACATGCACTCATGTACACACACAAACCTAATTAACAGACAATATCAGAAATAGTCAGCAATGTGGTATATTGTCATAATACCTTCATTGCTAGGAGGCTCTTTGCCTGCCTGCCTCTCTTTTCTTTTCTTTTCTCTTTTCTTTTCCCTCCATCCTCTCTCCCTTTCTTTCTCCCTCTCTCCCTTTCTCTCTCTCTTTCTTTCTTTCTTTCTGTTCTTTTCTTTTTCTTTTTTTTTGAGGTACTGAGGATTGAACTTAGAGCCTTGTGTTACATAGGCAAATACTCTACTACTTGAGCCATGCTTCCTCCCAGGCCTCTGCCAAAACTTAGTATATAGGAATGTGTTCATTTTACCATTCCTCAGTTTATTACTTTGGTTCCCTATAGAGATAACATCATACTAATTGATTAAGACTTTGTGATAGAGAACTAAGAAGCATCTAGATTCTTTGTGAAGATAGCTATTGAGACATGAAGCTCATAAGCATATATTGCACTTCAGTGTTACACTAAGGACAGACTCTGATAAAAGCTACTGGTTGCCTCCTAATAACTGTTTTTCCTCTTGTTTAGAAACAAAACGTTAAGTTAAAAAATTATTATGTAGTTCTACAAAAGGGGCTCAGTTCCAAAAGTCAGGTTAGAGTACAGTGCATCTGGATCAATGTTACTTCTTCCATTATTCTCCCCTATCTTTCCTGTCTTTAGAAACTTTTATTTTTTTTTTTAGCAGCACAATTTTTTTCCCTCTCTCTAGTACTGATAATTGAATCCATAGTCTTGCACATGTCAGGCAAATGACATCTCCAGTTTTGTTTGTTCATTTGTTTGTTCATTTATTTGTGTGTGTGTGTGTGTATGTATGTATGTATATATGTCAGTTGTGAGAATTCAGTTTAGAGCGTGGGCCCTGTCCCTGAGTTTTTTTGCTCAAGGCCAGTGCTCTACTACTTTGAGCCACAGCTCCAGTTTCAGTTTTTGAGTGGTTAATTAGCAATAAAAGTCTCATGGAGACTTTTTTGCTTTGACTGGCTTTGAACTGTGATCCTCAAATCTCAGCCTCCTGAGTAGCTAGGAATATAGGTGTGAGCCACAGTGTCCAACTTAAGTTCTTTTATTTTGTATTTTGCTTTTGGTTGGCCTTGAACTCAAACATTTTACTTCTGCCTTCCAGGTAGCCAAAATTACAGATGTGAACCACAATACTTGGCTAGAAATTTGTGTATGTGTGTGTATGTGTGTGTATGTGCTAATACTAAAACTTGAACTCAGGGCCTAGGCATGCTATCACTTGAGCCACAGCCGTACTTCAGGTTTTTTGGTGGTTAATTGGAGAGAAGGGTCTCACAGACTTTCCTGCTTGGGTTGGCTTCAAACTGTCATCCTTAGATCTCAGCCTCTTGAATAATTAGGATTTATAGGCATGAGCCACTGGCATCTGGCCTTAGAACTTTGATTTTTGAGAAGAACAGACCAGAAAAATATATGGCTTAGGTTATCTATGTTGTAATTCTGCTTCAACTCAAACTTAAAGTTTGAGTTAGGGAATTAGAGATGGGTGAAGAAATTGTGGCAGAGATATGTTTAACTATTCAGGAAGATGTTTTCCATCTATATTTCTTTAAATGGAAAGGCCTAAATAAATTTCAAGACAGGTTTCTGGAGGTCCTTAGAGGTTTTTCTTCTGTCCCTTTTCCTTTTAGTTATATAGTTTGAACTCAGAGACTTGTGCTTGTTAAACAAGTGCTGTCTACCTTTGATCTGTGCCTCTAGTCATTTTTTTTTGCACTGGTTAATTTTGACATAGGGTCTTGCTCACTCTCTGGTTATTAGCTTGGACTATGATCTCTTTACTCTGTCAGCTGGGATGACCTGCATGCACTGCCACATATACCTTCTTGCATTATGATGGAGTCTCGTGAACTTTTCTGTTCTGCGTAGTCTGGAACCTTGTTCCTCCTGACTAAGCCTTCTAAGTAGCTAGGGTTACAGACATAGCCATTGGTACCTTTACTCTCCTTCTCCTTTTTGATTTAGGTAAATGTATCCATTAATAGTTGCACATTGAATGAGTCTTAATTACAAATTAATTCATATCATGCTTAGTTGCATTGTTCAACAGATCTGAATCTCTTTTTTAAGGAAGATAAAAATGATGGCCTTGGTATTGTCAGTAACTTTTCCCCTGATTTTTTAATGTTCTATTTAAAAATTCTTACTCTAAAACCAAACACTTGCCAGATAAAAATCTTACCGTCACTTGGTGGAAAACTTAACCTAGCAGTGATACAACAAGCTATAGTAAAATTGTTTTAAATTTTTATTATAAAAAGATAAATCTTATAGATATTACATATTTATATTCTTTTTTTTTTTTTTTTTTTTTTGGGTCCGGTCGTGGGGCCTGAACTCTGGGCCTGGGTGCTGTCCCTCAGCTCTTCAGCTCAAGGCTAGCGCTCTACCACTTGAGCCACAGCGCCACTTCCGGCTTTTTTATTTTTTCTGCTTATGTGGTGCTGAGGAATCGAACCCAGGGCCTCATGCATGCAAGGCAAGCGCTCTACCACTGAGCCACCTTCCCAGCCCCTAATGTTTTGGGTTTTTTTGGATCCGGTCGTGGGGCCTGAATTCTGGGCCTGGGCATTGTCCCTCAGCTCTTCAGCTCAAGGCTAGCACTCTACCACTTGAGCCACAGTGCCACTTCCGGCTTTTTTATTTTTTCTGCTTATGTGGTGCTGAGGAATCGAACCCAGGGCCTCATGCATGCAAGGCAAGCGCTCTACCACTGAGCTACCTTCCCAGCCCAAGAGGTATAATGTTGAGCTACATCTTTCAATTTGATTTAAGATAACTTTTTTTTTCTGATAACTTTAACCAGTCTAGAAAAGGGTTTCTTTAAAAAATTATTTATTATTGTAAATGTGATGGACAGAGGGATTATGTTACCTAAGTCAGATAAAGAGTACATTTCTTTTTGAACATTGTCACCCCTTTCCTTTCTCTCTCCCAGGTTTTCCCTCCCATCTCCACCCACAAATTGTATAGTTCATTTTCAAAATAGGGTCTAGTGAGTATCAGTAGCCGTGATGACTGCTGCATTTGTTCACCCTTTGTCCCACCATTTCTGTGTCCATCCCCCTTGCCCTCAAAAAGACAGATAAACAAGACTAAAGGAAAAGAAAACAAAAATAACAACGAAGAAAAAAAACCCTTGTTTCCATTTCCTGGAGGTCATTTCTTTTTATTGTTTTTGGTTGGTCAGTAGTAGCGCCTGAACTCTGGGCCTGGGCACTGTCCCTCAGCTCTTCAGCTCAAGATTAGCGCTCTACCACTAGAGCCATAGCACCACTTCCAGCTTTTTCTGCTTATGTGGTGCTGAGGAATCGAACCAATGCCCTCATGAATGCAAGCACTCAACCACTGAGCCACCTTCCCAGCCCCCTGGAGTTCATTTTGATAAATAATATATTTTATGTAGATGCATATAGCTATTGCACCTTTGTGATTCTCTCCTACAAATATCCTCCTTTGGTCTCACTCTGTGTGAATGCCCAGAGACTTGTATAATTTTTCATATATATTTTTTTTCCTTTTACCATCCAATGTATTTGCTTGTAAGTTTACATGTACAATCTAGTTACCACAAATGAGAGAAACCATGCAAGCTATGTTTCTTTTTGTCTGGCTTCCTTAATGCATTTTTTAATTTTTTTCTTAGTCTTTCCAATTTCTTATAAATAGTACAATATCATTCTTTCTAATGGATGAGTAGAATTCCACTGTGTGTATGTGTGTAAGTGTATGTGTATGTATGTATCATATTTCCTTAATCCATTCATCCACCGAGGGTCTCTTATTCTACATATTATAAAGTAACAGTGTTTAGGCAGTAGCCTAGAGTTCTTTGCCAGCAAACAGATTATTGAAGCTTAATTTAAATTGACATAATTTTCCTAGGAACATGATCTTATCTGAAGGAAATTTTAATCTTTCAGGTTTTATGCCCTCTTGTGGTAGATGTGTAAATTTCACATTTCCTATTGGTTTATATTTCATGCATAGAATTTTGGAGAAAGGAGCTTAGATCACTTTATAAGTGGGAAACCAAGACCCAGAGACATTAGAGTATTTGTCTAATGTTACACTAGTTAGAGACAGAACTTAGACAAGCCTCAGATTTCCTCAAAATATGACAGTGCTATTTATATTTTAAATATTCTCCTTTGTTTATTATAATAGGTAATTCATAAAGAATAATAGTTTATTAGGCTCATAGTTCTAGAGGTTGATCAGTTCTGGAACTGATTTGACATTTAATGGGGGTGGGATTCTTGATGCACCGTAACATGGTAGAGAACATCAAAGGCTGAGACTGAATAAGTGAGCTAGAGAGCTTGACTTGGTCATCAAGCTACTCCCATGATAACCTATTGATTTTTTTTTTTTCTTTTTGTCGGTCATAGGGCTTCTCTGTGTCTTGGGTGAGGTAAAGTCCCCAAGGTAATAATTTTGTTCTATTTTATTGTATAGGTAGTCAGAAAATCATTGAATGTTTGGGTGGAGAGCATTAACCTGATAAACTTCGATATAGAACATATTTTCCTACTTCCAGAAAGTTGAATGTTACTTGGAATGAATGGAACTAGGAAGAGGGTGTGAGGCTGCTGCTATTTCTGTTAGGTAAAAGATGAGAGTCACACTATTAGAAAGATTGTGAATGATGCTGGAGGTGGGCATGCGGATTTGGTAAGACTTGCCTTATTTGTTTATTTATTTATTGCCAGTCCTGGGGCTTAAACTCAGCCTGGGCACTGTCCCTGAGCTGCTTTTACTCAAGGCTGGCACTCTACCACTTGAGCCACAGGTGCCACTTCTGGCTTTTCTGTTTATGTGGTACTGAGGAGTGGAACCCAGGGCTTCACATGTGCTAGGCAAGCACTCTACCACTCATTATTTCTTTACATTCCCAGCCCTCATTATTTTTTTAAATTGCCAGATAGAGTTTTCAGAGCATTCTAACCACTTTTTTCATTGTTATTAAAGAAGGCATTTCAATTCAGAAAGATGATGCAGTTTGGGTAACTCATCAAAATGTTAGATCAATATTTAATTTTAATTTTAGTTGTACTCTTTTCTCATGGATTTTTCTTATTCTCGACATTTATTCTTTTAAGTTATTGGATTTATACACTAATAATGAATTGTGAATTTAAACAGAATTGTGTGGCTGTTATTTATTATATTTAATGGCATTCCTGTTCTTTATGTATTGTGTTCAACCTTAAAATGCATTCTTGTTCAGTTGTTTAAAAGCCTATGGGCTTTTTGTTAAGTTTAACTCAGGAAAAAAAAAAAACAAAACTTATGTATTCCTGATAAACCTTTTGATAATAAAAGATGATACTGGAAAACCAGATAATCACATTAAATTCTCTTTCTTTTTTCACATTACCTTCTTTTTTTTTTTTTTTTTGGGTCCGGTCGTGGGGCCTGAACTCTGGGCCTGGGCGCTGTCTCTCAGCTCTTCAGCTCAAGGCTAGCGATCTACCACTTGAGCCACAGTGCCACTTCTGGCTTTTTTCTTTTTGCTTATGTGGTGCTGAGGAATTGAAACCAGAGCCTCTGGCATGCAAGGCAAGTGCTCTACCACTGAGCCACCTTCCCAGCCCCTCACATTACCTTCTTACCTATGTTTTTTAATAACTGCAGAAGGACTTTTTCAGTTGAACAATCTCTTTTCATTAGATACTATATAATTCATGAAAACCTTTTGTAGAATGATTTCTTGTGTGCTTTTCACAGGGTGAACATTTCCTTATCCTTTGGAAATTGGTATATAATGATAATATTAGGTCTTATTTTAGGAATGGTTAATTTTTTGCAAATATTGGCAACATAGTACAACTCTACTGGTAAATAAGAAAGTATTGTTTACAAACTGTCTATAAATCAAGGTGGGGGAAACTTGGGTCTTGCAATCTTGTTTATGCACGAGTAAATTTTTTTTTTGGTCCGGTCTTGGGCCTGAACTCTGAGCCTGGACGCTACCCCTCAGCTCTTCAGCTCAAGGCTAGCGCTCTACCACTTGAGCCACAGCGCCACTTCCGGCTTTTTTTTTTTTTTTTTTTTTGCTTATGTGGTGCTAGGAATCGAGCCCAGGGCCTCAAGCATGCAACGCAAACACTCTACCACTGAGCCACCTTCCCAGCCCCAGTAAATTTTTTTAATATTTAAAATAACTATTGTTTTATTTTGTTTTTCTTTTGTCTGTTGTGGGGCTTGAACTCTGGACCGGGGCGCTGTCCCTGAGCTCTTCAGCTCAAAGCAAGTGCTCTACCAAGTAAGCCACAGTACCACTTCCAGTTTTCTGGTGGTTAATTGGAGATAAGAGTCTCATGGATTTTCCTGCCTGGGTTGGCTTTGAACCATGATCCTTAGATCTCAGCCTCCTGAGTAAGCTAGGATTACAGGTGGGAGTCACTGATGCCCGGCAACTTTATTGTTTTAAGTAGTTGTATAAAGTAGTTACAAATTCATCATGTCTGTTTTATGAGTGCAGTGCATCTTGATCAATGTCACCCTTTCATAATTCTCCCCACCTTTCCCAACTTTACCCATCTCTTCAATTTTTCTAGATTTATTTTCACGTATATACAGTGAATATTATGACTTCATTTTCCCACACTTTCTCTTTTCATTCATCTGCTTTCCTTCCCCTTGACCTTATTTTCTCTTCTCAAAATTAAGTTGTACAAAAAGTGTTACACCAGCAGGGGGTAACAATGCTTGACAAGAAATGTACTCATTACCTTACTCATGTAACTGTAATCCCTCTGTACAACATCTTTACAATAAAATAAAAATTTTAAAAAAGTGTTCCACCAAGAATTCTCCCCTGCAGACACTATACTTCAGCTAATACATACATATGTATATGATCTTCTCATATATGAAAATTAGTTCTAATTTTCCCTCTCCTCCCCTCCCCTCCTCTTTTCCTGTGGGGCTTGAGCTCTGTCCCTGAGCTCTTCTGTTCAAGGCTAGTGCTTCTCTACTTTGAGCCGCAGCACCACCTAGGGTTTTCATATGGTTAATTGGAGACGAGTCTCATGGACTTTCCTGCCTTAGTTGGCGTTGAACTGCAATCCTCAGATCTTAACCTCCTGAGTAACTAATTCTCTTTTTATCAGCCTGTAGCCCATAAAGATATGTCAGTTCTATATGCCCCAAAGGGCAGGAGTCTAGTTTTCTAGCATTGTGCTTTTACTGCAGCAATTTATATTAAGGTATTAAATCTTTATGAAGGAGAGAAGAACAAGTTCAAGACACTATGTGATATTTCAAAAAGATTATTTTGTGAGTGAAATAGAAGGAATGGATTCGGAGTCATAAATAATACATAAAGAACAAGGAATACCATTAAAATAATAAATTAATAGCAGTTACACAAATTAATTCTGCATAAACTCACAATTCATTATTTATTTTTATTTTTTATTTTTGGTGCTAGTCCTGGGGCTTGAATTCAGGATCTGGGCACTGATGCTGAGCTTCTTTTTTCATGCAAGACTAGCACTCTATGGAATTTTTTTTTTAAATTTTAAAGAGGTCTAGCTTATCCTATCTTGCATAGCTTATGCTTTTGGTGTTTTATCTAAAATGTCATCACCAAACCCAAGATCTCACTTGATGAACAGGTAATCCTATTCCCCATTTTTATTCAAGTGAATTAAAAACTTACATGCTCACAAAGACCTAAAATGCATGTGGTTAGAATGGCTTTATTCACAATTACAAGAAATTGCAAACAGTACCGATGTCCTTTAAGAACTAAGTGAATTATTATGGTATCCTTAAGAAAATGTAATACTATTCCGCAATAAAAGGGAATTAACTATTAACTATTACTACAGATGATATCTGTATTGTATTTAAGTCTCAAAGACTACATTATAAAACAGAATAGAAATAGGGTGACAAAGGCTGAACAAATGCAGCAATGTCTCACTTGACACTATGTTGAAAGTGAACTATACTATTTGTAGGTGGGGATGGGAGGGAAAATCTGAGAGTATGAGGAAAGGTGTGGTATTGTACAAAAAGAAATGTGCTCATTACCTGACTTATGTGATTATAACCTCTCTGTACCTCACATTTGTAATAACAGCATTAAAAAACACACACACACAAAATGGCTAGTGTTCTACCACTTGAGCTCTATTCTGTCTTTTTGGTGATTAATTGGAGAGTTTCACAGACTTTTCCACCCAAGCTGGCTTTGAACCACGATCTTCAGATCTCAGCTTCCTGAGTAGCTAGGCTTACAGGCATGAGTCACTGGCACCTGGCACAAAGTCAGTAATTTTTATGTACCATATTTAACCAAGACTTTTTTCCTATGGAATTTTTTTTCCCTGTGGAAAAATTTATCCAGATTTATTCTAAATGGATATAACTTTACAAGAAATTTTCTAGAGAAACTCTTGGAGTGATAGCTTAGTATAGCATAATACTTTTCCCTTCCTTGCACTTGCTGGGCAGGTACTGCCACTTGAGTCCTTCAGTTTTTGTTCACATTTACTAGGATGGTTTTTTTTTTTTTTTTTTTGGGTCCGGTCGTGGAGCCTGAACTCTGGGCCTGGGCGCTGTCCCTCAGCTCAAGGCTAGCGCTCTACCACTTGAGCCACAGCGCCACTTCCGGCTTTTTTCTTATGTGGTGCTGAGGAATCGAACCCAGGGCCTCGAGCATGCAAGGCAAGCGCTCTACCACTGAGCCACCTTCCCAGCCCCTAGGATGGTTTTTATTGAGAGTTTGTCAATCAAACTTAAGATAGTTTCATTTTATGGTATATCTGCGTAACTGAAAACATTTAATATTAAAATTAAAGATTGAGTAATGTCAATATAGTTGGCAACAGACATAAGAGCTAAAGTGTTTCATGTGTTAAGAAAATTAAATAGGGTTATAACCTGATTATGAAACACCATTTATATAGGGTAGCATGAAATTTTTTTTCTGATACCAGCATCAAGGTGTCACATCACTTAGCTTGCTTTACTCACTTCTGCTCCTGCATTTTGTTGTTTTACTGGAGATGGAAGTCTTGTTGACTTTTCTGCCCAGGCTGGTTTCAAACCACTATTCCCTAGATTTTTTTTTTGTTTGCCCTGGGACTTGAACTCTGGCCTTGGGTGCTGTCCCTATGCTCTTCAGCTCAAGGCGAGCTCTCTACTGCTTGAGCCACAGTGCCACTTCTGGTTTTCTAGTGGTTTATTGGAGATAAGAGTCTCTTGGACTTTTCCTGCCCGGGCTGGCTTTGAACCGCAATACTCAGATCTCAGCCTCCTGAGTAGCTAGGATTACAGGCATGAGCCACCAGCACCCGGCTATCCCCTAGATTTTAATGTTACTGTTATTATAAATGTGAGGTAAAGAGGGGTTATAATCACAAAAGTCAGGTAATGAGCACATTTCTTTTTGTACAGTACCACACCTTTCCTCACACTCTCAGATTTTCCCTCCCATCCCCACCTACAAATAGTATAGTTCACTTTCAACATAGTGTCAAGTGAGACATTGCTGCATTTGTTCAGCCTTTGTCACCCTATTTCTATTCTGTTTTATAATGTAGTCTTTGAGACTGATTCCTTATACTTTGGCACAATACATTCGATAGCTAGGAATATAGAAATATAGGCATGAGCCACTTACACTAGCTTCAAATGTGGTTTTGTTAAAAAAAATTATGTTTTATTCAAAAGAAATTGTAATAAATCTAAAAAAGGCTTATGGTCACCAAAAAACTCAATATAAAAACCATGCTGTTACAGTGAATCAAGCATTCCAAATTATTTTTCTCAAGTAGGACAGATTGATACACACTCATTAACACACATTTAAATACAAGTTAACATATATTTACATAATACAATTCTAAGAAGTAGATAATAACATCGCATTTCACATGTTGAGAAGGAAAAATGAAGCATAAGAGAGGTAATACAGTTTCCTCAGAGTCAAGTAATAGCAAGTAAATACTGGAAACGGGTCAACAAGTAAATAGTCTAGATCCTGAGACCATATTCTTTTATATGCTAGTCCTGAGGCTCCAATTCTGGGCCTGGGAGCTGTCCCTGAACATTTTGTCTGTTTGTGCTCAAGGCTAGCACTCTTGCCACCTGAGTCACAGCTCCACTTCCAGCTTTATGTGGTAGTTAATTGGAGAGTCCACAGACTTTTCCTGCTTTGGTTGACTTCAAACTGTGATCCTCAGATCTCAGCTTCCTGAGAAGCTAGGATTACAGGCATGATCGATCCATTAATGCCCACCTTTTGTAAACTTTAAATCATTTTGAGGAAGTGGTATTGTGGCTCAAGTGGTAGAGTGCTCGCCTTAAGCTGAAGAGCTGAAGGACAGCGCTCAGGTCCAGAGTTCAAGCCCCACGGCCGACAAAAAAAAAATCATTTTGATATTACTTGAATATTTAATACAGTGGGAATTCTGTGTAAATCATTGCTTCACTGTATAGTTTGAAATAAGGACTAGAAATGAGCAAAGGATGAGGAGGCAGGAAATAAGATTTTTGTTGGAAATGAGATCTTATTTAAATATTCAAAGGACTGTCCTGTAGAAATTGGAAGATTATCTGAGCAGAGTGGTGCCTACTTGTAATCCCAGCTACTTAGACATTAGAAGTATGAGGAGTACAGTCTGAGGCTGACTAGGGCAAAAGTTTGAGACCCTATGTGAAAAACATCTAAAGTAAAAAGGGCTTAAGTAATGGAATAGCACTAGGCCCTGTATTCAAGCCCAGTATTGCAGTCAATCAGTATTTTTTTTTTGTCCAAAACGGGACTCAAATTCCTTATCTGACACTAGCTTATGCTCATTGGCTGGTGCTCTGATGACCTGAACCACGCCTCTAGCACCTAAAAATTACTTCGTTTTTCAAAAATTTTTCTTTTTGCTGGACACCAGTGGCTCAAGCCTGTAATCCTAGCTCTACTCAGTAGGCTGAGATTTGAGGACTGTGGTTCAAAGCCAGCCTGGGCAGGAAAGTCTGTGAGACTCTTTATCTCCAATTAGTCACAGAAAAAGCCAGAAGTAGAGTTGTAGTTCAAGTGGTAGAGTGGTAGGTTTGAACAAAAGGAGATTAGGGAAAGCACTTAGGCCCAGAGTTCAAGCTCAAGGACCAGCAAAAAAGAAAAAGTACAAAAACAAAAAAGCTATAGGATAGCACCCAGATCTCCATCCGCAGTACTGGTGTGTACACACACACACACACACACACACACCACACACACACACACACACACACACACACTTTTTTCTTTTTATGGATTATGCTTTTTGAGTCATTACTTTAAAATTTATTGTGTAATTAAAGATTGCAAAGTTTTTTTGTTTTTTTTTTTTTGGTTCCGGTCATGGGGCCTGAACTCTGGGCCTGGGCGCTATCCCTCAGCTCTTCAGCTCAAGGCTAGCGCTCTACTACTTGAGCCACAGCGCCACTTCTGGCTTTTTTCTTTTTGCTTATGTGGTGCTAAGGAATCGAACCCAGGACCTCAGGCATGCAAGGCAAGCACTCTACCACTGAGCCACCTTCCCAGCCCCTACAAAGTTTTTTGTTTTTGTTTTTGTCAGTCATGGGCTTGAACTCAGAGCTTAAGTACTGTACCTGAGCTCTTTTTGCTCAAGGCTAGTGCTCTACCACTTTGAGCCACAGTACCTCTTCCAGTTTTCTGGTGGGTTCATTGTAGATAAGAGTGACATGAACTTTTCTGCCTAGACTGGCTTTGAACTGTGATCCTCTAGATCTCAGCTTCCTGAGTAGCTAGGATTATAGGCCTGAGCCACCAGTGCCTGGCTTATAAAAGTATTTTTTAAAACAAGTTTTATATATTTATGTTGAAATTGTTTTGGGAAGGGAGAGTAATAGAGGAGGTAAGCTTGACTGGAATATATTGTAAACTTGTGGAAAGAAATTCCTGTGTAACGAATGTAGGCAAATAAAAATGCTAAAAAAAAGTTTTATAGGTTTAGGTTTTTTAGTAGGGGGGCTATTTTTAGTTGGCATGTTATTTAAGTTGAATATTGAATTTCATTCTTTTTTGCAAATAGCTGTCCTTGTTTTAGCACCATTAATTGAAAAGATTCTTTCCCTATTGAATTATCACTGCGTTTTTGTTGTTTCTAGAGTTCTTTATAAATATTACACACACACACACACACACACACACACACACACACATACACACAGTTATTGTTGTTTGGTGCTGGTTGTGGGGCTTAAACTTGGAAATATCTCATCTTTGTACTTGGGTCTTTCCTACTATATCTTCTTTGATGTAACATCTCTTCAGATATTTGGGCAAAGTTTTCATATGTGTTCCCTACTTTTCTTGTAAATTTTTCTGACTAAATCTTCTTTCTATATAATTGTGTCCAGACTATTAATTTGAAAGAGCTTGATCTACTTTGATCTACTTTGCTTTTCCGGTTAAGCTGTGTACAGGGTAGTAGATATTATTTTGTTGTTGAGAAATGTCTCCCTCAGGCATTCTGTCATTCAGTCATTCTGCTTCCATTTAATATGGAGTACAAACAGGAGATGCTTCTACACCTGATTGGATCAACACTCCCTCACTTACTAGGTGGGCATGAAGAAGAATCTGGTTCTAGAACAGTTTTTCCATATTGTAGTTTGTTCTTCAGTGTTTAACATCATCATCTCAGTATTCTCAAATGCAACCAGTACTGCTCATAAAGATAATAATAAAAATATATGTAAACTTGAGAAGTAAGTTTAAACATTTAGAATAATACATAAAATCAAAGAAGAATCAGCAAATGTTTGTTTGCTTTTTGTAGGGTACATCTGTAACCTCCTCAAAAGTTGTTACCACACAATAACTTATTTATGTGTTCAGTATTTTAAAAACCAAACTATTAGAATGCTTTCTACTTTTTCAGTGGTACTAGACTTTGAACTCATGGTCTGGTTCTTGATAGCTCTACTACTTGAGCCATACTCCAAGACCTGTTTTTGTTTTTTTATTTTGAAATAGTCACTCTTTACCTCAAACTCAAAATTCTCCTGTCTTAGCCTCTTTTTTTTTTATTGTGAAAATACTGTACAGAGGAGTTACAATTACATGGGCAATATAATGAGCACATTTCTTATCAAGCATTGTAGCCTCCTCCTTTGTTTCCCCTTCCCATCCCTTCCCATCCCCCCCTAGACTTACCCCCCCCCCCAAAGTTGTAAAGTTCATTTTCGACATAATGACTTGTACATCTCATTGTTGCAGTGGGTCCACCTGTATCCTATTTAAACAATTTGTTTTTTCCCTTCCCCTCCACAAATTATACCAACATCAAATACAGTGAAAGCAGAGGTTATACTGTGGGGGAGGGACATACAAAGCAACAATGAAATAATCTTATAAATGTGTTAGAAAGAATCGCCTGAAAGAAAAAAACATTTGAATACATATCTTGGGGTTCATTTCCCTAACATCAACTTATCTGACCTTTTCTGCTTGTCTCAGACATATACTAGTTATTGCAAATAAGGGAAACCATGGGACCTATGTTTCTTTGGGCCTGGCTTACTTCACTTAATAGAATTTTTTCCAAGTCTTTCCATTTCCTAACAAATGGGGCAATGTTCTCCTGTCTTAGCCTCTTAAGTGCTGGGATTATAGGAATGTATCACCACATCAACTTCTTTGTACATTTTATTTATGGTGAAACATTATTTTACTATTTTGATTTTTTTAAAAAAGATTTTAAGATGCCATTTTGATTTTTGTCTTTTCTAACTTTTGTGAGTTCCATTTTCAAATAACATTTAGTGTAACAGAAAGCCTCACAGCCCATTAATCATATTTTGATTTGTATGTAGAAGTGTTCTTAAGTATTTCAAATTCAGCTATTAAGTTATTAAAATACTATATATCATTATGAAATTAGGTATGTGCTTCTGGGAAACTTTTGAAAGTTATGCTTCTTCCAAATAAACCCTTTTCATCTCTTAAATTGGAAATAAATAAAACAAACTAGTATGTATGTATGAATATATAAATGTACTTTCTTATCTCTCTGGCATTCTAATGATTGCACCCAGAAGGATAGCAAAAAGCAGGGGCTGGGGACATGGGGATAGTGGTAGAGTATTTGCTTAGCATATTAGATAGAGGTGTAGGGTTTAATGTTCAGTACTGCTCCCCCAATGATAGTAAAAAGCAACTTTGATCCAACATATATTTTCTTCCCTTAGTTGATACAAATATTTGAATATTCCTAAAGTTCAACAACTATAAGTTGATCCATCTTATAACAGTGATATATATATATATATATATACATATATATTCATATATATTCATATATATATATTCATATATATATATACATATATATATTCATATATATATAATATATATATATTCATATATATATTCATATATATACAGTGTGTGTGTGTGTGTGTGTGTGTGTGTGTGTGGTTTTTAGCCCAGGGAATACTTAGCAAGATCTGGAGACATTCTTGGTTGTAATAACACAGTGTTGGTGTTGGGTGGTAAGAGCTACTGACATCTAGGGAGTGAAGGCTAGGGGGTGCTGCTAAACATATTGCAAAGTATAAGATCTTATTCTTTTTCACCTAACATATAAGAAAGAATTACCCAGCTCAAAAATGTCAGTAATACCAATGTTGAGAAACTTTACCTAGATAATGTAAGGCCTCAGGTGGGCCATCTTAAAAAATGTGTATTTAACCCATCACAGTATTTATAACCCAAAACTGAAACTTAGTGCTAATAGTGCCATTTTATTTGTCATTTAAGATTATTATTGAGTCCATAGAACAACTCTTAAAATTCAGCTTGAGATACTGATTTTACTTTCTTTTTGAAGCACAGAGAGCAATTTATTTCCACTGTGTGATAGGTAGCTAGAGTTTAGATTTCATTTCCTCATTCTATTTGTCAGGCTACAGGATAGGGATTGCCTACGACTTCAGTATTATTTTGGAGGAATGCTTTTTTTATTAGTATAAATTATGTGTACAGTTTTGGGGGCTTATTAATACCTTTCTATACATATGTTACAAAGGATCCCAATCTCACTTTCTTATTCCATTTCCCTTTCTTAAAATAAATTTCAGCAAGTTTCATTGTTCTATTTTCATACATTCAAACAAACAACTTGACTATATTAATTGTTATGTACCCACCAGAGGAATTCTGTTTCCTTTATAATCTTAGGTAATGTTTGTATATCACCTCACTTAAATATTTATTTTGAAGTGAATATTAGTATAAGGATATTTAGATATCTTAGTAACTTAAAACTGATTAATTTTCATTTTATTAACAGGGCCAGGAGAAGGTCTGGGAAAAATAATCCAGAGATTTCCACAGAAGGACTGGGATGATACACCTTTTCCACAGGGAATTGAATTGGTAAATGAGTATTATGTTTTGATGATGATATTTTTCTTTCTAAAATATTGTATTTCTATTTGCATTACTTTATGTTTCCTGTTAAATAATTTGATGAAATTCCTGAAACATACTCCTAGAAATAATTTGTTCCTCTCTTATATCACTAAATCTGTTGATTCTGGTATACCTGTTCTGTACTCTTATTTTTCCCACTGAAGGTAAAATTCATATTTATATACTCAGAAACATTAAAAACTCTGATTATTTAGTAAAAATCTTAGCCTAAATAGTTTACATATTACTAAGCAAATACTGTATTTTCTCTGAAAATTCCCAGCTTTTTGTATAGCGAAAACAAAGCAATAACACAGACAAGAAACTAAATGTTCCTTTAATGGCTATCAGTTATGGTTTGAGTTGGTCTTGAAATCACAAATCTGAATTCTTTCCTTGTTAACTACAGAGTTTGCAAGTTTCCTTTTTTGTTAGTCAGTCCATGGGTATTTAGTGATTGGATGTAGTTTATAATGGCCTGGCCATTCTGTTTATCTTAATACCATGGCAGACTCATGGAGGGTGGTAAAAAAGAGAATTAGAAAGATGGTCACTAAAGATTTCCAAATATGACTTTAGAGTTTGGTTCTTTAAACATCATAGAGAAAGAGAAAGAAGTGACAAAGAGGAATGTGTGTTGGCTATGTATGAGTGAGGGAGAAAGGGAGAGAAAGAGACAGAGAGGGAAGGAAGAAGGGAAAGGGGACATTTTTATATCATGTTTAGGTTAAGATATATGTATGAACAGTTTTCTTCCAAATAGTTCTTGTTGAGAAAATCGCATGGCATAATATGACAGTTAGAGTGCAGACTCTGAGGATGTACACAGTGGCTCACATCCATAATCCTAGCTACTTGGAAAATAGAGATTGGGGGATCATGGCTCAAGGCTAGCCTAGGCAACAATTTTATGAGACCCTCATCTCAATGAGTAAAAGCTGGTTGTGGTGGTATGTACCTATTATTTCAATTATACAAAAATAGAATTGAGGTTCAGACTTCTTATCTAGGCAAAAGGGCAACATTACTTGGGAAATAACCAGAGCAGAAAAGTGCTGGGAATGTGGCTCAAGTGGTAGAAGCTCTGAGTTCAAAGTTCAGTACTGGGAAAAAAAATTCAAGCTCTGAAGTAGGCTGCCTGGGATGAAATCCTAGGCAGCCATATGATATGACTTTTGACAAGTTACTTAATGTATTTGCTCATCAGAACCTTTATCCATAAAGTACTAATCTCACAGAGTATTATACAGATAAAATGGGAAAAGATACACCTAAAACACATAATACCATACCTTCTATAAAACAAATGTTCTATAAATGAGGTAGACGGTTATTTATTATCACTTGTTGTTGTTGAAGTATCTCAGTATCTCTCAGTATCTCACTCAGAGGAAGAATTGTTTATTCTCTTGTTAGCATGTATCAGAAATGTCTGTTGGGAATAAAATGTTGAAAATTGTAAATTTCTTCATCTTCATTGATGACTCATTGTACTTTACTAGGATGAAAGATACATTGCTGAGTACTTAGTTTTATTTCTTATATTGCAACCACCTAAAAAGGGTTGTGAGTTTATAGGCTCACAGAGAGGGTAAATCTTGAATTTTGGCATTAAAAAAGGAGGACTATAAGGATCTAAAGGAAATGGCTGTTTAGAGAGACCCTTGCATTCCTTTCTTTTCTCCCTCACATGCCTTCACATACAAGTAATTGGCCTGACCATAAAAGGTTACTATAAAAGCTTTGAAACTCTGATAGTACATCCTTTTTAGTGATGACTGAAAGTGGAAAATTGGGTGCTAGTGAACTGATTCTACTTTTCTGTAAGTTTCTACTTCCCACAGTGAATTGTGGAGGTTTAGAAATGATATCAGTTTGACAGTATGAAAAGTGATTCACTTTCATAGCTTTCTAGAACAGCAGTCATTATGGAAGCAAAGTGAGACCATGGATTCATCATAGCTGAATTAAAAAGGATACTTTTTATGTTTTGAAAACCAAGGGAATAGATGCTTCTGATATTTTTCAGTAGCAAGGAAGAAATAAACATTGATTTTACTACTTAGAAAAAAATATATTTTTCTCTATGTGATAAAACTGCTATGTTCAATTGCTGTTAGTGCCTGTACAGGTGGAGTTAATGTCCTGCTGGGTTAGTGAAATGTGGGTGTCAGAGGTAGACAGACTTTTTTTACTTAAGGCTTTCTTAGATGATATCATGACAGGTTTTTAGCATACTATTTCAAAGTTTTATGGGGTATATTAATACTTAAAGAATATTTAAGATGTTAGATTATGTTGTAAATTTTTAAACTTTTTTTCCTAATTGCTAATAGTTCTGATTCTTTAGTATATATTATGCTTCATCAAACACAAAATAAATTTATTATATATCAAAGTTCATTACAACAGAATAAATTACTGCTAATGTTTGTGGCCTCAAAATTATTTATTGCCTTTCTTTTTTTTGTGTGTGTGTGGTTTTTTTTTTGGGTCCGGTCGTGGGGCCTGAACTCTGGCCTGGGCATTGTCCCTCAGCTCTTCAGTTCAAGGCTAGCGCTCTACCACTTGAGCCACAGCGCCACTTCCAGCTTTTTTCTTTTTTGTTTATGTGGTGCTGAGGAATCGAACCCAGGGCCTCAGGCATGCAAGGCAAGCGCTCTACCACTGAGCCACCTTCCCAGCCCCTATTTATTGCCCTTCATGTATTAGGGATTTGTTATTATTCTGCATATAAACAGCAATAATTTAGATAACTGTAGTATCCTCCTATTGTGTCAAAAACAAAGACAGATATAATGAAATGTGATCTAATTTGGCCCAGTCCCTATTGTGCATTAGTGACTTTTTTTGTGTATACAGGCAAAGTCATTTTCTTTCCAATATAGAATTATGCGGGCTGGGAAGGTGGCTCAGTGGTAGAGTGCTTGCTTTGCATGCATGAGGCCCTGGGTTCGATTCCTTAGCACCACATAAGCAGAAAAAGTCAGAAGTGGCATTGTGGCTCAAGTGTTAGAGCGCTAGTCTTGAGCTGAAGAGCTGAGGAATAGCACCCAGGCCCAGAATTCAGGCCCCATAACCAACCAAAAAAAAAAAAAAAAAAAAAAGACAATTACTTTTAGTGTATAACATTAAATTAATACCTAAACAGTTGTATAGCATGGATAGACTATCATTATTTACATGATAGTAACTTAATAATTGGTAATCATGCATTAATTTACAAGTAAATAAACTGAGGCTTAGCAAATTTAAATAATTTTACCAAGTCTGACAGCCAGGATGCAACAGAGCTAGTATTCAAACCCAGGTCTTTAACTCTTAGTTTCAGTAAGGATGTGAGAGTATTCTAGAAATGACATTTTAAGCTATGTTAGCATTTATATTTTAGTATAAATACAGGATCTGAAAATAGAATTCTGTAATTTGGAAGACCTGAGGTTAAAAAAATGTTGAAAGAATGCTGCTTATATTAGTCAGCTTTACATGACTATAATGAAATACTTGACACCGGCTACTTCACAAGAAGAAGGTTTATTTATAAGCTCATATGTTTGTAATATTGTGGCATATTTTACAGGTTCTGTGGCATAGAAAAATGGAAATTGGCTGCATAATCTGGCAACACAGATAGCAGGGGTGAGAATGTATGCAGAAGCAAGCAGGTGATAACAGCTTATACAAGGGTCATAAAAAATGGGATATTCCAGAATTGTTCCTTTTATAACAGCCCTCAGGAGAACTACCAAGGAGAGTCCTACATGCCTCTAGTGAACAATGATCTCCCACTTCCCAGTCCAAGTTTTCTTGGCAACAAACTTTTGGGGGATACCTACATTATATCCAAATCATAGCACTGTATTATTGAATGGAGACCAACTTTACCTACCTAAGTGTATTTAGAAACAAATAGAGGTTCAGAGCATACTATATCGAAATTACTTTCTGTTGCCATCTCTTCTTCTCAGGTACTACCTATTTGATATAGATAAATTCTAAATGAAAGACAGATTGGTCAAATCATTCTGATTGGTTAAATCAACATAATTAAAGTTTAATTTGAAAACTAAACTATACAACTTGTAGAAAATAACTTTAAGCATTCATCCACTAATAAATTGAATCTCAAATGTAATTTAGAGGATACTGAATTCTTTACATTTTTACGTAAAGAAGTTATATTCTTTTTCTTTTATTTAGAAATGGTGAACTTTTATTTGGAATGATTTTAAAAATAAAAATATGAAAATAAGTGAAACCAAACATAATGACTGCTTTTCTAGTTCTGGGATATTTTTGTCTTTTTCTTGTGCTTTTTAGGCATACACAGAAACCACAGACAGTCATATAAATAAAATTGAAAGTTAATTTTAGTAATAGTATTTCAAAGAAAATTAAAGAATTGTTTTCCAGAGGTATTCTATAGTTAACAATCTATTCATGATTATGAGAAAAAATGTTTTTATTGGCTAGGTGTCGAACATCAACAATAGTATTTCTTTGGCACCAGTTCCTTTTTAAGGTACCCTGTCTCAAAAGTGAATCTTTTTATACTATAATTCAGAATGCCTTCACTGAGTCATTTATAGTCTAACTAATCTTCTTAGAAGACCAAAGTACCGTGATTATCTTGTGGCATGAAAAAGAATAAACAGTCAGAATTTCTGAATTTGAAGTTCTTAAGAAATTAGTTAAATTACATTCTACTGATTTGATTGTCTTTTAGTATGGGAAGAAGAGGAAAAAAACCCCATATTTTGTGTTCTGCAGATAGATGTAACTAAGAAGTATCTTGAATATGGGATGCTATTTGAGAGCAGAGAAGTAACTACAAGTTCCATGTAATGCTTTAATTGTTTAAGCTGTTTAGAATATGTTAAACATAATAGATGGGGCAGCAGCTGTGCATCCAACCGAGATAGAAATACTGTTTGGTCTGAGGATTGAGTCAAAAGAACATAAGAGAATTTTCTTAATATGACAGGAGAATGAGAAAGGTAGTAACATTGCATGACAGAATTAGAGTGTGCGTGTGCGTGTGAGTGCACACGCCCTCTATAACTGGTTTTTGAACTTTGAGCCTGGTGCTGTCCTTGAGCTTCTTTTTCACAAGGCTAGCGCTCTACCACTTGAGCCACAGTGCCACTTGCAGCTTTTTCTGAGTAGTTTATTGGAGATAAGAGTCTCACAGACTTTCTTGCCATGGCTGCTTCAAACCACCATTCTCAGATTTCAGCCCCCTAAGTAGCTAGAATGATTATAGGTGTGAGTCACTGGTGTCCAGTGAAAATGGTACTTTTATCTTCCAGATTGTAGTTTCATTAAAGTAATAAAACCCACAGGGCAGGAAACTCAAGGGTTCTAGAGGAAGCATTACTGTAGGGAGATGGTGAAAGGTGTCAGAGGTAGAGCAGATTGGAGGAAGTAGGTCACTGGGTGCTGTGTCTTGTTTCTCACCTCTGACAGTTTAATGTATCTAAATATTTGTATATGTGTATATGTACATGTATAGCTACATATAGACATATACTTTGTTTATAAGATGTAACATCAACTTAGAATATCAGCTCCCTAGATCACATGATTATTTCAAAGCTATGTAAAGTGATATGCATTTATTTATATATATATACATTGTGTGTGTGTGTGTGTGTGTGTGTGTGTGTGTGTGTGTGTGTGTGTGTGTGTGTGTGTGTGTGTGTGTGTGTGTGTGTGTGTGTGTGTGTAATATGGGGGGGTGCATTCTGGTCCTGGGCCTTGAACTCAGGGCCTGACCACTGTTCTTGAGCTTTTATGCTCAAGGCTAGCACTCTACTACTTGAACCACAGCTCTATTTCCAGTTTTTGGATGGGTAATTGGAGATAAAGTCTCAAGGACTGTCTTACCCATGCTGGCTTTGAATTGTGAGCCTCAGATCTCATCTTTCTGAGTAGCTAGGATTACAGGCATAAATCATCTGCACTCAGCATAAAGCAATACTTTTTTTTGTGTGTGTGTGGTTGTGGAGCTTGAACTCAGGACTGCGAACTGTCCCTAAGCCTCTTTCTGTTCAAGGCTAGGGACACTACCACTTTGAACCACAGCTCTACTTCCGGTTTTTGAGTAGCTAATTGGAGAGTCTTACAGGAGGTAAGAGTCTTTCTGCCTGAGCTGGCTTTGAATCATGATCCTTATATCTCAGCCTTCTGAGCAGCTAATACTACAGGTATTATCTACTGGCTCATACTGGCCAGGTGATACTTTTTTATAGTCCCTCTTTCCCCATTCTTTGTCTAATGAAGCTTTTTGCTGATCTACTCATCCTATTTGATGCATGAAATACGCTAACATTCTTTTGTTTGAGTTTGTGTTGTTCTTTGAAGATTAATATAGTTATGGGTATGGATATGGATGCACAGTTATGGATATTACTCTGCATGGATACTTTCTTATATTTTGGCCTAATCTAACATACCTTTAAGCAAGCCAGAATAACTTGCAGCTGTGTATTTTTTAAAAAATGAAGTATTTGGTGGCCTCTAGTGGTACTTTTGTGTTTACAAAAAGTCACTATTATCACCAATATACGAAACTTTTATGATGGGAAAATAACTAAGATGGCAAGATATATAAATACGTGTATTTAGTGAAGGAAAATTTTATTCTTTGGGAGCTAAAATTTATTAATTATAAATTTATCAATGATGCAGCTATACTATTATGACAAATTATAACAACATATTAAGACTACTCACTTTCTTTTAAAGAAATGCTTTGGTCAGTGGTGGGGGGGCGAGTGCTGATTAATTGGAGATGGAGTCTCTCAGATTTTTTTTCCCTCTTAGCTGGCTTCAAAGTGATCTTCCAGGTCTCAGCTTCCTTAATAGCTAGGATTATAACTCCGAGTCACTGGTGCCCATCTTGCAGCTTTTTTTTTCTTTCAAAAATCTATCATATTCACAAGAAGCATCTATATAGTATCTGTGGACTCAGGAATAGCTTTTATTATGATACTCATAGTGCTGTAATGAAGAAGGATTAGTTTTTATGATTGGATTTATAAGTGACAGAGATTTCATTTAGGGTAGTAAGATCTTTTGTATTTCTCTCCAACTTAGTATTCTGTGCTTGGTTTGGAAAGAGGAATAACTTGTTATAAAACTTGGATGAGAAGTGCTATATATTAGTGAATTAATTATGGGCCTTTTCCTTTGTCAGTGATTGCTTTTCCGCAGACTTCTGATAATTATGATTTCTGACTGCTAGAGAAATGGAGGAAGAGACACAGAAAGGCTGCCCTGCTCCGAAGTAATGCCTTCAATTAATTCTGCAAACTAGAGATGTCCTTTCAGCTGGCCTCCCTGCCTCCCTCTGTCCTTCCTCCCGCCCTCCCCTTCCCCCTTTTTTGTTGTTCTGTTTTGAGACAAGGTTTTGCCTTGTAGCTCAGTCTGGTCTTGAACTCACCTGAGTGACCTGAACTTGCTATTCTCCTGTCTCTACCTCCAGAATACTAGGATTTTAGAAATGTGCCACCATACTTGGCTCTATCAACCAGAGATTCTTTTAGACTGACATGGCCTGTTTGAACTTTGTGGAATATATTCAGCTTCATATGAATATTTACTTGAATTAATATTGTTCTGTTTAGGTACAGTCTGTAATTTTACCTCGCAGAACAGCCTCTTGCTTGACAGTAATAACTTTGAATAGACTGACCTCATTCTGTACTAAAAGTAATATCAGAACAAGAGAAAGGGGCAAGGATGGAGTCTAGAAACTAATAAGTTAAATATGGATCACTGGTGATCTTTTGTAAAGATCACTAAAGAGGTAGTTCATTGCTGAGTGCTGGTGACTCACGCCTGTAATCCTAGCTACTTAGGAGGCTGAGATCTGAGGATCACAGTTCAAAGCCAGCCCAGGCAGGAAAGTCTGTGAACCTCTTACCTCCAACAAACCGCCAGAAAACCAGAAGTGGTGCAGTGGCTCAAGTAATAGAGCACTTGCCTTGAGCTGAAGAGCTGAGGGACAGCACCTAGGCCCAGAGTTCAAGCCCTATACCAACCAAAAAAAAAAAAAAGGTGGCTCATGATCACTTATATAACATTTTTTGGTATTTTGTTCATTTCTCCAGAATTCTGCTTTAAATTATATATTTATTAAATATATAAAATATATTTCAGATATTTAGCTGTGGCTTAATGCTTGTTCTTTCATTTAACAGGCATTTATTAAGTGCTTACTGTTTTCTAAGCATTAAGGTGGGTACTGATGATACAGCTGTGAACCAGATAAAATCTTTCTTTTTTTTTTTAGAATTTAATTTCTGATGAGAAATTAAATAACATATACTATAATAATTAACATATAGTATGTGAAAAATGCTAAGTAGGGCTGGTGGTTCCTATAATCCTAGCTACTCTGGAGACTGAGATCTGAGGATAGTAATTTTGAAGCCAGCTGGGGCAGAAAGGTTTATGAGACTCTTACCTCCAATTACCAATCAAAAAGTCAGAAATGGAGCTATGGCTCAAGTGGTAGAGCTAATCTTTCTCAAAAAAGCACCCAGGCCCTGAGTTCAAGTCCCAGGACCAGCACAAAAAATAAAAGGAAAGAAAAGTAGTACTATAAAAAGTAATAAAGCAGTGATAGGAAGAATGGTTGCCTAGTCATTTATAAATAAATGAGGCAACTAGTTTTCTTAGCTGTTAGCCATACAGAGCCTTATGGAAAGCACATATTATGAGTTAAATAACCTTTTGCATAATTACATATATTTATGTTATATACATACATATTGTGTGTGTGTATATGTATGTGTGTATATATATATATATACACACACACACACACACACACACACACACACACACACACACACACTTTTTTTTCTTTTTCTTTCCTTTTGGTTTTGGACCTGGGGCTTGAACTCAGAGCTCAGGAGCTAGTACCCCAGAGTTAGTATTTTGCTCATGCTACCACTCTACTGCTTGAGCCACAGCTCCATTTCCAGCTTTATTTGTGTGTGTGTGTGTGTGTGTGTGTGTGTGTGTGTGTGTAATTAATGGAGATAAGGGTCTCATGGACTTTTCTGCCTGAGCTGGCTTTGAACCACAATTCTCAGATCTCACCTACTGAGTAGCCAGGATTACTGACTTGAGCCATTTACTGGTACTTGGCATATTTTTTATATTATTAAGCTGGTTGAAATTTGTTGGTTTGGCCATATCAAATTATTAAAGAAATTGTCATGTTATATGAAGTCCATAAATCATAGAAATCAGTTTCTTAGCTTAAAGTAGCCCTTACACATTTAATTTTTAACTCATTTGTTTACTATACAATACTTTCAAAAATATTCCATATGAGGGCTCAGAAGGTGGCTTAGTGGTAGAGTGCTTGCCTTGCATGCATGAGACCCTGGGTTCCATTTCTCAGCCAGAAGTGGCGTTGTGGCTCAACTAAATGAAATCATTTAGTATTTTATAATAGTGAACAATATTCAATACAACTACACACATTTTGACTTTATGATTAAAGCAAGGTAAGTACAAATATAAACATTCTTTGTGTTTCTAAACTAATTTTTTTCCCAGGCTTGACCTTAGGGCCTGGACCCTGTCCCTGAGCTTCTTTTGCTCAAGTTTAGCCACTCTACCACTGGAGCCATGGTACCACGTCCAGCTTTTTCTATGTAGGTGGTACTAAGGAATCGAACCCAGGGTTTCATGCATGCTAGGCAAGCATTCTACCACTAAGCCACATTCCCAGTCCTCTAAGCTAATTTTTTTCTCACATATATGTATATATATATATATTATTGTCAAGTGATGTACAGAGGGGTTTCAGTTACATAAGGTAATGAATATATTTCTTGTCCCTTTCCCTAATTTGAATTAGGGAAAGGAAGGGGAAAAACAGAATGGTGAGACAAAGGACAAAGGGGGAACCAATGCAACATCGATGTACACAAGACAATATGTTGGAAATGATCCATCATGATCTAAACTAATTCTTTAACTGATCAATTGCTTGATTGGTCTAAGCTTTTCAACCTGTGACTTTGTTTATGGCTGTACTGGGATTTGAACTTAGGGCCTCATGCTTGCTAAGCATGAGCTTTGCTATTTGAACCATAAGGTTTTGTTTTTCTGGGGTTGCCTTGGACCACAATCCTCTTATTTAAACATACCACGTACCACCATACCTTTTTTTTGTTTTTGTTTTTGTTTTTTGCTTTTGTTTTTGGTCAAGATGAGATCTTGCTAACATTTTGCCCCCAGGTAGCCTCAAACCTCTCTTATCTTGATCTCCCAGAGTCTACTTCCTGAGCAGCTCAACTTGGGAGTCTTAGGTTGAAAAGTGATCCTTTTTACTCTAGTATTTTCCCCTTGTTCATATTCAAAATAAAGCATTTGGGGGATTTATCCTTTTGATAAAATTTATGGATATAATCACTTTTTTTTTTTTTTTGTCAGCCATGGGGCTTGAACCGGAGTTCAAGCTTGGGCGCTGTCCCTGTGCTCTTCAGTTCAAGGCTAGCACTCTACCACTTGAGCCACACTGCCACTTCCGGTTTTCTAGTGGTTTACTGGAGATAAGTCTCATGGATTTTCCTGCTGGGGCTGGCTTTGAACTGTGATCCTCAGATCTCAGCCTCCTGAGTAGCTAGGATTACAGTCATGAGCCACTGGCACCCAGCTATAATCACATTTTTGTAATTACTTTTTAGAATAAATGTTTAATATATAAAATGTAGAAATAAAAGGCAAAGTTAATTTGGCCTTTGAGATCATTAATATTTACCTAGTTACTCTTTCCCTTTCCTTTCTTTCATTTTCTTTGCCTGATAAATATTTGTATAAAAAGGCCATAAGTTATGATGCAGCTAAGGGTCACTGAAAGGAGACTGCCACATGGTTCAGGCAGAAAGGAGTTCATTGGGAGAGTGAACTGTTGCCCTGAACGAGATGGAGGTGTGCAGATAGAGAAGAGAAGTAGAGGGGGAGAGAGGAGTAAAAGGAGAATATAAGATGGGAGATCATATAGGGAAAGGCAGGGAGTTGTGACCACAGAAAACGCAGAAGTGATCTCAGAGCCTGGGAACCTCTCTCTGTCCCAAAGAGGTAAGACTGGGGTGGTTCAGGAAGTGACCTCAGCAGATGAGGAGGTAAGCTCAGAGTCTGGGATCCTTTGCTGACTCACAGTTAGATGATTGACAGATGATTACTGGGTTCAGGCAGGTGATTTCTGGTAAGGGTAAGTGCTGTCTTTCAGGAAGAGTAAGTGGAGGGGGGCTGTTCTTCTAACAGCAGCCTAAGATTATTGGTAGATATTCCGCTAAAAGTTGTTCTATTAAAGAGTGTGGACAGCCATGCATAAACTATTACAGTAGAACTTTTCTGTAATCTTGTGTTTTAAAAAAATCTTCACTGGTAATGATGAAAATATGCTAGAATCTTAGGGTTTGATAGCACCTTAAAGAATTCTAGTCAAATTCTAACCTCCTTTTTGACAACTGAGTCCATTTGTATATAATACTCTTTTGTAAGTGTAAGGTTTTTTAAAAAGGTAGCCGAGTAAGAACAGCACCAGCACTCACGTAGTATTCAGGTAAGGGGTAGGTTTATTCAGTAGACCTGCTGGGACCAGGCAAGGTTGGCACTCCACGCAACTGGCAAAAGAGAGAGAGCTGGGAAAGAGAGAGGAAAGAGAGAGAAAAGAGCTAGAAAAGAGCAGAGAGAGCAAAAGAACAGAGAGAGAGCGTCTGGGCCTGGGCTAGCCTTTATCTAGGGTATGGGCAGAGAAAGGTGTGGCCACATCAAATTCAGATGTGATCTCAGCGGATGCAGATGTGACCTCTTCCAGGTGTCCCAGTTGCCTAGGTAACGCAGGTACTGCGTGGAGACTTTGCTGCGAGGAGGGTGGAGTCTGCTAGCCATCCAGGAGCCGACCTTACAGTAAGGTGGTCCTGATCATCTAGCTTTAGTCAATGTTAAATATTTCCTACAACAAATTGAACTTCAAGTGTTTTCTTACATTCTAATTAGTGTGTTGGGTTCTGGGAATACAGAGGTGTTTTCCTCATAGAATCATCCTAGTAGTATCTTTATAGTGATAGTGGGTCGTCTCTAGTACATACTATATTCAAAAGTCTTTTTTCTATGAATTTGAACATTAGCCTGACCTATATAGAAAGTCCAGTTGTGTTACTATTCTTGAAAACACTGAGATATTTTTCCAAATACATATTTTGACTGTGTCAAGCTGCATATTCAGATCTCCTCTTCCCCCTAAACTTTATGACTATGTGTCCTTATACATGTGTCATTGAATTGTAAATATAGAACTCTTTTTTGGGGGGCTGGGAAGGTGGCTCAGTAGTAGAGCACTTGCCTTGCATGCCTGAGGCCCTGGGTTCGATTCCTCAGCACCACATAAGCAAAAAGAAAAAAGCCAGAAGTGGCACTATGGCTCAAGTGGTAGAGCACTAGCCTTGAGCTGAAGAGCTGAGGGACAGTGCCCAGGCCCAGAGTTCAGGCCCCATGACCGGACCCCCCCAAAAAAAAGAACTCCTTCCTTCCTTCCTTCCTTCCTTCCTTCCTTCCTTCCTTCCTCCCTTCCTCCCTTCCTCCCTTCCTCCCTTCCTCCCTTCCTTCCTTCCTTCCTTCCTTCCTTCCTTCCTTCCTTCCTTCCTTCCTTCCTTCCTTCCTTCCTTTTTCTCTGAACCCAAACTGTATTACAAACAACACTTCTGTATTTAAAAAGAGAATTGTTACAGAATTAAAAAACACAATCAGATATTGTAAGGTAAATTAAATATAATAGGTTTAATTAGGTAGCCAATAAGAGAACACCACCAGATATTCAGGCAGGAATCCTGCCATGCATGGTGGAGAGGCTTGGCCAAAAGGGGCAGGTTGAGGTCTGACCTGGATTTAAGTAGGGAAGGGGTAGTAGGTGCAACCAGGTGAAGGAAGGTATGGTCACACTGGATGTGGATGTGACCTCAGGGCCTGGGACCCTCCCCTGGTCCTATGGGAAGCTTGACTGGGTGGCCCAGGATGTGACCTTCAGGTATGCCAGTTACCTAGGTGACCCAGGTACTGGGTGGAGACTTAGCCTAAAGGAGGGAGGAGTCTGCCTCACCTTCCCAAGCCCAGGGTTCAAGACCCACAACTGACCCCAAACAAACAACCCCACAACAGCAGAAAACAAACAAAACACCTCACGCTTTGGCCTGGAAGTTGGCTCTTGTTAAGGAAAAGTGGAACTGCTTTGGGATAAGGAAGGAATTTTGAAATACAACATTTTGTCTTAAACTGGTTTCTTTTCAAGATTGAATTAAGAGATACCTCAGATTGAAGAAATGGCTGAAGGTGAAGATATATTTTGAGATTATTTACTGTTAATCTTATTTCAATGTCACTTTATGTAAATAATTTTATTCTATTCACACTGGCCAAGCATGAGCAGTTTGTGAACCTGAGCTCAACCAGTGGGAGTAGAGTGACAGGGCATGCTGTGTTGGGATAAATAGGAGCGCAGCTTGCCTGCTAAGGGTGTGTGCTTGCTTGCCAGACTTGGCTGGTGGTGCACCCTTCTGCAGAAGTACATTTTCTTCTTGCTGAGACAATTCTTTATTTTTGTGTTTGTTATCGTGTCTATCATTGTGACTCCAGTGGTTCTTGGACAGCATATTTATAACAGAGTCTTGGGTACTTTTCTGCCAGTCTGGTTTCAAACTGCCATCCTCCAGATCTCAACCTCCTCAGTACTTAGGATTGCAGGCATGAACCATTGGCACCTGGCAGTAAAGTTGGATATTTGGGACTCATGCAGGGTGGAATGTAGAATGTTAACATCTTTTTTAAGTACATGATATGAAAAGATAGATTTCTCAGATACTGCCTTAGTGAAGAAGCTAAGCTAGGGATTTGATTCTTTGTAATTTTGGATGTTATACGATGCCAGGGTACTTTAGGATTTTAAGTTCCCTATCTTCAGCCTTTCAAAAGAAAATCCCAGCTCTGGCAAATTTTCTAAGATAATTTCTGGCTAGTTTTTTTAAAAAAAATCTTATTCAACAAGTTATATTCAAGATTAAGCCAGTCAACAATTGCTTGTAGAGCCATGAGTACTTTACTGCCCTGGCAGCCAGTTTTAGAGCTGTTAGCTGCAGAGCTTAGTGGTAGAGTGCTTGCCTAGCACATGTGAAGCCCGTGGTTCCATTACTCAGTACCACATAAATAGAAAAAGCCAGAAATGGCACTGTCGCTCAAGTGGTAGAATGCTAGCTTTGAGCAAAAAAAGCTCAGGGACAGTGCCTAGGTCCTGAGTTCAAGCCCCAGGACTAGCAAAAAACCCCCCACAAAAGTGTTAGCTGTAGTGTTGTGAAGAAAACTTGGCCACATATTAATTGATCGAATACTAGATTAACATCTGCAATTTTTTCTGGTTTTGAGATTGAACTCAGGGCATCCTACATGCTAGGCAAGAACTCTGCTGTTGAGTTTTACCTCTACTCTGTAGCAGGTTTCAAATGCATGTTGTGAAGTATTTTATGATTTTAGATGATCTTAGCTCTTTGGTTTGGGCAGCTATTCTTACCTATGAAGGCAGAAGCTCAGTTTAAGCTATAGTGTTCATGTTGTCAGCTATCAAGCAGGTAAAAGAGCCATTTCTTACAGAAATCAGAAACAACAGCATCAGCCAAAATAGAGCTTAAGGTATATGTTGGCTGATAAGTCTTTTTGCTTCACAAGAAAAGAACAAAAGATAGCACTTTCCATGTCCTGGAATAAAGGTAGCTCAGAAGCCATGTTATCTGAGTGCTGGCCAGTTGTCTGGCTCTGGGGGAAACCCAACACATCAAGACTGGCACTGGCTTCAAAAGAGCAAATGGCAAAAGTGATGGTAAAGCAGAAATGAAGTTTATTCTCATTGATTTAAATGCGTGTGTGTGTGTGTGTGTGTGTGTGTGTGTGTGTGTGTGTGTATAAAGTAGCTGTAACACAGGAAAAGAATAAAGACTAGAGGGGTTTTGTATAGCAAACCCTCTTAATCAGGTTGTGATCTTGCTCGCCATTATCTCAGGACTGGTTGTGACGGAATTTTGTTGGTGCCAAGGAAATTGCTACTGCTTAGGTGGCAGTTTGGATATCTGGCACAGGGTGTTTATCAGACCTGTCACCCTAGAATTTAAGATAAAATGAAGGAAAGAATAACTCAAAAGAATAGGTCAGAGAAAGACAGACTAGAATTAGAACAGTGATTTGGTCTTTTCTTTTACCAGGCATCAATGTAAGGGGCTTTCAAAATTGTTGCAGGACTTTGGATAACTCTCTTAAATAGTTTCAAATGCTGAGCTGTGTGTAGTATTGGCTCACATCTGTAATCCTAGCTACTCTGGAGCCTGAGACCTAAAGATTTCTCTTATCTAGGCCAGCTGACTGTCATAAAGCCAAGAGTAGAGGTGTGACTCAAATGGTAAAGTATTAGCCTTCAGCAAAAAATCCAGGTGTGAGTAAGAGCATCAAATCCCAGTATTGGCACAAAAAGAGTTTTTTTTGTTTTTTGTTTTTGGTGTCATTAGTGGAGCTTGAACTCTGGGCCCGACACTGTCCTGAGCTCTTCAATTCTAGGCAAGCATTCTATCACAGTTCCACTTCCGGTTTTCTGGTAGTTAATTGGAGATCAGAGTCTCAAGGACTTTCTTGCCCAGGCTGGCTTTGAACCATGATCCTCAGATCTCAGATTCCTGAGTAGCTAGGAATACAGGCATGAGACATGGTTGCCCCAGCATAAAAAGCATTTTGAATACTGAGAACAGATAAACTGTAATGCCTTAAGGATGGATTTTTTTTGGGGGCAGGGTCCGGTCATGGGGCCTGAACTCTGGGCCTGGGCGCTGTCCCTCAGCTCTTTAGCTCAAGGCTAGCACTCTACCACTTGAGCCACAGCACCACTTCCGGCTTTTTTCTTTCTGCTTATGTGGTGCTGAGGAATCAAACCCAGGGCCTCATGCATGCAAGGCAAGCGCTCTACCACTGAGCCACCTTCCCAGCCCCTAAGGATGGATTTTGAATGATATACTGTGCCACTTGGTTGGGCCATCAATGTGCTGAGATACTGAAATCTTTGACTATGAGCAGACTTGTGGTTTGTCATGATATACTATGGAGATAACATCCTCTATGTTGCATTAGTTGAAAAAGGATTGGATGGCTGGCAAGGTGGCTCAGTGGTGGAGCGCTTGCCTTGCATGCCTGAGTCCCTGGGTTCGATTCCTCAGCACCACATAAGCAAAAAGAAAAAAGCTGGAAGTGGCGCTGTGGCTCAAGTGGTAGAGCGCTAGCCTTGAGCTGAAGAGCTGAGGGACAGCGCCCAGGCCCAGAGTTCAGGCCCCACGACTGGACCCAAAAAAAAAGAAAAAGGATTGGAGAGTACTATGATCTATTATATACTACAGAGCTATAATAACAACAGTTTGGTACTGGTATAGTAATAGGCCTGAAGACCAATGGAATAGACTCGAAAACCTAGAAATAAACCCATAATACTTACAGTCATCTGATATTTGACAAAGAGCCAAAAATATACATTAGAAAAGAGATAGCTTCTTGAATAATTGGTGTTTGGAAAACTGGATGTTCATATTCAGGAAACTAAAATTGGATCCCTATATGTCACCTTGCACCACTATCAACTCAAAATGGATCAGAGACCTTGTCATTGGACCTGAAGCTTTGAAATTATTGCAAGATGGAGTAGGAGAAACATTAGTACTTACCAGCATATGTAGGAACTTTCTGTCTTGTTTTCAAAGATGTTTTAAGTCTGGAATTTCTTTTACTTTCAACAACCTTGGAAATGAGGGTAGCCTAGTTAATTATGTCAATGAATATATGAACTCTTGAGATTTTTGTACCTGATCAGTGGATAAAGAAGATCCAGAGGAGGGATGACAGAACATTTATACAACTATATTACTTGGACTCTGTTATGGCTGTTTTAAGGAATAGTGTGTTTATGCACAACTGAATACAGAATTTTACTGATGTCTTTAGTAGAGCTCATGATTTCAGAATATAACATAAAAATGTTTGATTATAACATATAAGTGTATTTTCTCTAAGGGAATATATGTCAGTCTCTATGTATCAGTTTCTCTAAGGGAAATATATGTCAGAATATAACTTAACAATGTTTGGTAATACATCCTAATATGTTTTCTCTAAGGGAAATATGTATGTCAGTATAGAAAGGTGGGAGGAACCTTTTATCTAGGAGTCTTACAAGAAATGCTACTGATATTTTTATAATGAATTCATCCAATTCCAGAAGGTTTAGGTCATATATGATTATTAATGTAATATATTAGGTAGTTGCTTTAGTTGTGCATTTTTCCTTATTTGGTCATATAACCTCCCATGTCATGTCTGTTCTTGTCTGTACTTGCAGTTGATCTTCAATATAAACACAGGCAGTAAACCAACTAACCTCTAAATGCTTACACCTTAATCCTGCCCTACTTAAAGGTTGTTTTTCTTTGAAACATTTGTTAAGTCTGAACTGTTATATTCAGTTACAATTACTTTAAAGTAGAACTAAAACAGTTAACCAGTTATTTTAGGAGAATCATTTGGAATTGTGTTCTCACCTGCCTAGCCCTTAAGCTAATTTCAGATGTTTAAGAATTTTATTACAATAGCAACCCATTTCAAAAATACTAATTTCTATGTTAATCAAGGTAACACTCTGTGCTATAAACAACAAACTCAATAGTTTCAGTGACTTACTTATACAAGGAAAGTTTTTCTTTTTGTGTGTGTGTGTGTGTGTGTGTGTGTGTGTGTGTGTGTGTGTAATGGAACCATTTGGTTTGGGAGAGGGAAAGATAACCTTCCATTAAGTGATTCAGTGACATTTTGTTTACTAGTACTCCAACTAATGGTTCTGTATAGGAACAATCAATGAATGAAGAGTATGAAAATTTTGAAGAAGGTTTTAGGTTGGATCTAGAAGTCTTATTCATTAATTTCACCTACATTTTATTTTCAAAAGCCAGATGCCAGTGGCTTAATATAGCTGTTCAGGAGGCGGAGATCTGAGGGTCATGGTTTGAAGCCTGCCTGAGAAGACAAATTCAGAGAATCTTATCTAACCATCAAAAAGGTAGAAATGGAGGTATGGCTCAGTGGTAGAGCACTAGCCTGGAGCAGAAAGCTAATAAGTGAGAACATGAGGCCCTGAGTTCAATCCCTAGTAGCAGCAAATAACAACAAAAAAGCTAGTCTTTTAGTTCTTTCTAATGGACAAGGAAATCATTATGATTTGCATGGGTTCGTCCTCCAAAGGGAGGTGGAAGCTTAGTCCTTAATATGCTTTGCTGGAAGCTGAGCCCTTAGTATGACTGTATTGAGAGGTAATTGAATCTGTAAGGAATGGAAACTAGTAGAAAGTTATTAAATCCCTGTGGCCACTTCCTTGGAAAGGATTAAAGCATTTCACAGGAGTATATTAGATCTCAGAGGATTTGATTAGTTACCTCAGATCCAGTTATAAAATGAGGCTACCTCATGTATTTGGGCTCTTGTGTTGCTAGCTGTTCTGGTACAGTGTTCAGATCTCACCCTCTTGAGTAGCTAGGGCTGCAAGCATGAGCCACCAACACCTAGATTGTTATTTTTGAAGTATGGTCTTACTTTATGTTTGGGCAGCTTGGGCTTCAGGCTTTCTCTGTGTTGCTGGAGATTATGACAGGTCACTTTGCCCAGCCATTATGCTCCCTCTGTAGGGTGGGTAATCATACCCACTCACCTAGCTGAATTAACATCTTAATAGTATTGATTTGCCAGTCTGTGAACCCAGTATTTCTTCCATTCTTTTAGATCTGTTATTTTTTTCAGCAATGTTTTTATAGATACTTTGCAGTCTTGTTAAAGTCACTTAATCTTTCTGAGCTCATTTTTGTTTACTTTAATTTTTATGATACTTATTTAGAAATGTTCTTAAACTTTTTCAACTAATAGTAATAGCTCATTTGTGACTTGCTAGCTCAGTATATAGACATTAATTTTTTCTGTCAAAATGTTATTTTGTGTAGAAGCTAAGTTTTCTTTATTATTTCTTGAGCTTAAACTGACCTTGAACTTTTGATTCCCCTGCCTTGGCCTTCCGAGTAGCTAGCATTTATTTATTTATTTATTTATTTATTTATTTTTTGTTGGTCATGGGCCTGAACTCTGGGCCTGGGCGCTGTCCCTCAGCTCTTCAGCTCAAAGCTAGCACTATACCACTTGAGCCACAGTGCCACTTCCGGCTTTTTCTGCTTATGTTGTGCTGAGGAGTCAAACCCAAGCACTCTACCACTGAGCACCTTCCCAGCACTCCCCCACCCCCCAGTAGCTAGCATTACAGTCATGTACCACCATGCTAGCTACTCTTTTATAAAGTTACCTTATTTACTTATAATTTTCTTTTTAATTTTTTAAAAAAATAATAATTTAATATTTAATATTGGCCATCCATTCCTGTCCGCCCCCCATCTATAATTGTAAAGATACTATGCAGAGGGCTTAAAGTTACATGAGTAAGGTAATGAGTACATTTCCATTTCCTATGGAGCATTGTTACCCCCTCTTTCTCCCTACCATCCCTTCCCTCTCCACCTCCCTAGCTCCTCCCTCCCCCCTCAAAGTTGTAAGGTTTGTTTTCAACATAGTGTCTTGTACATCTCATGGTTACAATGGTTTAGCCTGTATCCTTATTTCAGCTTTTTGTTATTTCCCTTCCTCTTCCCAAATCAGTAGAACATATATACAAGATGCAGGGCACTGGAATCAAATACAGTGAAAACAGAGGTTATACCATGGGAGAAGAACATACAAAAGAAACAAAAAAAATCACATAGTACATTATAAGTACATTAAAAATAACAGCAACAAACATAAAACCTCCTGTGTCCCTATCTTGGGGTTCATTTCACTTAGCATCAACTTATCTGGTCATATGTACATAGCTTTTGACCTTTTCTGCTTGTCCCAGACATACTAGTTATTGCAAATATATGGGACCTACGTTTCTTTGGGCCTGGCTTACTTCACTTAATATAATTTTTTCCAAGTCTTTGCATTTCCTAACAAATGGGGTGTTGTCATTCTTTCTGATGGAGGCATAGAATTCCTGTGTGTGTGTGTGTGTGTGTGTGTGTGTGTGTGCCACATTTTCTTGATTCATTCATCTACTGAGGGGCACCTGGGTTGGTTCCATATCCTAGCTATAGTGAAAAATGCTGAGATAAATATAGTTGTGTTGGTAGCTTTAGTACGGCCTCATTTGTGATCATTTGGGTGAATGCCCAAAAGTGGGATTGCTGGGTCATAGGGGAGCTCTTTTGAGGAACCTCCATACTGCTTTCTAAAGTGGTTGAACAAGTGTACACTCCTGACAGTGCTTACTTATCATTTTCTAAGGAGAAAAAACAGTGAGGGAGCTCTAAAGATATAACAAGTTCTTTTTTTAAAAAAAAATTAAGGCAGTATTGTTTAAATGTCTCTTAATCATGTGCTACTTAACAGTGTTTAAAAAGGCCATTATAGAAAAAAATTGTAACACTTTATTTTCAAGATATCTGACTTTATTAATTGATGTAGTGCTTTTATAAGTTACCATTTCAAAGCAGGTGTAGTAGTGACTAGTGTTGCTTTCTCACATGAGGAGTATATCACAATGAGCCAGCAGATTTCTCCCTTCTGTGCTTTTCTTTGATCTCATTTTATGGAAAAAAATGTATGTATTTGACAGAAGTAGATAAAGCTTAAAGATGGAGGTTCAGTAAATGAGTACTGGCATGGAATAACCGAGAATGGTAGAATTAATAAGAAGGAAAATATTCTTAAAAATTTCAGTCTTTGGGCTGGGAAGGTGGCTCAGTGATAGAGTGCTTGCCTCACATGCATGAAACCCTGGGTTCAATCCTCAGGACCACATAAACAGAAAAGGCTGGAATTGGCACTGTGCCTCAAGTGGTAGAGTGCTAGCCTTGAGTAAAAAGAAGCATTAGGGATGGTGCTCAGGCCCTGAGTTCATGCTTAAAAAAAAAAAAAAAGTTCCAATCTTTGTAAAGCTAGCGTATTTCATGTTTTTAGGTAGGAATTTGATGTTAAAATTATAGGGTTTGCAGAGTGTTGGTGGCTCACGCCAGTAATCCTATCTACTCAGGAGGCTGAGATCTGAGGATAGAAGTTCAAAGCCAGCCCAGGCAGGAAAGTCCTTGAGACTCCTATCTCCAGTTAAACACTAGAAAACTGCAAGTGGTGCTGTGGCTCAAGTATGCTAGCCTTGAGCTGAAGAGCTCAGGGACAGCACCCAGCCCCAGAGTTCAAGCCCTTTTTGGGAGAGTAGGTCTTATAATAGCCCAAGCTGATCCTGAACTCCCTGTGTAGTCCAAGTTGGCCTTGAATTTGTGATCCTCCTGTCTTAGCCTCCCAGGTGCTAGGATTACAGGAATGCACCATTATACCTGGCTTATTATAGTCTTAAAATAATAAATTCTGAAGTATGAACAGTTCTTCAAAGTCTGACTAATGAAATAGCTATATTGCTTGATTAAAATTGGCTTATAAGTTTAATGTGGTTTGTAGGTAATTCTAATTATTAGCAGCTTTACAGTGTTATGATTTATGAGTTATATTTACACATAATTAAATGCCATTTCTCTAGACAAGTAACTTCATGCCAATTATATAGAGATAGTATATATATGATATTGATGTCATATATATGTATATATGAGAGATAGTATAGTATTGCTTTTGGAATTTGGGTAAATAGAAGGAAAAAGCTTTTGAAATAAAACAAGCTAAAGATTGACAGTAGGAAGCTCTAGAAGTATTTTTTTTTTCTCCACAAGGAATTGAACTCAGGACTTTGGACTTGTTAGGCGACAACAAGTTGCCACTTGAGCCATGCCCCTAGTCCTAGTCTTTTAAAGGTTATTCCTCTTTTTTTTTTTTTTTTTTTTGTAATGGGGCCTGAACTCTGGGCCAGGGCACTGTCCCTGAGCTCTTCAGTTAAAGGCAACCACTCTACCACTTGAGCCACAGCGCCATTTTGGCTTTCTGATGGTTTATGGGAGATAAGAGTCTCACAGACTATCCTACCCAGGCTGGCTTTGAACAGTGATTTTCAGATCTCAGTCTCCTGAGTAGCTAGGATTACAAGTGTGAGACACTGATACCCAACTTTCCAATTCGTGACTTTCATATAAGAAACGTTCTACAGTTACTCTAATTTTAAAAATTAGTATGAGAGCCAGGTGCTGGTGGCTCACGCCTGTAATCCTAGCTACTCAGGAGGCTGAGATCTGAGAATCACAGTTCAAAGCCAGCCCGGGCAGGAGAGACCGTGAGACTCCTATCTCCAATAAACCACCAGAAAACTGTAAGTGGCGCTGTAGCTCAAGTGGTAGAGCGCTCGCCTTGAGCTGAAGAGCTGAGGGACAGTGCCCAGGCTCAGAGTTCAAGCCCCACGACCGACAAAAAAAAAAAAAAATTAGTGTGAGAGTTGAGTCTTGTATTCCTTTTATATTGTAGGAAGACTACACAATATAGTTCCTTTAGTGTAAAAAAAAAACAAACCATAAAGCAAGCTGGGCATTGGTATCTCATACTTGGAATCCCTGCTACTTAGGAGGTTGAGATCTGAATGATCAGGGTTCAAAGCCATCCTGGGCAAAAAAGTCTGTGAGACTCCATTTCTAATTAAGCAGCAAAATGCCAACTGCAAGCATGGTGTAAGTCGTAGGTGGCCAGCCATGATCAAACATGAAGTGAGAGACCCTGAGTTTAAACCATAGAACCAGCACAAAAATGAACAACCCTCCCTACCAAATTGTCCTAAATTTTTAACAGATATGGAAGTTAATTTATATATTTGTATAAATATATAATAATAATAAATATATAATTAGTGCACCTGTACACCCATGTTCATTACAGTACTATTCACAATAGCCAAGTTACAGAAACAGACGTCATACAACCGATGAATAAATCAAGAAAATGTAATGTATATGTATATTTTATATAAATATATATTCTAGCATTTTAATAATAGCATTTAATATCTGTATGTTAAATCTTTTTGCTAAGAGAAATGTCTGAAATGTTCATTAATAGTATAATTTAGTCCAGGTGGTAGTGGATCATATCTGTAATCCTAGCTACGCAGGAGGCTGAGATGTAAGGATCATGGTTCAGAGCCAGCCCAGGTAGGAGAAGTCTGTGAGACTCTTATCTCCAATTAACTACCAGAACACTGGAAGTGGAGCTGTGGCTCAAAGTGGTAGAGTGCTATCCTTCAGTGAAAAAGCTCAGGAACAGAACACAAGTCCTGAGTCCAAGCCCTATACCCACCAAAACAACAACAACAAAAACCACCTGTAGTTTATATGTGACAAAGTTTACTTTTCTGCTGGCTTTGGTATTTAGTTCCTTCCAGAATTTTGGTCTTAACAATTAGAGAAATCTGGACTGAAATTTAGGACAATGAGGTTTCTGAGGAAAAGTGCCAAGAATGCAAGGTTTAAGGGCTTAAGGAGGATGGATACTAACCTGAATATTTCAGCTAATGCTTTAGAAACTGAGATACACCTTCAGGCTCAGAAATTTTATATCATAGTTTCTTGATGAATACAAGTTTTATATAAAGTTGATGGTGACTGTTTTAAGATTATAGTTGAGATGACACATCAGCCAGGAATCTTGTTGGATACTGGATATGTGCTTTAGTGTGATTTCTTTTTGTTATGGTTTCCAGTTTTACGCTTATTGTCATCTATGGAGAACTATGAAAGTGTGATATTGGTGTCAGGACAAAAAAGGTATTATATTTTTAAGCAGCATTCACGCCGTGTTTCAGCTTCATGATATTTATTTAATTACACTAGTTTTAAATTGTTCAGTGGAATTACATCATGGAATATCATCGCTCCAGTATATAACATACTTGTCACTTTTGATCATTTATATTTACATATGATACTATATATTTACATATATGTTTATGTTTATGTTTTAGGTCTAAATTCCATATATGAGAGAGACCATGCATCCTTTCTCTTTCTGAGGATGGCTTACTTTGCTTAATATCATTTTATTTTTCCAGATCCATCCTTTTCACTGCAGATAACATATATACTACATGTGTGTGTACACAGATACATATACTACATTTTATTGATCTATTCATCAGTTATATGATATCTGTTTCTTTAACTTGGCTATTGTGAATAGTACTGTAATGAACATGGGTGTACAGGTGCCATTATTACATTCTGACTCATATTTTATCAGATAAATATCACAAGTGCCTATTCTTGTATCATAGAGCAGTAATCTTTTCAATGTTTTGAGAAACTACCATAGTGGTTACATTAATTTACATTTCCTCCAATAATAATGTTGAGCATTTCTTCATGTATTTATTGGTCATATTTGTACTTCAGAGAAGTATCTGTTTAGTGCATTTGTTCATTTGTTAATTGGGCTATTCTTTTTTTTTTTGGTTGGTCGTGGGGATTGAACTCTGGGCCTGGCCTGTCCCTCAGCTCTTCAGCTTAAGGCTAGTGCTCTGCCACTTGAGCTACAGAGCTTCCTGTTTTCTGATGGTTTATTGGAGATAAGAGTCTCACGGACTTTCCTGCCCAGGCTGGCTTTGAACCATGATCCTCAGATCTCAGCCTCCTGAGCAACTAGGATTACAAGTGTAAGCCACCAGCGCCTGGCATGCTATTGATTCTTTTTTTTTTTTTGGTGAAAATACTGTACAGAGGGGTTACAATTACATGGGCAACTATTGATTCTTAAAAGGGTTAATCTTTTAATCTTCTGTGGATTCTGGCTGTTAGTTCCTTTGTTAGAGGTAAAGCGAACATTCTGTAGATTGCCTTCTCAGCCTAGTGACTGCATACCTTGCTGTACAAAAACATTTTAGCTTGCTGCAATCTCATGTCAGTCTTCTATTTGCTGGGCTCCTGGAGTTCTATTCGAGTTACCTCCTGTATCAAACAAAGTCTAGTGTTTCCCCTAGTCTACCTTGTAGAAATTTCAATTTCAGGTCTTTGATATACTTTGAATTGATATTGGAACATGGTGAGAGATACAGGATTCAGTTTAATTCTTTTGCATATGGACATCCAGTCCTTTGCATATGCACATCCAGTTCTCCTAGCACCATGAAGTTATGTTTTTCTTTCTTTCTTTTTCTTTTTTGGTTGGTTGTGTGGCTTGAACTCTGGGCCTGGGTGCTGTTACTCAGCTCTTCAGCTCTCCGGCTCAAGGCTAGCGTTCTACCACTTGAGCCCAGCGCCACTTCTGGTTTTCTGAGTGGTTTATTGGAGACAAGAGTCTCACAGACTTTCCTGCCCAGGCTGGCTCTGAACTGTGAGCCTCAGATCTCAGCCTCCTGAGTAAGTAGGATTATAGGCGTGAGCCACTGGCGCCCGGCTTAAAGCTATATTTTCTATATTATATATTATTGAAAATTAGCTGGTTGTAGGTTCACAGATTTACTCTGGGTCTTCTAGTCTGTTCCATTGTTTTTGGACTGGTTTTTGTGTCACTACAATGTGGTTTTTGTTATTATGGCTTTTATAATTTGAAGTCTGGTATTGTGATATTTTCATCATTTTTTCCACTCAAAATCACTTGGGCACCTAAAAGCCTTTTGTGCTTTTAAAGATTTTAAGATTGGGGTGGGGAGTAGGGAGTGTAGTTGTGGAGGTGGGAGGGAAGGGATGGTAGGAGAAAAACAAAGGAGGAGGCAACAATGCTTGATAAGAAATGTACTCATTACCTTGCTCATGTAACTGTAACCCCTCTGTACAGTATTTTCAGAATAAAAAACACGAAGAAAAAAATTAAGATTGCCTATTCTAAGTTAAGACATTCGTATTTTGATGAGTATTGCATTCAGTTTGTGTATTACCTTTGGCAATTGGGACATTTTCCTGGATTTTTCTTGGATTCTGTCAATCCAAGATCTGGAAGATTCTCCTTTTTTTTTTTTTTGGTGCCAGTCCTGGGGCTTGAACGCAGGGCCTGTGCTGTCCCTGAGCTTCTTCTTTTGCTCAAGGCTAGTGCTGTACCACTTGAGCCTCTGCTCCACTTCTGGCTTTTTTTTTTTTTTTCTAATTTAGTGGAGACAAGAACCTTACAGACTTCGTTACTCAGGCTGAATTTGAACTTCAGCCCTTAGATCACAGCCTTTTGAGTAGCTAGGATTTTAGCACCCAGTTGATTTTTCTGTTTTCTAATGTTAGTGAATTCACTGGGTCCTGGGCACTTCTTTGTTGGAGGATTCCTTAGTATTCTTCAGTTTCATTACTTATTATATATCTGTTTAGATGGCTTATAGCCTCTGGCTCAATTTTAATAGATTGAGCTTATCTAGAAATGTATTCATTTCTACTAGATTTTTTAGTTTATTATAATAAAAGTTTTGAACTATCTCTAGCAATCTTTCAGATTTCATATTGGTTGTGATATCTCCATGAAAAATTGTTAGTATCTTAATTCATTAAAATTAATAATCTGGTTTACTAAATATCTTGTGAAAAGGAAAATAAAGAAAATAAAAATATTTACAAACCACAAATTTGACAAAAGACATAAATAGAATATATAAAAACTCAATTTTCAGCCTTAAAGATTAGAAGAATAACAGAACAATCTGTTTTGAAAATGGGCATATCTCCTTAGATTTTTTTTTTTTTCTGTCCTGAGGCTTGAACTCTGGGCCTGGGGCACTGTCCCTGAGCTTTTTTTGCTCTAGGCTAGCACTCTACCGTGTGAGCCACAGCACCATTTCTGGCTTTTTTTTTTTTTTTTTTTGAGTAGTTTATTAGAGATAAGAGTCTCATGTACTTTCTTGCCTGGGCTGGCTTTGAACCATGATCCTCAGATTTCAGCCTCCTGAGTAGCTAGGATTGATTACAGATGTGAGCCACTGGTGCCTGGCATCTTAGATACTTTTTCTTTGTGATGACAATATTCCAAATCCTTCTACTTTTTCTTTTTGGCCGGTCCTGGGGCTTGCTCTAAGCCTGGGCACTGTCCCTGAGCAGCTTTTGCTGAAGGGTAGTGTTCTAACACTTGAACCACAGGGTCTACTACTTTTTTGGAGTTTATTGAAGATAAGAGTCTCATGGACTTTCCTGGCCAGGCTGGCTTCAAACTGTGATTCTCAGATATCTATCTCCTAAAGTAGCCAGGATTTAGGGTTGAACCACTAGCGCCTGGCTCCTTCTACATTTTTTAAGTCAAAATATACAGTTTACCTACAGCCATGCTGCTGTACAATAGAATACCAAACTTATTTCTTCTAACCATATACATGTATTGAAACATCACAAAATACCACAGTTATAATTTTTGTGAGTCAGTCTATGAAAATTAATTTAGAAAAGCAAATAGGAAATAAAAGATTAACAAAGAGGAAATAGAGAATGCCATATGGGCACATGGAAAAAGATATATACATCATTCATGTTCATCAAAGGAAAATTAAAATTAAGATCCCAGTGAGTTATTGTTGTATACCTATTTGAACACTTGATAACTAAAAAGTGACATTACTAAAAGAAGTACTTCTTTTTCTATTTTGGTGGTCAGAATAGGAAAGCCACTAGAAATTTAGCCAATTCTTAAAATGAAAACGACACATTCAACCATGTGACAGAACAATTTTACTGCTGAGCATTTCTCCCAAATAATTTTTTAAAAAAAATTAAAACTTATTTCTGTAAGAAAATAACATGGAAATAGTTTGGGTCACCAAACTATTTTTTCTGTCCAAAAAAGATCTATACACACCCAAATTAATGTATAAGAGGAATCTTTTTCAGAAGCCAATTTGTTTGCTTGCTGTTTTCTTCCGTGCTTTCTGTATGAAACTGTAAAGTATCGTGGATTGAAAGGGAAAAAATGAAAGAGAAAAGAAAGTAATGAGAATGGTGCTTGTGTTGGCTTAAAGAAACAGTGTAAGTCAGGTGCCAGTGCCTCAGTTCTGTAATCCTAGCTACTCAAGAGGCTGAGATCTGAGACTTGTGGTTCAAAGCCAACCTGGGGGGTGCTGGGAAGTTGGCTCAGTGGTAGAGTGCTTGCCTTGCATGTATGAAGCCCTGGGTTCGATTCCTCAGTACCACATAAGCATAAAAAGCTGGAAGTGGCACTGTGACTCAAGTGGTAGAGCACCAGCCTTGAGCTGAAGATCTGAGGGACAGCACCTAGGCCCAGAGTTCAGGCCTCACAACTGACCCCCCCCCCAAAAAAAAAAAAGCCAATGGGGGGTAGGGGAAAGGGAGGAATCTGTGAGACTTTTTATCTCCAATTAACTACCAAAAAACTTGAAGTAGAGCTGTGGTTTAAATGGTAGAGTAGTAGCCTTGAGCAAAAACAGCTTCAGGAACAGCGCCTAGGCCCTCAGATCAAGCCCCAGGATCAGCACTAAAAAAACCCCCAAAGAATCAGCAGCAGTGTGGAGATAGGCTTGATTAGCCAAACCCTAGGGACTTGGTGGTGTTCTATTGGGGAGGATCCACACTTTGAAAAATAAACAATCTCTTCATTTATTGTAAATAATAGACCTACCATAAAGTTTGTGACATATTGTCTTCTAGTTGCAATAAAAATTACCGAATTACATTAAATGGAAAAAACAAAACACAAAACTGTTTTTGTGCTGAAACCATGCACATAATTTTTTGTTTTCTTTCATAAGAAAGAAATATATTTTATCAAATGTTATTATTATAAAGGTGATGTACAGAGGTATTACAGCTGCATAAGTCAGGTAAAGAGTACATTTCTTTTTGGACCATGTCACCCTCTCCCTTGCTCTCTCTGTGTTTTTTTTTCTAACATCTCCTTTAGTAGATGGTTGTGTTTGTTATGAGTAGGCCCCAAACTCAAAATGTATGGGGACTTCCTTCCTTACATCCCAAACATACATGGGGTATCTAGGCTGTGGGCCAAATAATTCTTAACTCATAGCATGTGACCGTAATAATATTCTAACATTTTCTCACCACTCAAGGACTATGATTTGCAGTACTAAAAAATAAAAAAAGCAATCACCTCAATTGTAGTAGGCATTATTGTCTTGGTACTTGCATTAGATAAAAACACCTATACACAGTTGCAAATCCTATTTTAGTGACAAATTTAACCAATACAGTGTCACCCTCCTCAAAACTGATAGGACTGGCTATGAAAATTTCAACTATCTTTATCTTCTCTCACCTACATAACACTAACAAGTAAACTTCATCCTTCAACAGGCTAAATGGTTACAAGAACAGTTTTTACAAGCTCACCTGAACTCTGAAGTACAAAAACAAGTACAGTGTTGCCATCCACCGTTTTGCTCCTGACATTGTTGGGGCCAATAATAGGACTGCTCATATTCCTCATGCTTGAACCTTGTATGTTTAAATTACTAACAAAGTTTGTGCTTTCTTGTCTAGATCAAATCAAACTACAAATAACCATGGTTATAAAAACTAACCACTGAAGACCTAAGGCCCAGCATCAACTCTAACTGCTTAAAAGTCCCTTAGTTCCCCAGAGTCTCCTCTGGTAGCTGTCATGGGCCCCTTTTAAGCCCACATTCACCAGGAAGTAGCCAGAACAGAAGTTGATACCCTCCATGTACCTACAGCACCCAGGGAAAACTCAGAGTGGAGGGAAATGAAGGAAAACATCAGCCAACTAGTCCAGGCCAGCTTGCTCTCCTCTCACCCCAAACTGTGGCCACCACCCAGGGGAGTGTCTGGTTTCTTTTTTTTTTTCCCTATCTCTCTCTCTCTTTTATGATTATTATCTTTAGGTAGTTATACAAAGAAGCTCCCATTCTACAAAACAGTATATGAATACAAGGTGTCTTGACAACATTGTCACCCATCACTCCTAACCCATCCCTTCTCTCACTTTTTTTTTTTAAACTCAGATTAGGTGATTACATAAATTTCATATATTTCACAGTATTGTGGTATAATGACAGTTAAAGTCACAAACACATTTTAACCTTCACAAGGCAAATTGTCATTATCATGGTCTATAAAGTTTGTGAATTCTATGAGCTTTGACAATACAAATTATTTCTTCTACATCAGATGATGATTACAATTCTTTCCTTTTGCTTAGTGTAGGCTGTTCCCTCTTTCCCTCTCATTTCTCCCTTCCCATCACTGTCTTTGGGTTGCTTAGTTCTTTTTCTTCTGTGTCCAGTGCAGCTGATGGGCCCCTTTGTTGTTCCATTTTCCACTTACTCTGTGTTCTCCTCCTGGCTTCTCTCCATTGTGCCATGTATATAATTTAAACAATTGTGGTACATTCATACTGTGACATACTAGTTGGCAGTAATATAAACTATTGATACACTCAATAATTTGGATGGTTTTCAAGGACATTATTTTGCGTGGAAAAAAGCTAGTCCTCATTTATAAAGCATTTTCAAAACAACAAAATTATAAAGGTCATCAACATATTAGTGGTTGTCAGGTATGTAGGGTGACTGGGTGAAACTATAGAAGTATAGCATGATGGAGGTCTTTATGGTGGTGGAATGAATAGTTATTTACATTTGATTGTGATGATTTTTATATCAGTATATATACTTGTGGCAGTGTTGGTTTTCTGACCTAACTATTGCATAATGTGAGAGTAACTATTGGGGGAGCTGAGTGAAGAATACAGGGTATATCATGGTACATAAAGATTCTGTAATTATTTTAGAATAAGAAAAATCTTGTTTTGCCAGAATAATATTTCAAGTTAAGAATCTTAAACCATTTTTTCTAGCCCCCCTTTAGTATATTGGATGAAGGAAGCTATCTCTAGGCTAAAAAGTAGCAGGCATGGTTAGTATTTATAAATAAGTTCGTGTGTGTGCATGCGTGCGTGTGTATGTGTGTGTGTGTATGTGTGCCAGTCCTGGGGCTTGAACTCAGTTCCTGGGCATTATCTCTGAGCTTTTTTTTTTTTTTTTTGCTCAGAGCTACACTCCCACTTGAGCCACAGCACTGCTTCTGGCCTTTTCTGTGGTACTAAGGAATCGAACCCAGGGATTCATCATGCATGCTAGCCAAGCACTCTACTATTAAGCACATTCCCAGCCCTATAAATAAGTTTTTAAAAAGCATTTTAATTTACTTCTTAGAAAATTTAATAATTCAATGAATACAAATGTTTTTGGAAGTTAGAAGATTTCCAATTAATTGCACTGCATAAAATTAAAGGATTAAATTAGATTGTCAGCACTTGCTTAATAATTTTTTATTGTTTCCTCAGTGCTTAAGCATGGCACAGATATGTGTTTAATAGCCATTGACATCTCTTAAAAGAAATTGCATGCAAATAACAAAACCATTTTCTCAAGGCTTGTTACCTCTAAGAAAATAGTCGCAAAAGAACAAAAGAAAATACTTTCTAGCTAGATGCTAGTGCCTCATGGCTGTAATCCTAGGAGGCTGAGATCTGAGGATCACAGGTCAAAGCCAGCCCCAGGCAAGAAAGTCCACTAGACTGCAATTAACCACCGGAAAATCTGAAAGTGTCACTGTGGCTCAAAGTTGTAGTGCACTAGCTATGAGCAAAAGAGCTCAGGACAGTGCCAAGTCCCTGAGTTCAAGCCACACAGCCAATAACAACAAGAAAGAAGAAAGAAGGAAAAGTATTTTATGGCAAGCATGAGTATTTTAGTATGAGGTCAACTTATTTGGATATTATCTACATTGTTAAGGTAAAGAGGAATTCCTGTTTTGATAGCTGAATTCGGGTAGGTAGGAAAGCAAGCAGGAAGCTAAACATTTATTCATATAAAGTAATTATAACTGTCATTTGAAGCATAACAACCCTTTTCAAACTGATGAAATGTTTATAACTCTAAATTTACTACCTTTCATTTTGTTAGTTTTCTCACAAATTGATTTTATAACCCAAAGAAGCTACTAATCTCTCTCTCTCTCTCTCTCCCTCTCTCCTTCCCTCCCTCTCTCTCCTTCTCTCTCTTATTTCTTGGATTTTTGTAAGTAAAGAGTTGTCTTTAGTTCTTTGTGTAGGTTGAGGTGCCAGAATCATTTCAGATTTCAGTTTTACAGATTTTGGACTACACATATATTTTCTGGTTGAGCACCCCAATATAAAAATGTGAAATCCATAATGCTCCAAAATCCCAAAGCTTTTGAGCATAAAAATTTTAAATGTGCCGGGCACTGGTGGCTCACGCCTGTAATCCTAGCTACTCAGGAGGCTGAGATCTGAGAATCGCGGTTCAAAGCCAGCCCGGGCAGGAGAGACCGTGAGACTCCTATCTCCAATAAACCACCAGAAAACCGGAAGTGGCGCTGTAGCTCAAGTGGTAGAGCGCTCGCCTTGAGCTGAAGAGCTGAGGGACAGCGCCCAGGCCCAGAGTTCAAGCCCCACAGCCGACAAAAAAAAAAAAAAAAAAATTTTAAATGTTTCAGAATTTGGAGAATTTAGGATTTGGAGCTTTGAATTGGAAATGTTTATTATTTATTATTTATACATAAAGATTAAAAAGTGGTAAATAAGGCTAGGAATATGGCTTAGTGGTAGAGTGCTTGCCTGGCATTCATGAAGCCCTGGGTTGGATTACTCAGTACCACATAGAAAAAGCCAGAAGTGGTGCCATGGCTCAAGTGGTAGAGTGCTAGCCTTTTGCTCAGGGACAGTACCCAAGCCCTGTGGTCAAGCTCCAGGACTGGTCAAAAAAAAGTGGTAAGTATATTTAATAAAATAAGATAGAGGGGCTGGGGGTTTAGCCCAGCGGAAGGGCGCCCACCTGGCGCCCTCAAGGCCCTGGGTTCGGTTCTCAGCCCTGGAAAAAAAAAAAAGACATATAAAATAAGATAGACATCTGAGACTCAGGCACATGTCACAGACATATTCAATATTTTAATTAATAATACTACTATTTTACTTTTTTCAATCCAGAATTTCTACCTTAAATATATTAGTATATAAAACTCTTCCTTTAAGACATTGTTCAGCCCTGAATATTGCAAAATATCTGCTGGCAGGATATGAACTTGGAAAAGCAAGCTGTTCTTTTTTTTTTTTTTTTTCAAGCTGTTCTTTTTTTAGTAACCTTTTTCCTGCAGATGTGACTTAATGGAGAAAGAGAGAGAGAGAGAGAGAGAGAGAGAGAGAGAGAGAGAATATCAGGTAACCAGCAATAATAATGATAGTCATTTGCTTAACTCTAGTAATTTAGATACAGAAGTTGTGTAACTTTTTAAAAATGTTAGTATTTGGAAGGCTAGGATGGGATGATTGTGATTTTAGGTCAGTCTGAACAACAGTAAGACTCAAATGTTTGGGTTTTTCTAATGTTCTAAAAATAAATTTTTACTTATTCAATTATATCATTTTTGATTTTGAGGGGAACAGATACTTTAGTGTTTTTCTAAAATGGGAGATATAAAGTTGATGGTGAAATTTATTATGTGACATTCTTTTACAAAAACTGAAATTTCATGATACAAAAAGATATGGTACAGCAAATATTAATTGCAGAATTGAAAAAAAATTTCAGTGTAAATATTTTTCCTTATAGATGTTAGAAATCTACACTGATTACATGTTAAGATTTAATACTAAGCCAGAACTAATTTTCATTAGAATAAATTGGTAGTATTTCTTTCAATTTATTAATGAAGACTAATATTTTGTTGAAGGGGAATTTGACCCTCACTTAACTATACATTTGTGTTTGCTCTGATTCTTATCCTGCCTGACACTTGACTTTCTGCATTTTTTTCTTTGTTGTACTTCAGTCCCTGTTGTAATTTGGAATGCAAAGAGAACTTCTGAGGAGGACATAAATTTTGTTAGAAAAATGTACAAATAGGAACAGAGTCATCAGTCATTGACTAAGGCTAGCTGAATTCAGTTTGCTAATGTTTAAGTTGTCTAGTGTCCTCTCTTTCAGTGAGAACAACACTTGGCATTCAATATCTGGGATTGTGTGTGAGAGGAAAGGTGAATTCTAATAATGAATCAAGTCAGGAACTGAAGGAGGCTTTGTTTGTTTCTTTAACTTGTTTTGTAATGAGATCAGTTGTTTCAGGGAATAACCAAGTTGCTGTGACATGAGGAAGTGCACGTTGCTTGTGAGATGCAGAATGACATTAGAGAAACTGCCAAAATTCTTTTCATTTATCATGAATTCCAGAAAGAGAACTTTTGACCAGAAATATCACATTCCTTTCTTTTCTTTTTTTTTTTTTTAACTAAACATTCTTCATTCTTCAGAGAATATAGCATTCCAGCTTTACTTGAAATCCCAAATGGAATCATATTGCATGGCTATAACTAGAAAAAAAATGTGTAAATAGCACCCAAGAGAGACTCTTAAGATTGTGTTATCAAGTTCAAATATATCTTTGTGTGTCTAAGCAAGTCTATAACTAAGCCTTACCCATTTTCTTCTCCCAGTAATCAAACCTAATTTGTATTGAAATTTCATGGCTCATAAACGTTGTTTAATCAGAAAAGTGTAATATTATGGGTTAAAACAAGAAACAAAGCTGTAATGGGCCCTGTTTATAATTTTAATTTTTATACTAAGCTGAAAAGAAAAAGCAAAGTAAAACTTAGGACTTACTTGTCCACTTTTTGTTTTACTTCATGTGCAAATACTGTGTTGTAAAAGATGAATAAATTGGTTTTTTTTCAAGTGGTTGTATGAAGGAGTTGCCATTCAACAAAGCAGTTTATGAATATAATAGATCTTGATCCAGGTCACCCCTTTCAACATTCTCACTCATACTTCCCAATCCACTACTTCCCTCACTTTCTTGATTTTGTAGGATATACATTGAATTCTTTTTTTTTAATTTTAATTTTTATTTTTTGTGAACATACTGTACAGAGGGGTTACAATTACATGGATACATTTAATTCTTGACTGCATTTTGCCCTCCTTCTTCTCTTCATTCATCTACCCCTTCTCTACCCCTTCTTCTTTGACCCCATCCTAGCCTCTTTTTTAGGTATTTATGTAATTCCTTAGAAAGGTAACATCCAAAGTGCAACAAATAAAATTGGGATATTCACCAGCCTGAACTGCTTAACTATTTGATCTATAAACTTCATTTAATTTTAATTTCTTTGAGATTTAGCTTCCTAACTTTAGTGTTGTTCTCTTTCCCTCCCCTCTTTCCCACTCCTTTCCTCCCTCCTACGACCTCCTTTGTTTTATTGTAAAGATACTGCACAAAGGGGTTACAGTTACATGAGTAAGGTAATGAGTACATTTCCCATCCAGCATTGTTACCCCCTCCTTTGTTTTTCCCCTACTATCCCTTCCCTCCATATCTCCCCAACTTCTTCCCCCCATCTCCCCCCAGCTGTAAAGTTCATTTTCAACATAGTGTCTTGTACATCTCATTGTTACAATGGGTCAACCTGTATTCTTATTTCAGCATTTTGTTATTTCCCTTCCCCTCCCCAAATTAGAAAAATGTATGTACAAGATGTAGGCTACTGGAATCAAACTCCCTCCTTTTTGAACTCAGGGTCTTGCATTTGCTAGCACTCTACCACTTGAGCCATTTATAGGCATATTGCCACTGTGCCTGGCTTGATTCTTCTTTTTAAAAATATTCATTGTGCAAAAATTAAGTTAGTTTAATGTTCTTGTATGTGTATGTATTTATACATCTGTAATTTGCAGTGATTCATTATGCTATTCTTAGTGTATTAAGTAATTATATAAAATACGAAAGTTAGACTTGTTCACAACTATAAATACTGTGCACATTTCTCTTCTGGATAAAATTAAACATCTTAAGAGGGTCGTCCATTTTCCTGATTTGATTTTCCCTAGTATTTAAGTGCTAAAATAGATGAAAGCCCTGTGATAAAGTACAAATGAAACATATGGATCAAAAGAACCATTTTTGTTTGCTTGGTTAAATTCTTAATATGATGGAGGTTGGCTTTTGTGATCTTGAAGTTATGACATTTTAGGTAAAACTGAAGGTTTTTCTCTAATTTTTATATACTACAAAGATAAAAATCACTCTAAGCAACTTGTTGTCATTAGAACAGCTGCTGAACACTGGAATAGATTGATGTGTTAAATTGATTCTGATATATCACTTATTTTAATGTTCATTGGTAATGTAGCAACTATATATGTAGTTTGATTCATTTAATAAGTGATGCCTTAGGATAGTGTAAGACTCAAGATTTACAGGATTTCCTTTTTGTTATTGCTAATAGTATATTTTTAAGTTGCTTCAGTAAAGGCAGTGTAGAAATGTTTTATTTTTTCTCATATTTCTAAAATGCATCTGGAAGAACAAATTCACATCTGGTTCATGGATTTCCTCCATGGAGGTGATCCAAATTCAGTGTCAAGATTAGAGCTTGTACTCATGGGTTTGCAGAATCTTGTGTGGAATTTGAAATATTTTGTTTGGAAGTAGTTGGAGAAACAATCGATTCAGATGTTTTTGTCAAGTTCTAATTTTAGATATATTTCTCCCTCATTAAAAATAAAATGTTTCATGCTTTATAATCAAGGTACATGTAAGCACTGTTGGCATTTGACAAGATGTTTTAGGTGACCATTCTAAACATTGTTTTATCAAAGATCAATTTAGTTATTAAACTTATCAGGTTATATGTTCTTTGTTAATCATTAGAAAGTTATTTCATTGTGTTATTCAATTTGAATAATACTATCATATTTCCTTGACTTTATTTAGAAACAATGATGATTTTTAATTGTTGTATTCTCTATATCTGCTCAAATAAGATGTATAAGTTGGATTCAGAAATGATAATGCTTATACCAAGTACTTCTCTAGCCCTCACAATGGCTAACAAATGGATTTATGTTTGAATGAGGTCCCAGGAGTAGCATAAAGTAGAATCATTTGTGGGATCAATCCAAGAAGCATGTGAACTAAAAATAATTTTGTCACACTTATATGAATTATTTGTTTTATGCATTGAGGCTGCCAAATCAAGCTGCTAGTTGTGTGAGTTAAACTTGAAACATTGGAACAAATGGATGTTGTTTAGTAAATCTCATGAAAGAGAATTCTTGATATTTTTTAAAAGTTAGTTTTTTGGTTGTTGTTTTAAAATATGTGATGAATTTTCTATATAATATTATAAAGTTTATTGATAAATATATTTGCATTTCTATATTTTTAGAATTTTGAACAAAAATGCAGTTTGCATATATGTCTAATTTAGTGGCTTCTGAACAATCTGGCAGAAATTTTGGTGTCCGAACAGATATTCTAATGCATTACTAAAAATTACTATTTTGAAAGTCTTAGAGGAGGCCAGCCTTTGAGGGTTCCTACCTCCTCCTCCTCCTCCTCCTCCTCCTCCTCCTCCCCCTTCCCCTCTCCTCCCCCCTCGCCGTTTTGTCAGTAGTGGGGGCTGAACTCTGGGCCTGGGCGCTGTCCCTTACCTCTTCAACTTAAGGCTGACACTCTACCATTTGAACCACAGTGCCACTTCGGGCTTTTTTCTCCTTATGTTGTGCTGAGGAATGGAACCTAGTCTCCTGAGTAGCTAGGATTATAGGCATGAGCCACTGGTGCCTGGCTCATCATTCTATTTTGAGACTCAGATATAGAAATAATGTTTTGGGGCTGGGCAGGTGGCTCAGTGGTAGAGCGCTTGCCTTGCATGCCTGAGGAACTGGGTTCCATTCCCCAGCACCACATAGCAAAAAGAAAAAAGCCGGAAGTGGCGCTATGGCTAGCGCTCTACCACTTGAGCCTTCTGGGCCTGGACGCTGTCCCTCAGCTCTTCAGCTCAAGGCTAGCGCTCTACCACTTGAGCCATAGCGCCACTTCCGGCTTTTTCTGTTTATGTGGTGCTGAGGAATCCAATCCAGGGCCTTAGGCATGCAAGGCAAGCACTCTACCACTGAGCCACCTTCCCAGCCCGCAGTTTATATTTTTTTAATAAAGAAAAAAAACCTAGTTTGTATTTCTTGGAGTTTATACATTGTTTTTTAATTGGTGGTCAAAGATTTGAAATCAAGTCATCATGCATGCTAGGCAATTCTGCTCAGCCATGCTTACAAATCTGTTTTCACTATTTTAAGAGACTTTTTCCACTTAGGAGCCCTTTTTACTTCCTATGCGGACATGTGCCTGAACTTGAATCTGTCTATTTTTTGGCATCCCATCATCGCTGGGATAACAGGCATGCACTACCACATCACTTGAGCAATGCCTTCAGCCCCTTTTTTGCACTGGTTATTTTCAGGTCTCACTTCTCCTCTCCCCTTCCCCCATTGCTGTATTGAGACTTGAACTCAGGGTTATTGACTCAGGGTTATTGCTCAGCCTTTTTTTCCTGCTTCTGGCACTCTTATCACTGCTTTTTGCTGGTTAATTGGTGACTCTTGTGGATTTGTCATTTGTCTGCGTAGGCCAGCTCTGAATCTGAATCCTCAAATCTCAGCCTGCTAAAATTATAGGCATGGAGCCTCCAATACCTGGCTACAGTCTCAATTTTTATTTTTATTTTTTATTTTAAACCCAGCCCAGGCTGGGATTAGATTTTCCTACTTATGCTCCCATAAATTGTTGGAGATAAAAGGTATTCACTACTGCACCAGGCACTGTGCTTGCCCTGCAGTTGGTATAACAGGTACATGTCTCCTTGTCCAGCTATTGGTTGAGATGGAATCTCATGAGCTTTGTTTTACATGGGTTAGCCTTGAACCTCAGTTACCCAGTTTCTGCCTTCTAGGTAGCTAGGATTATAGGCTTGAACCACTTTAGGATTTTCCTTTTTTTTTTTTTTTTTTTTTTCCAGATCTTTACTTTTTTATTGTGAAAATACTGTACAGAGGGGTTACAATTACATGGGCAAGATAATGAGTACATTTCTTATCAAGCATTGTAGTCTCCTCCTTTGATTCCCCTTCCCATCCCCCCCCCCCCCCCCCCCCCGGATTTTCCTTTTTTTTGTGTGCAGCACCATGAGCTGCTGCTGGACCCAGTGAGACTTGCGGCCTATGCCAGTCAGGTTCCCACTTACTCCACAGGCCCCAGCAGTATATACCACCAGGAGAAGCAAACATCTAAACCAAGTGTTGTTGCCCAAATTCATCACAGAGTGAAAAAACAAGCAGTATTTGAGTGGGAGGGAGGGGGTATCTAGGAGTTGTGCAGTATTTGTGTGGGAGGGGCTATCTAAGAAGCTTGATATTTTGCCTGCAGTCTGAACATTTTCAGACACTGCCCAGTAGCTAAAACAACCAGGGTAGTAGAGAGGATGATGGTGAATGGAGTTACCTGAAGGACCTGGCCCAGAGCTCTCAGTCCAGCCAAATAGCAAACCATACTTAACCATAACACAGCTCCAATGCAAGTTGTATTTACACTTGGGTGCTCAAGTAATGGGGCTTTCACAGATGGCGGGGCTGTGTCCCTCAATTATGTAACTTCTACTAAAACACTTTAGTGGATCTACATCAGACCCTCCTCCTCTTAATGCTCCTACTTTGATATTACATTTCAACACATGAATTTAGAACTATTCTGGCCATAGCACTCAGAATAACAGGTTCTAGAGGGAGCTAGTGACTATATGCTATAAATGAACTGGTTTGTACCATTAGCTTCTTTTATATAGATATAGTTTTTTTCTCCATTTCACTTAATTCTGCCATTAGTAATGTCAGATAAAAGTGGATCATGTACATAATGTACATGATGGAAAGCAAATATTTGGTCTTGTAAACCCGATGAGAAAAAAATAAATGATCCTCATGACAAGAAGATTTTAACATTACTATCAATGATGTTACTGCCAAGCTGCCTTTTTGATTCTAACAGAAACTTAATACTTAAACTCATCTCTTTTTTGAGGGTGTATGGGTAGTTTAAAACCTTAAGTTTCGACACAGCTCTCTCCAACCAAAAAGAGAGTTCGAGTTCCAACTCTTAATCTCCCCAAGAGACCGACAACAACAAAAAGATGAACACTCAGAGAAAAACCAGAGGTGGAAAATAACAAAAAAAGAAAGAGAGGAAAAGAAGAATTTCAGAACAGAGAAGAGCGAAGACCCCTCCCCCAACCTTTACTGGCCGCGCGGCAGTGCGCCAAGCCGCCGGCCAGCCGGCCCGGCGGGGGCTGCCGGAGCCACAGAGACACAGGGGGCTGCTTGCAGATCACCAGGTACCGGATTGCAGAACAGCGGATCGCCAGGAACAGAGAAACCTACCAGCCGGGAGTCTCCACGAAGATCCCCCCCCCACCCCTCACTCTCCACCAGAGCGGAGAGGCTCCATCCCGCCAAAGCCGCCTGGCACCAGCAGCGCAACAAAGGGACCTGTCCGCAGACCACCCGCCCAATCGCCATCGCAACTACCCGGCGGGGGGCCACCCAAACCAGCCTGCAACCACCCCAACTGAACTCGGATTGCAACAACAACTGACGACCTACAGGGTGAGTACCCAACAGGGGACAGTGAATCCCTCAAGGGAGACCAGAGCTGGAGGGAATCCCCAAACCCTGACCTAGACTCCCTACCCCAACACCCAGACCACAGGATCCACTAAAACTGGGATCTGTTCGAGAGCTCCACCAGCCGGTGGAGCACACTCTGCTGGCCAGGCCAGAGCAAGAGCGCCCCTGGAAGGGAGCTTAAATGCCCAAGCCAGGAACAGCGCCCCTGGGTCAAGACTACCAACAGTAGAAGAAATTTGAATTGTGTCCTCCAGGCTGCATAACCTAGGTGGTATACACATTAGCACAGGCCTAACGAGCGCGCTCCAGGCTGGGGCCGGAACCAGGCCCGGGGACTGGCGCCTGAACAAAGCAAAAAGGGTCAGAAGTGGGGCTGTGGCTCAAATGGTAGGGTGCCAGCCTTGAGCTGAAGAGCTGAGGGACAGCACCCAAACCTAGAGTTCAAGCCCACAACCAGCCCAAAACAAACAAACAAAAACACATCAGGAGCCCATAGCAGACTCCAGTATTTGGGAGAGTGCATCCAGAGCATCTGATCTTCCCAAGAGCACCCGCAGGAGCAAACACAAGCAGTCTAGGCTGCTCAACCCTTCCAAAGGCGGGAATTGCTACAGCAGAGAGCTGAGAATCCTAAGTAAGTCAGAATAGCAGCTGGAAATAGGCTCCCAACAGAATCCAGATCAGGCACAGACTCTCTCTACCAATACAGAATCAGCAACCAAGCAAAGACAGACACACCAAAACAAGATTGAAGAGCAGTCTCCTGAACCCCCATGCGAAAATCACAGAGAAAAATCACAAGGTTTACCACTACCCAGGACAGCAAGCTCACCTCAAAAGCCAGCAGCCACGCAGGGGAGAGCCCCAGTGGGAGCAAAGCAGGAATGGAAGACAAAAACTACATCCAAGGGTTGCTGGAGGCAATGACTCAAGAAATAAAGCGAGAAATGGATCAGAAATTGAAAGAGCACAAGGATGAACTATCAAAAGATATACAGGACATCAAACAAAAGTTGGATGCAAAAATAGAAGCGGCACAAACCTCAGTAAGAAGTGAGATAAACGCCAAATTAAAGGTAATGCATACTGATCTCACCTCATTGAGAGAACCAACATTGAATCCATAAAGGGATCCATTTCCACCATGCAAACCACAATAGAAGCCACGGTCAACAGAGTGAATGAAATGGAAGGTAGAGTGTCAGATACAGAAGACAGAATACACCAACTGGACCAAAAAGTGACAGATATGGAAAAATCACTCAAATTAAACCAAAGGGAAATTCAAGAGCAAGCAGATAATGCTAAAAAATTTAACCTTCGCATAATTGGAGTGGACGAAGGTGAGGAATTCCAGAGCAAGGGAATGCAACACCTATTTAACAAGATAGTCAATGAAAATTTTCCCCACCTCAAAAACGACCATCTTAACTACATCACAAAAGCATATCGAACACCCAACAAGCAAGATCCCAGGAGAAACACTTCTAGGCACATTATAGTAAAAATGATGGATCTGAATAATAAGGAAACAATCCTGCATGCAGCAAAAATGAAGAAGGAGCTATACTACAACGGGAAAAAAATTAGAATCACTGCAGATCTCTCCACACAAACAATGAATGCAAGAAAAGCCTGGGAAAGCACCATACGAGCCCTGAGAGCCAATAACTGCCAACCCAGACTGATATACCCGGCAAAGCTAGCATTCACATTCGATGGAGAACTGAAAACTTTTAATAGCAAAGAAAAACTAAATGAATACATAAACATTAAGCCAGCATTACAAAGAATTCTAAGAGGGGGGACACAACCTGAAGAAAGCAACCAGGAACTGGGACCTGCCCCAAACAGGCATTACTCAAAGTCTAACTGAGCAAGCACAGGAGGAAAGGAAAGAAGAAAAACTTAGGAAAACGGAATGGCAGGGACAACAATGCATCTCTCTATACTTTCTCTTAATATAAATGGGCTGAATTCGCCAATTAAAAGAAAACGAACTGAGGACTGGATCAGAAAACAAGACCCATCCATCTGTTGCCTTCAGGAGACCCACCTCTCAGCCAAACATACAAACAAACTCAGAGTGAAGGGGTGGAAAAGGATCTACCAATCAAATTCCCCCAATAAGAAAGCAGGTGTAGCTATCCTGATATCTGACAAAATAAACTTTTCATTAAAATCAGTACAGAAAGACAAGGACGGACACTACATATTAATAAAGGGAACAATCCAAGAGGAGGATATAACCATCATCAACTTATATGCCCCAAATATCGGTGCACCCAGATATGTTAAACAAATGCTCTCAAACTTACAGAATAAAATAGATCCCAATACGATAATACTAGGAGACTTTAACACGCCACTCTCACCAAAGGACAGGTCTACCAACCAGAGGATTGGCAAAGAAGCTACCGAATTAAGTGAGGCCATACTTCAAGCGGAATTAACTGACATCTACCGAGTATTTCACCCTAAAACAACACAGTACACATTCTTCTCAGCAGCTCATGGAACTTTCTCCAAAATAGACCATATCATAGTTCATGCAAGGAACTTAAGCAAATACAAAGGGATCGACATAATCCCCTGTATCCTATCTGACCACAGTGGAATCGAGCTAGCTCTCAATAACAAAGCATACTGCAGAAATTTCTCTAATACATGGAAATTGAACAGCACACTCCTTAACAAGTCCTGGGTAACAGAAGAGATCAGAGAAGAAATAAAGCATTTCCTACAACTCAATGAAAATGAAAACACCTCACAAAGAAACTTGTGGGACACAGCAAAAGCAGTCCTGAGGGGCAAATTTATTGCCCTCAGTGCCCACATCAAGAGAATGGAGACAGACCAAGTAAATAATCTCATGTTGCAACTAAAACAGCTAGAAAAACAAGAAAAAATGGGACCTAAAGCTACTAGACGAAGCCAGATAACCAAATTGAGAGCAGAGATTAACCAATTAGAAAATCAGAAAACCATAACCAAAATAAACCAAACAAAAAGCTGGTTCTTTGAAAAAATAAACAAAATTGATGGCCCGTTGGCAAGATTAATTAAAAAAAGAAGAGAGGAAACCCATATTAATAGGATTAGGGATGCCACGGGAAACATCACAACTCGTACCCAAGATATCCAAACAATTCTAACAGACTACTTTCAAAAGCTATACTCTCTAAAGGAAGAAAATCTGGCGGAAATGGATGCATTTTTAGAGAAATACAAGTTACCCAAACTGAGCAAAGAAGAAGTTAACCAATTAAATAAGCCAATATCCTATAATGAGATACAGGAAGCTATCAAAAGTCTTCCAACAAAAAAAAGCCCAGGACCAGATGAATTCACAGCAGAATTCTATAAGACCTTTAAAGAAGAACTAATACCCATACTCCTCAAGCTCTTCAGAGAAACAGAGAAGGAGGGAGCTATCCCAAACTCATTCTACGAAGCCAATATCACACTCATCCCCAAACCAGGCAAAGACCCAACCAAAAAGGAGAATTACAGGCCAATCTCCTTGATGAACACAGATGCAAAGATCCTGAACAAGATTCTAGCTAACAGAATCCAGAAACACATAAAAAAAATAATACACTATGATCAGGTAGGCTTCATCCCAGAGACACAGGGATGGTTTAACATACGTAAGTCAATAAATGTAATCCAGCATATCAACAGAGCCAAAGTCAAGAATCACATGATTATCGCCACAGATGCAGAAAAGGCCTTTGATAAAATTCAACATTCATTCATGCTAAAAGCTCTGGAGAAAATAGGAATAGAAGGAACATTTCTAAAAACAATAAAAGCCATTTATGACAGACCAATAGCCAATATTATACTTAATGGGGAAAAGCTACAACCAATCCTCCTAAAAACAGGAACAAGGCAAGGATGTCCACTGTCTCCACTCCTCTTCAACATAGTCCTAGAACCCTTAGCCAGGGCAATAAGGCAAGAAAAAGACATTAAAGGGATCCGCATAGGGAAAGAAGAAGTGAAACTATCCCTTTTTGCAGACGACATGATACTATACCTCCACGATCCCAAAAACTCCATCCCCAAACTTTTAGAAATCATAAGTCACTTCGGCAAAATAGCAGGATACAAAATAAACCCACAAAAATCAGTTGCCTTCCTATACACTGATAACGCACAGGAAGAGAGGGAAATAAAGGGAGCAACCCCATTCACAATAACCTCCCAAAAAATAAAATATTTAGGAATTAACCTAACCAAAGATGTAAAAGAACTATTTAATGAGAACTATAAAAAGTTAAAGAAAGAAATTGCAGAAGACACTAGGAAATGGAAAGACCTCCCATGCTCCTGGATAGGCCGACTTAATATAGTAAAGATGGTGATACTTCCAAAACTAATATACAAATTCAATGCAATTCCTATTAAAATCCCAATGACGTACATCACTGAAATACAGAAAACAGTCCAAAAATTTATATGGAACAACAAAAGACCTAGAATAGCCAAAACAATTCTAGGGGATAAAGACAATATGGGAGGGCTATCCATGCCGAACTTCAAACTCTACTACAGAGCTATAATCACAAAGACAGCATGGTACTGGCACAAAAACAGACCCGAAGACCAATGGAACAGAATAGAAGATCCAGATATAAATCCACAGGCCTACAGCCAGCTGATATTCGACAAAGGAGCCAAAGACATACAATGGAAGAAACACAGCCTCTTCAACCGCTGGTGCTGGGAAAACTGGGCAGCGACATGCAGAAAACTAAAAGTGGACCCCAGCCTATCATCAACTCAAAATGGATTAAAGACCTTAACATTAAACCTGAATCTCTGAAACTACTACAGGACAGAGTAGGAGAGACACTTGAACTAATAGGCACAGGAAGGAACTTCCTGAACAGGGTCCCAGGGTCACAACAAGTTGGAGAGAGACTCGACAAATGGGACTACCGTAAAATAAAAAGCTTCTGCACAGCTAAATCTATCGCAACTAAGCTAGAAAGACAACCAACTAATTGGGAAAAAATATTTACCAGCAATATATCAGACAAGGGGTTAACATCCTGTATATACAGGGAACTCAAGAAACTAATCCCTCCCAAACCTAACAAACCAATTACTAAATAGGCAAGGGAACTAAAGAGGGACTTCTCAAATGAAGAAATAAAAATGGCAAAGAAACACATGAGGAAATGTTCATCATCCCTGGTGGTGAAGGAAATGCAAATAAAGACAACCCTGAGATACCACCTCACTCCAGTCAGAATGTCCCACATCCACAAATCAGCCAACGACAAATGCTGGAGGGGATGTGGAGAAAGAGGAACCCTATTACACTGCTGGTGGGAATGTACACTTATACAACCACTTTGGAAAGCAGTCTGGAGGGTCCTTAGAAAGCTAAAGATTGACCTCCCTTACGACCCAGTCATACCACTTCTAGGCATCTACCCTGAACAACAGGAACCAATATACAAGGACACGTGCACCTCCATGTTTATTGCAGCACTGTTCGCAATAGCTAGGATATGGAAACAACCTAGGTGCCCCACCACAGATGAATGGATCCAAAAATTGTGGTATCTATACACAATGGAATATTATGCAGCCATTAGAAATGACAAAATAATGGCATTTGCAGGGAAATGGATGGAGCTAGAAGGAATCATGTTGAGCGAGGTAAGCCAAGAACGAAGAGACAAACGGTACATGGTCTCCCTGATAAGTGGATGCTAAATCCAAAAGGTTAGGTGAAACGACTAAACTAACAGGACTTAAGAAACAAAGAACTCCCACTCATCTGGTTGAACTACTACTAAATATCCCCATGCTGCTGATCACAAATATGGTATATAACATGTGAACACTGTTATATATTACAGACTGTGGTAGACAATTTGCTCCAGGGAAGTTAGAATGAACTTGTGATTTTGAAATTATGTAATCATTTAATCACAATCAAAAAAAAAAAAAGAACCTCGGGGAAGGGAGGGAGGGAGGGGATGGTATGGGGAAAACAATGGAGGGGGTAACAATGTTCAAGAGGAAGTGTACTCATAACCTCACTCATGTAACTGTAACCCTCTGTATAGTAGCTTTACAATAAAAAAAATAAAATAAAATAAAACCTTAAGTTTCATTGCTTTGTGCTTACTTTAAGTACCATAAGGCTAGTGAGAATATAGTTATGATAGTATTTTGAAATCCCCGTGGACTAGATAATAATTGAGATTTAAATACCTTACTCTTGATAAAGTAGTAGATATATGACCTTTTTACTTTTTCCATTGTATTTTAAAAATAGAACCTTGACTTGTAAAACTAATCAAATTTAATAATGTTTTTCTAAGGAAAATACTTTATTATCCACAAGGTCATATATTTAGAAAGGAACATTTTTTATTTTTCTGAATTTTTTATTAAAGTATAAGTAATTTTGATTTGTTGATATCTAAAGTTTGGTGATAAATTACCTGTCATTCCAAAAAATACAAATTTTTGGTTTTAGAAAATTTGTATCTACTTAAAATACTTTTGTAATCTATGTAACAATTAGCTTATAAGATTTCCATTGTTAAATCAATGGGACATGGTTTCTGTGCAATAATTGGATGTTCATACACTCAGTAACTACTGATTCCGTTTACTTTTTAAATACTTTAACAAGCAATAGCAGGCTGAAATAATGATATCAGCTGTTTATTCAGGTATTTGTTTCTGATTTTAGCTTGATAGTTTTTCTCCCCTTCCACTCTTCATGGATACTATATTTGGCACATTTTGTTTGACTGTATAATATTGTTTTTAAGTCTATAATCAGATAACTTGTTTTGCAGTCTGTATGAACATTACTTTATTCTCTGAGATAAGAATTTGTGTCCTTTTCTAATTCTTGTACAACTTTTTTTTTAATATCAAAAGTAGTTATTTGCTATGGAACATGATTCACCAAATACTCCATGAGCTTTGTTTTTTTTTTTTTTTTTTTATTTCATTTTATTGGAGCTCACAGTATTGACTTTACAGAAAATGAGTGGTAATCCTTTTTGGGGAAGTGTACGTATATAAACTTGTCATATTAGTGCTGGTATAGGCTACACTCCATTACTTAATTGTTAATGTTTTCTTGACATTTATATGTGTTTAAAGACTATACTAATTGTATTACTTAACAGTCAAATGTAGCTGGACTCTGGTGACTCATACCTGTAATCTTAGCTGCTCAACAAGCTGAGATTTGAGGATTGCTGTTCAAAGCTGCCCTGGACAGGAATGTCCATGAAGCTCTTTTTCATAAAATTGTTAATTAACTAATTATTTTATTTTTATTGTACAGTGATGAACAGAAGGGTTACAGTAACATAGATCAGGGACTGAGTACATTTCTTTTTGAACTGTGTCATCCCTTCCCTTATTTTCTCCCCATTTTTCCCCATCTGATCTGTGAGATTCTTACCTCCAATTAACCATCAGAAAACTGAAGTGGCACTGTGGCTCAAAGTGGTAGAGTGCTAGCCTTGAATGAAAAAGCTCAGAGACAATGCTCAGGACCTGAATTCAAGCCCCATAACCAACAAAATTTTTTTTAAAAAATCCCAAATCCCAAAACAAACCCAAATCAAGTAGTTTTGATAACAGCAGTTTCCTTTCTTGGCTTGATATACTTAAGCTGTTGAAAAATAGGAGTACATAGAAAAATCTACTTAGTAATTTGTAATAGGATTATTTTATTTATTTATTTTTATTGTCAGTCATGGGGCCTGAACTCTGGGCCTGGGCACTGTCCCTTTGCTCTTCAGCTCAAGGCTAGTGTTCTACCACTTGAGCCACAGTGTCACTTCTGTCTGAGGAATTGAACCCAGGGCCTCATGCATACAAGGCAAGCACTCTACCACTGAGCCACCTTCCCAGCCCCTAGTGTTATATTTTTATTTGTCATGGATGATAGTCTTAGAAGGCAAAAGATTTTCTCCCATTCTGTAGGCCTTTATTGTTTTGTACATAAGCTTATAAATTTATTTAATTATATTTGTCAATTTGTCAATAAGCTTTTTGTACGTAAGCTTTTAAATTTTATTTAATTGTAATTGTCAATTAGTCAATTCTTGTTCCTTCTTCCTGAGCTATTAGAGTCCTATTCAGCAAAGTCTTTCCTATGCCTATATTTTTAGGTCTTTCTCGTGTGTTTTTTTCTAGTAGCTTCAAGATATTTGATCTGTTTTGAGTTTATTTATGTATTTAGTCTTCTACTCTGGAATACTTAGTTTTTCCAGCATCACTTTTCTTTTTTTCCCAAAGTATGTTTTTGGCAGCTTTGTCAAAAATCAGGTGTTAGAACCTACCTGTGCTTATTTTTTGATCTTCTTTCCATTGGTCTATGTGTCTGTACCACGATTTTGTAGTATTTTGAAGGCACATTTAGTCATAACTCTAGCATTATTACTTTCCTAATCTTGGCAACCTTTTGTTTTTTTTTTGTGTTTCCATATTTTAGGATTATTCTGTTTCTGTGAAGAATGTCAACGAAATTTTGATAGAGATTACATTGAATGTGGAGATCATATTTGTTAACTTGGCCATTTTGACAATATTAATTCTTTTGACCTATGAATGTGAGAGGTCTTCCCATCTTCAAGAAGTCTTTCCATCTTCTGCACTGTATTTGTTTAGTGCTTTGTAATTATCATTGAGTTTTAATCTTTTATAGTAAAGTTATGTGAAGGTACATTATGTATGTGTGTGTATGTATGTATGTATGTATGTATGTATATAGGTAGGTAGGTAGGTAGGTAGGTAGGTAGGTAGGTATTTGAGGCTTTTGTGTATGGGATTATTTTTCCTGACTCTTCTTTTCCCCTTTTTTGCATATGTGGTAAGGACACTCTTCCTGGCTTTTAGATTACTGCTGCCTATTTCATCAAATGTCAGAAGGTGAAAGGGAAGAAGGGGGGAGAGAGGTATTTTGAATTGAATTGAACTGGATTCTGATCTCTCTTTCTCTTCTTACACAGATATCAGCTCTATCAGATTAATACTTCAACCTTATGATTTCATTTAACCTTCATTACTTTCTAAAGCCCTATCTACAAATACAGTCACATTGGGATTAGAATTTCAATGTATGAATTAGGAAGTTGCAACCCAGAGCAATGGGCTGTCTGTCTGTCTGTCTATCTATGTCTATCTATCTACACTGTCTTGAAGTGTAACAAATGACTCTCACAAACTTAAATTCTCCTGTCACATAATACAGAAAACAATTCACAAATTCATATGGGATCACAAAAGGCCCCAGATAACCAACGTAAACCTGGGTAAAAAAAAAAGCAGTGTTGGAGGTATAACAATTCCAGACTTCAAAATTTATTACAGAGGTAAAGTTACAAAAACATTTTTTGTACTGGCACAAAAGCAGACCTGAAGACCAATGGAACAGACTAGGAAATCCAGAAACAAACCACATACTTAAAGAAATCTGACATTTGTTAAGAGAGCCAAAAATATATGTTGGAAAAAGTCTCTTCAACCAATGATGTTGGAAAAACACATCCACATGTAGAAGAATGGAACTGTATCTCTATCACTTTGTATTAATATCTATTCAAAATGAATAAAAGATCTCAATATAAGACCTAAAACCTTGAAGCTACTGCAGATAGGAATAGGAAAAACATTAGAACTTAACAGTATCTGCAAGAACTTCCTAAATAGAGTTCCAGAGAATCAGCAAATTACAGAGATAATCAACAAAAAGGATGCATCAAGCTAAAAAGTTTCTGTATTGCAAGTGACGGTCATTAAACTGAAAAGAGAGTCTACGGACTATTATCATTTGCCGGGAAATGAATGGACCTAGAAAAAAAATTATATTAAGTGAAGTGAATGAGGTCATCGAGACAAACAGTGCACTTGACATATGTGGAAGTTATATCTAAATTATAAATATATGAAAATGTATAGGTTATGAATATATACACAAATAAATTGATTAAATGGTGTTATCCTCAGTGGACAATTCTAGTGGTTGTAACTCCTGCGAACAACTAATAAACACCTTTAACAAAATGAATACCAAGAAGCTGAAACATATTTTGTCTAAAGGGGAGGGGGAGTAGGTGAATAGAGAGAAGGAATATAGGTGAATACAGTCATCTTCAGTGTTCATACATGAAAATAGAACTGGAACCATGTAACTTGAGTTATGGATGGGATAGGAAAGATGGAGGATATTGATCAAGATGCATTGTACTTATCTTTTTTTTTTTTTTTTTGAGTCTGGTCGTGGGGCCTGAACTCTGGGCCTGGGTGCTGTCCCTCAGCTCTTTAGCTCAAGGCTAGCACTCTACCACTTGAGCCACAGGGCCACTTCTGGCTTTTTTCTTTTTGCTTATGTGGTGCTGAGGAATCGAACCCAGGGCCTCATGCATGCAAGGCAAGCGCTCTACCACTGAGCCACCTTCCCAGCCTTTTTAAAAGACTTACCTGTCTCAGTGTCTGGATGTGTACAACCATATGCAGCTCTCTTAGATGTATAAATTCTTTCTAGCCCTCTCCTACTGTCCTACAGAGAATTATCCTTTGTAAATACATAGTTAATTGAAAGAAATTGATTTAGGGAGTTATTTTTATAACCTGTGGTGTCCAAGTTTGTGGGACTCAGGGAGTTTTACACTACTGGCAGAAAAAGAGAGAGTGAACCCATTTTTGTAAGAATTAGACTACAGCTGCTAAGGACCAGCTTCATAGGGTAAGAAAATTGTAACTCTGTTCTTCATTCTCAAGAGAAATTCCACTTAGTTTTTGTAACCACAGACACTTTTATTCAGATTAAGAAATTTGCACAGATCTCTTTGAAGATAAAATTCCTGCCATTGCATTCTACCAAAAGGTTAGGAGCTACTGTGACACCATGCACTCAGAGTATCATGGGAAGTCTAAGCAAACATGTCAGGGTTCTCAGGTGCCAAAGACAGGCATTGTAGGCACATTGCATTAGAAGCTTTTTAAATCCACTGCCAGCTCCCTGATCATGCCTGATGTTGACTACCCAAACAAGAGGTGGATGCTCAGGAATGTCTGCCATCAGGGATCTCAGGTCATTTGTCCCAGGATCCTGCAGTCCTGGCCAGTGGGATTGTGATAGTGGGCTTTGATCAGGTTCCTGTACCTCAGTATCCATCTCTTCTGGGGATACCAATGGTTACTCCTGGCTCTTTGGCATGTGATGGCACTAGTGGGGTTTTGAACCCCACTTCAAGGAGCACCTGGGCTTCATGTTGCAAGTAGCCCCAGCTATGAAGCATATAGAGAAAGGAATTTTTGCCTGGAGCAGATAGGATTACAGGCATGAGTCATTGGTGCCTGGCTCATAAAATCAAACTTTCATCATTATATAAATAAAGGAATAAAGGAACTGTGATTGGGTAAGGCTTGAAAGATTTTGAACTTTGATGAACAGTTGAAGTGAGACTTCCATTCAGAATAGAAACATTTTGAAAGATGCAGAATCAAGAAAAGGTACACGTTCTCTTGGCATATAAGTTGTTTGGGCCATAAAATTTTAATGAAAGAGAACACCAAAAGGTATTCAGGGTGAATTTATGAGAGACTGAATATTGGAGAATAGAATTAATTTTTTATGTGATTTTGTTACCTTGAGATCTAGATGAGCAATGAAATCTGTAAAGCAAGGAATGGGCAAGACTAGTAGACATCATGCAGGGGATTTGTAGTTTAAAGAAAAACAATGTAGCTTGTAAACAAATGCCATTGGGACTTGATATTCAGAGTTTGATCTCTTTCAGGTAGAGCTGTCTCTCCTTATAGTGAGTCTTAGTATATTAGACCTTGTCTGTAAATACTAGAAACTCATTGAATTTTAGATACTATCTTTAGTTATAATGATTAATAGAAAAATAAAACACAGTTTTACAATTAAGGATATTGTTTTATAACTAGTCTTACCCTATAATTTTATTTTTTCTAGCTTAATTCTTTAAAAAGTTTATAGGTAAACTTTTCAAGTGCTTGTTTTACACACACACACACACACACACACACACACACACACACACAGAGTATTCAAGTGATTTTAATATTGTGTTTTAAATTCTAATTGGAGGAAAGCTGTTAAAATCATGTGTAAAATCATATAGTTGTTTAATTTACTGTTTAAGATTGAATTTTTTTTTTTTAGGATTTCTATATCTTCATTGAATCCGTGTTTCATATCTTATACTGTCTTTTTCCTATTTAATTAAGCTGTTTGTTTGTATTCTTTTGGAAATCATGCAAACATTTATTCCTGTACTTCTTAAAATCATATATCTAAAGGAATATTATAGTGGAGATACTTGTACATCCATGTCATTTATAATAACCAAACCGGAGTTCTTCACCTTAATTTTATAAGAATGCATAAATTTAGTATACCCTCAGGATGTTGTGAAGGGAAGAAATTTATGAGGAAAAAATCACAAAAAGAAATTGGAAAAATTGTTGGTTGTTTCTGCTCATGCTGGGGCTTGAACTTTGCATCTAAAGTTTAAGGCTAGTGCTCTACCACTTGAGCCACAAGTTTAGTTGTTTTTCTTTACCCCTGGGTAATTTTAGATATAGTCTCCCAGTTTTGTCTCCCAGTTTTGAATAGCAATTCTTAGATCTTAGAATCCTGAGTAGCTAGGATTACAGGTGTGAGACATTGGCACCCATCTAAAAATATTGTTTTTTGATACTGATTTCAATTGTCCAGTTTTATTATTTAATCTGAAGATTCTTATGTTATCAGAACTTTATAGTAATTAGTTTCTTCATCATTTCTTCTAGTTTGCTCTTATCAAATTGATATTACAGGAGCATATAAACCTTCAATCTCCTTCCCATGTCTTTTAGCTCTTGTTTTAAGTATTTTTGCCTTAGTCTATGTGCTGAGGGAGATGTGTGTGCATGTGCATGCGCACATGTGTACACATGCATGTATTTGTGCTGTACTAGGGCTTCAACATGGCCTCAGGCTCTTGCTCAGGTTTTTTTGCTTAAAGTTGGCATTCAAATACTTGAACCACATTTCCAGTTCCAACTTTTTCTGGTTAATTGGGGATTATATTCTCTTAGGTTTATAATCCTCAGATCTCAGCCTTCTGAGCAGCTAGGATTATAGACATAAGCCAGTTACAGTTTTTGAACAAAGTGTCAGGATTATCATCTAATTCAAGATCCTCTTTTTAGCTTCATCTACAAAGGTTATTTCATGCATTGATTTTTAAGTTCAGTGACTTTCATTAAAATAAAAAATTACTTAAAAGTTTCCTAATTATTTTTCTTTATTATTAACCTATCCTTGTTTTTGTTTATATTTCCTTGTAATTTTCAGTTGAAATTTTGCTGATGTTTATCTTCTTTTTTTTGTCTGTTGTGGGTCTTGAACTCTGGGCTTGGATGCTATCCTTCAGCTCTTCAGCTCAAGGCTAGTGCTCTACCACTTGAGCCACAGCACCACTTCCGGTTTTCTGAGTGGTTTATTGGAGATAAGAATCTCACCGACTTTCCTGACTTTCCTGCCCCGGCTGACTCTGAACCATGATCCTCAGATCTCAGCTTCCTGAGTAGCTAGGATTACATGCTGGAGCCTCTGGCACCTGGCTGATGTTTATCTCCTTAAACATTAATCTATGTGAATTTTTAAAAACTTTTTGTAGTTTATTCCTTTAAAGTTTATTTTAAATTGAATAAATTAAAATTCTGCTTACTGATAAAACTTATAGGGAGATAAGTTTTAGCATTAAATTTCTCCATATTATTTTGTTTTCGGTGCTGAAGATTGATTCTAGGCCTTATGTCTGCTAAAACAAGCACTCTGCCACTGAGCTATATCCTCAGCACGTCTGTATTATTTTGAGTATAAAGATTTTGTTGTCTTATGTCTAATGAGAGTTGTTTGGTTTTCTTGTGTATGTGTTTGGGGATTGGGGTGCCATTTTTCTCCTTTACTTCCTCACTGCTTTTACCTCTCTGCCTTTCAGTATTCAGTTACCTTTCATTTTGTTACCCTCTCCCTAACCCTTGGTATCCACAATTGAGTAATTCTGTTACTAGTTATATTGTAGTATGGCAGATCCTTCCTCAGAGCCGTTATGTACTTTGACTCAGTTATGTTAATGGGCATACTACTTAACCAGGCAGTTTGCTAAAGGGCCTAGGTAAAGCTTGGTCTCTGTGTTTCATCATTGAACCAGTTCATTGCTTGAAGTCAATGGATCAAATAGCACTGAACTATGCCATTTCTGTTTCAGATCTATAATCAGTAGGCTTGAGTGTATAGCTGTTTTCTTTTCTTTTTTTGCCAGTTCCACGATTTGAACTCAGTCCTCATATTTGTTTAGCATGCTTGCTCAGTGGCACTCTACAACTTGAGCCATGCCTCAGCTTTTTGCTGTTTTTATTTTTGGTTGATTTTCAATGTTTATACATGCAATATAAATTACAAATATGTATAATATCACATCATTGAAAGGAAAATGATGTAAAGATATTTGGTGAATAAAATTATTGCATTTAATGTCATCTTAAGAACCCAAATAATCAAATCCCTTAATGATATATAAAACAATACCAGTTCTCACTAGAGAAAACGTATGGCAACATCAGCTTCTTACAACAACAAAAAAAAAGAAGTGAAAGCCCTTCCTATAGTCTGTCTAATTTAGGTCAGGTGATCATGGAAACAAAGTATTAGAATTACTTATTTTATAATTATACACATTGAGGGGAAACATAATAGCAGAGTTCTTTTCCACCATAAAATTATTTAGCTAGAAACATTACCTTGAGAGATACTGGTATATTCCATTTATAATAACTTTTCTACAGCAAACAATTGTTGAATGTCTGGAGAATGTTGAAGAAAATAGTTGCATACATCTCTTCTGTCCTTTAGAATCTCAGTCACTAAGAGTTCCAAGTACTTTGGGAGAATATTGGTCTTCTGAATGGCCTGATGAATTCATTAAAATCAAGCAGTGTATTTGTATTCCATAAATACTCTTTTTTTTTTTTTTTTTTTGGTCGGTCGTGGGGCTTGAACTCTGGGCCTGGGAGCTGTCCCTCAGCTCTTCAGCTCAAGGCGAGCGCTCTACCACTTGAGCTACAGCGCCACTTCCGGTTTTCTGGTGGTTTATTGGAGATAGGAGTCTCACAGTCTCTCCTGCTCGGGCTGGCTTTGAACCGCGATCCTCAGATCTCAGCCTCCTGAGTAGCTAGGATTACAGGCGTGAGCCACCAGCGCCTGGCTTCCATAAATACTCTTAAATCCATACAAATGTTGTGTGGGTTGTGGAGCTCACATTTCTCCGACTGGCACTATGACATTTGAAGAGGATTTGTTATGAAAGTTTCACACCAATTTATTCTGTTCCTTCATTAGCCTCTGTGCTTCTTTTTCCATTTTCTTCCTCTGTTGTTCTACTGCTCTCTTTTCTCTGTCTGATATTTTCTGTTGCCTCAGAACTTCTGCTTGCCAGGCTGTACCTTCTTCCTCTTCTCATGCATTAGTATTTTCTTGCCAAGTGTCTAAGTCACCTAATTCAGGTGATTGATGAGTACAAGGCATATCTTGTATAGCTGCTAATCTACTGGAGAAATCTGTGCTACCATCCAGGATGCCAAAATTTAACGGTTCTCTCTTCTTAATAACAATTTTCTGAAATTTCCTTATAGTTGGTGTCGTGTCCTTAAAATAGTTAGGTTCCAGTCGGTCCAAAGCATTTTGTTGTGATGACACATTGCCATTCCCTCCTTCAATCTTTACACTTGTGAGTGCATCTTCATCCCAGAAAGTGCACTTCTCCACATCTGTCTGTTTTGGAACAGAAGAATAATCAACTGTAGTTGGCAAAGTTATTTGGTCTCCACTTAATTTTCTTCCTCTGCCAGACCTGCATATTTAATCTCTTTAGGGATGAGAATACTGTTGCTAAGCAGTACAAACTTTAAATAGCTGAAACTGAATGATGGCCATAGTGGGAATTAAAACCTGCCATGAAAGGTGTGAGGCCTGGAGCTGGACTGCAGGAAGGATTGGTAAATTTCAAGATTTGGGGTTTTCCAGGCCTGTGCACCACAAGCCCATCTCCCTGGTGTGGCCGCGCCACCCTGGGACGCACCTTACTGATGCTTTTTTGCTGTTTTTTTGGAGATGGATTCTCACAGAATTTTCTACCCAGTCTGGTTTTGAGCCAAGTAGCTAGGATTACAGACAGTAAGTCACTGGCATGTGGCAGTCAGATCTCCTTTTTTTCAAAACTATTTCTGGGCCTCAAAATGTGACTAGAGTAGTAGAGCACCAATTATGAATGAAAAGCAAAGAATGTGAGGCCCTATGTTCAAGCCCACAGTACTGACAGTAAAACTGTAACAAAAAGCATTTCTGTGTTGTTTTATTTTTATTGGTTATTGAAGATCTTATCTTGCTTTTGAACTTAACTGTGTCCTTTTTCATTTTTTGTGATTTTTAAATTTTAAATGTCTTGGCCATGGTTGGGGGAATAGTCAGTGAGTAATTAGCTATCATGGCATTATTGATTTGAATTCATATTCCTAGATTAGTAGATGTTAAATATATCTGGCTTCTCCCTAATCTCAATGGGGTAGGAAAAAGAAATGGAATACTCAGGATTATAAATCTAATAATTCTTTTACTGGTCCTTTCTAATATGTAAGTGGTTTCTTTACAGAATATTACTTACTTGTGATTACTTGATTACATCCTAAATTCTTATAGGAATTCCCACTTCTGACATCTTCTAATCACTGTAATATATTCAAAAGAGCATTACTAGTTTTGAAGTCTGAGGTTCTGAGATACTAGCTGGGTTAATCTTTACATGTAATTTAACCAGTTTATAATCTTAGTTTCTTCCTTTATAAAACAAGAATATTATCTACTTACTTCAATTCATGGAATTGTTGTGGACAGTGTAGAAGATAATAAGGTGAACAACTAGGATATATGTGGAGAGAGATTTATTGGGTCCTAGGGAAATAAAAATAAAAGCTAGCCCTTTGTTGCAGGTAGCTAGTTTTATAATAAGTTGTAGTGTAATGCAGCCTGCGATGAATGCTCAAATACAAGAAGACAGCCCTAAAGGACCAATTTACATTTTAATAAATGATAAAAAAAACTCAACTAAGAAACCATCCTTTGATTGCAAGTCTGTCATAACTGAGGGTGCTATGTAAATGTGAGATATTCTATTATCATATATCAAAGTTTTTCTGTGAGTGCATCTGATTGGAGACTACTTGGTGCTGCTTTGCTTCCTCTGCCTCTGATGTGTGGTTCTGCTATTAAATCTTTATTTTGGGTCTTGATTCTTGCCTGGAGGTATACTATGGTAGTGTGGTAGTCAAGTTTTTTCTCTTCTGTAAATCATTGATTTTGATACCCCTCCTCCTAAGTTTTTGCTTATACAATTTATTTTTATTTTTATTTTTGCCAGTCCTGGGGCTTGAACTCAGGGCCTGGGCACTGTCCCTGAGCTTCTTTTTGCTTAAGGCTAGCACTCTACCATTTGAGCCACAGTGCCACTTGCGGCTTTTTCTGTTTATGTGGGTACTGAGGAATTGAACCCAGGGCTTCATGCATGCCAGACAAACACTCTACCATTAAGCCATATTCCCAGTCCTTTTATTTTTGTTTTGTATTTTGTATTTTTTTCATTGGAGACTAAGACTCCAACTTGCTATTTGGTGCTTTATACTCATTGTCAGGGACGCTACCACCTGAGCCAAATAAACCCTACATTTTATTTTTGATAATATAATTATCTCTTCCAGTCTGCTTTCCAAATTTTGTTACCTCTGCAGTTTTATGAGAACACCCATTGTGTTGTTATCCAGATACATTTAGATTGAGCTTTTGCAGAACATTTTGGTCTATTTGCTATAATTTTTTTCAACAGAGATAAACAATTAAATCAGATAATTAGTTGCTGTTTCTAACAATAATATTTAGCAGATAGTGAATATTCTGCAAATGCCTTTCTCAGAAAGGCTGCTTTAAGTAAACAAGCAGTAAATGTTCTGATGACTGATAGATGATAGAATTTAAAGCTCACCAGCTGCCCATATCAGACCAAAACATTTTCTTCTGTTTTGGTAAATAATACTCATCTGGTTTAGACAGGTCTTACCAAAAAAAAAAAAAAGGTGTTAGCATTTCATACCAAACCTCTTTATAAAGTTGGTGAGAACTAAAACAAATTTTGAACTGCTTGAATTATGTTTTATGGATTTCTTTAGATACATACTGATTTTTTTCCAAGTTATATTGTATGCTGTGTTTTGAAGAGTGATAGTTACTGTAGCATATTTCAATCAGTATTTACAGTAAAATCTCATTTGTTTTTCCATTAAAATCTCAGCTGTGACTTGAATTGGTACACAAACTTATTTTCATGTGATCTTTTGTTGTCAAAAGATTATTATATTGCAGGGTTTTTGGGGGGAGGGGAGCAGAGGAAGTGTTTTTGCTGTTTTGTTCAGGGGTTGGGGCTTGAACTCAGGGCCTGGGTGCTGTCCCTGAGCCTTTTTGCTCAAAGCTAGCGTTCTACCACTTGAGCCACAGCTCCATTTCCTGCTTTTTTGGTATAGTTAATTGGAATTAAGAGTCTCAATGACTTTCTTGCCCAGTCTGGCTTCAAACCATGATCCTCAGATAGCTAGAATTTCAGGCATGAACCTCTGGTGCATGGCTCCTGCAAGTGTTTCTGTGAGGTTTTTGTACTTAATTTGTTGGTGGTTTCTTTATAGGATACCATTATAACCTAAAAAGTCATTCTTTTTTCAAACTTTATAGCACCACTAACCTAAGAGATGTAGCCACTTCTGGCTTCCTTCCTGGTCAACAGAATAGATAGCTATTATATACCACATACATATTTCAAGTCCATGCATTTTATTGAATTCTTTTGTTTAAAGAAAATTGTTTTTGGAATAAGCCAGAAACAACCAGACAATAAACTGCAATGGGGCAAGGATTTCCCTTCCCTTTTCCCTCCCCTTCCCGCTCTGGTACTGATAATTAAACTCAAAGCCTTATGTATTGTTACGTTAGCACTCTGCCGTTTGCATTAAGACTTCAGACCTTTTCTTTGCATTTTGTTTTTGAAATGGGATCTTGCTACTTTGCCTACGCTGGCTTCAAACTCAAAATCTTTGTACTTCTACTTTAGCTGACATTACAGGTGTGCACCGCTATGCCCAGCTAAATATTTCATTTTTCTTGTTGCATTTCCAGTTTCTAAAGCTGAGGTTGGCAAATAGTAATTGTTTAGTAACCTGACTGAATTACTATACTATCAACACTGGGCTCACCATCAATATTCCTATTGCTTATGCAAATACTGATTGATATGTATGTCCTGGATATTCGTCAAATTAGCTCCCAATTCCATCAGTTACCTAACCCATTCTGTCTTAGGCTGAATGGCCTATTTTATTCATCAGCTGTCTCCTGTTCCCTAATATAATAACAATAACAATAATAATAACAGCAGAAGTGAAGAAGATACTGATAGTGTACTTCAATACCAATTGTGTGACTGGTCAGAGTTTTAATATTATTGTTTAATAGTTCCCAAACAGTATGTTAACCATTTATATAATCTTTTTTTTATTTTAATTTTTATTTTTTGTGAACATACTGTACAGAGGGGTTACAATTACATAGGCAAGATAATGAGTACATTTCTTATCAAGCATTGCAGCCTCCTCCTTTGTTTACCCTTCACATCCCTTCGCAGCCTCCCCCCGCCCCCCCCCCCAATCCTCCCTCTCCCCCCCAAAAAATAAGAGGTATTTTGTGTTCAAGAAATTGCATAACTTGGGGCTGGGAAGGTGGCTCAGTGGTAGAGCACTTGCCTTGCATGCCTGAGGCCCTGGGTTCGGTTCCTCAGCACCACATAAGCAAAAAGAAAAAAGCTGGAAGTGGTGCTGTGGCTCAAGTGGTAGCCTTGAGCTGAAGAGCTGAGGGACAGAGCCCAGGCCCAGAGTTCAGGCTCCACGACTGGACCCCCCCCCCAAAAAAAAGAAAGAAATTGCATAACTTTGCCAAAATCATAGCCTAAAGTAGGAGCCATGAGATTATCAAGTGAGACTTGTTTTCTATACATCTGTTAAATTTCCATATATCTGTTTTAGTATATACATGACTCAGTGGTAGAACATGTGCTTAGCATTGCACAGGGCCTTGGGTTCAGTCTCCAGCACTTTATGAATCAATTAGTTAATCACAAGTACAAAGACAGACTAAGCTATATATAATGAGATGGTCTGCAAAAACAAAACGAAGAAAGACATAAATCTTTAAAAGAAAAATAGGTTTGGGTTTGTAGCTCAATGAAAGTATACTTGTTTTTGATCTCCAACACTCTTAAAAAATAGTTATAGAAAAATACACCAATGTGTCCTTAATTTTAAGGAGAACTTTTATTGATTAACTAGTTGATTCATCAAGCGCCTCCCAAGTGCTGAGATTACAATATGTGCCACCACACCCAGCTAATTGAACTTTTGTATTTTTAATTTCTTTTTCTACTCATGTTTAAACATGTTTTTATTTGTTTTTGCCTCTCTTTGCATAACCTTAAGGCTACTAAAATTTCTTTTGTGGTTGGGCTTTTCTTTCATATTGGCTTTCATACATATTTGGTTCCTACATTCCTTATATTTTGTAGGAATTTGTTATGCAGACTAGTTTTATGGCTTCAAATCTTGTGACAATTTTAAAACTGTTGTAATTTCCTTTTCCATGTATTTGCTACAATGTGTGTGTGTGTGTGTGTGTGTGTGTGTGTGTGTGTGTGTGTGTGTCTGTCTGTCTGTCTGTCTGTCTGTCTGTCTGTCTGTCTGTCTCGGTTGTGGTGCCTGATATCTGGGCCTGGGCGCTGTCCCTCAGCTCAAGGCGAGCGCTCTACCACTTGAGCCACAGCGCCATTTGTGGCTTTTTCTGCTTATGTGGTGCTGAGGAATCGAACCCAGGACCTCATGCATGCAAGGCAAGCATTCTACCACTGATCCACCTTCCCAGCCCTGCTACTTAAATTTTTAATTTTATTTTTATTACATGTTCAGAAGGTGTTGGAGGTAAAACATTTGCTTTATCTGCCATGCTTAATTCAAAGTCATTAATAACTTTTGCTTTCTTCATCTTGGAATTATTTTAAATTTGTAATTGGTTTTCAATTATTTTTGTTCTTAGTTTCTATTTTTAATGCTTAAAGCTTAAAATATATTCCAAATGCTTTTCTATCTGGAGTTGCCTCTTGAAATTTGTGTATTTAAAACCTTACGTGGCCGGGCACCAGTGGCTCTCCCTGTAATCCTAGCTACTCAGGAGGCTGAGATTTTAGGATCACAGTTCAAAGCCAGCCTGGGCAGGAAAGACCATGAGACTGGAGCTGGGAAGGTGGCTCATTGGTAGAGCGCTTGTCTTGCATGCATGAGGCCCTGGGTTCAATTCCTCAGCACCCCATAAGCAAAAAGAAAAAAGCCGGAAGTGGCGCTGTGGCTCAAGTGGTAGAGCGCTAGCCTTGAGCTGAAGAGCTGAGGGACAGTGTCCAGGCCCAGAGTTCAGGCCACACCACCGGACCCCAAAAAAAAAGAAAGACCGTGAGACTCTTATCTCCAGTAAACCACTAGAAAACCGGAAGTGGTGCTGTGGCACAAGCAGTAGAGTGCTCGTCTTGATCTGAAGAGTGCAGGGACAGTGTCCAGGCCCAGAGTTCAAGCCCTATGACCGATAAAAACTAAAAAGATCAAAATAAAAAAAATAAAAACTTATGTGTATAGCTGTTCATGGGACCAATATGTTAAAATTCAAAGCTTGATAAGTTGGCTTTTTCTGTTTCTGATGGCATATTAAAATTACAAATATGATTTATTTTTTTCTAATAGTATATTTCTGATAGCAGTAGAAAACTATTGTGTTTTTTTTACATATCAGTGAAACAGAATCTTAATTCAAACAGTGTTTGAGTTTGTTTGGATACTATGAGCAGACAATAGCAAAATTTTTGAAAATAAAACAGCTTTCCTTTGAAATTCTTACGCCTACTATATTTTCTTTGAACTTTGAAAAGTATGTATGTAAACGATAAAACACATTGCTCACATTGCTTATTCTCCCTTGACACAGACTTCAATGTCCTAAAGTTTTGTTCATTTACTTAAAAAATCAAGTCTTCTTTAGTCAGAGTATAGCTCTCCTAAGAAAAATATCTATAAAGATTAGTGTTATGCTTATTTCAACATTGGTTATAAAACATGGGAAACATCCTAAACTATTAGCAATAGGGAATTGGCTAGATTATGGCACTTTATATACATATATGTTGGCACTATAATTGCTGAAAAATAAATTATTGCCAGGTGCAGTGTGAACACCTATAATCCCAGTGCTTGAGTTACATATTAGATCCTGTCACAAAAATACATAGAGAAAAGGTAATGTCATATGAAAATTTACATGCTAAAGAAAATAAAAAGAGATCTCATAGCTACATATAATTATATATAATATGTATTCTTTTTTATATAAAAAATAATACCTGTCCAGGCTGGGAATTTGGCTTAGTGGTAGAGTGCTTGCCTAGCATTCATGAAACCCTGGGTACAATTCCACAGTACCACATAAATAGGAAAGGCTGGAAATGGCATTGTAGCTCAAGTGGTAGAGTGCTAGCCTTGAGCAAAAAGAAACTCAGGGACAATGCCCAGGCACTGAGTTCAAGCCCTAGGACTGGCCAAAAAAAAAAAGTATGCACACGCGCGTGCGCGCACACACACACACACACACACACACACACACACACACACACACACACACACACACACACACAATGTCCGCCTACCTCCAAAGATAGATAGATGTAAGGAAATGTAACACAGTAATACAGTACAAAGTTTACTTCATTTTAATTGTATGAAAATTTTTCCCACCATGAGTTTATACAAACAAAATAATACTCAAAAGATGATTTTAAAAATGATATAACAGGAAAATGCACAAATCCTGAAGATACAGACTAGATAAAGTCACACACTATCTATATGACCTTAACATTTCAGCTTTGATGTCATTGTTTATAAAGTAAGTCCTGAATTATGATTACTTATAAAAAGTGTCTGTGAAGATGAGGTCTTTGTATTTGCACTTGTGTTTGACGATATGTGGATTGTTTGTAAATAATCTTACTTTGTACATTTGGGCAATAAAATAAGCAAGTAAACAGTTTGTAATAGATCAGCATGAGAGTTTTGCAACATAACATTTGGCAGTTCTAACCTTGTAATCTTGAATATCATTTGTGAAGTTATATCAAAGTGTTAAACTGAAGATGAACAAGTATATGTAATATGCTGAGAAGGAATCCTCTTGTTGGTTATTCCTAGAAACATTGTAATATTTTCATTGGCATGATTTATATGAAATGATGAGGTCAAGATAGTCCTCAAAAATATGAGTTGTTTTATATCCACTAATGCACGTATGAAAATAATATTTTGTCAGATTGTATAGTTTGTTCACTGATGTCATTATAAACCTGAAGAAAGGAAGGTAAATGTCAGTTCATCAGTTATGACAATCAGTTCTAAATATTTTAGGCTTTACACCTGTGAAAGCATTTTTTTTCCTGTTTGCCAGTAAAGACACGTAGGAGAGTAGAGTTCTGAATTTATCCTGTTTGTTTAATGCCTATCATTCTGTTTACTGTCTTTTAATGGCTGCTTTGTTCTCAGCTGTCTAAACATTTTCTCACATTCCTGTCAGAAATGTGACTCAAGCCCAGGTTCAAAAATTGTACTGTCTACTTTCTCATTGTTTATTACTTCCTCAACATTCTTTCAGTTAAGAATTCAAATGACTGAGCCAGCTAGCATTTTACTTTCAAGTACAAATCCTATTAGGAGTACTTCTTATTAGATACTGAGGTCATATCCTGATATCCAAATTCTATTATTGCTTAATCTATGATACAGTGAATTTGAAAGTAGATATTTATAACTCCAGGTTAGGACTGTTCCTTTTAGTACTTTGAATTACCCTCTTTCAAAATAAATATTTAAAGCATTATTTTGGTCCTGGTACTAGGGTTTGAGCTCAGGACTTGAGATATTGCTTTAGTTTTTTTGTTCAAGGCAGATGATGATGGTCCATCACTTGAGCCATATTACCATTTACTCTCTTAGTTGAGGTCATATTAATTTGAAAAATGATCCTTGGAGTTCCCCAAATGTATTAAGGTTAGTATCTTTTTATCACAGAATTCCTAGTGTAATGAAAGCTAAGGAAAATGATGCTAAGTAATTAAAGAGATCTTACAACCTAAACTTGTACTTCCTTCTGGATGTTACATGTTTATTATTTTCTATTAGTTGAAGGAATTTTCTCAGAAGCTTTATTGAGGGAAAAACTAGGAGAGAACAAGGGAAGGGGTGACACTATCCAAAAACAGTATTCTTTACCTGACTTATGTAACTGTAACCCCCTATGTATCACCTTTATAATTTTTTTTACAAAAATACATTTTTTAATTTAAGGGTTGTACATACTCTTTTATCATTATAAAACACAGGTCAGTAAGCTATGAATTTATGAATATGAATGAAGGCATTCAGAATTACCAAAGAACCTTTGTACTCTGTCATCTTTGAGAGATCATTCAATTTAATCACAATAATCTTCTGGTCATTTTCTTATTCTGTTAAGTTCCTTATATACTTGTATTTTGTAATATATTAAAAAATCTAAATTGTTTTTATATTGTCAGTGTGTACAAAGCAATGAAAATAGCTTACATATTACAGTTATTTCTTCTGAGTATTGTGGTCCTCACCTATAATCCCACCTACTTAAGAATCATAGATCAAGGGCTAGGAAGGTGGCTCAGTGGTAGAGCGCTTGCCTTGCATGCTCAAGGCCCTGGGTTCGATTCCTCAGCACCACATAAGCAAAAAGAAAAAAGCCGGAAGTGGTGCTGTGGCTCAAGTGGTAGAGCTCTAGCCTTGAGCTGAAGAGCTGAGGGACAGCGTCCAGGCCCAGAGTTCAGGCCTCTCGACCGGACCAAAAAAAAAAAAAAAAGAATCATAGATCAGGAAGATAGTGTTTCTAGGACCACCAAGCAAAAAGTATACAATACTCATGTCACCTAATTAGCTGAGCATGATGGTATATGCCCATCACCCTGGCATAAATAGGAGGCTGGTTTTATCTGGGCTGGCCCAGGAAAACCTATAGAACCTATCTGAAAAATAACTATATCAAAAAGAGTTGAAGGCATGGCTTAGATAGATGGTACAGTGCTTGCCTAAATAAGCAGAAAGCCCCAATGCCAGTACTACCCCCCTCCCCCAAAATAATAAAACTGAGTTGCATTTTCTAGTTTCAAGTAGCAAAATATCCAGTTGCTTTTCTAATTAATAGATCAATTTGCTTATAAAAGTTTCTTTGTGCCAGGCATTTGGTGGCTCACTCCTGTAATCCTAGCTACTCAGGAGGCTGAAATCTGAGGATCACAGTTCAGAGCAAGCCTGGGCAGGAAAGTCTGGGAGATTCTTCTCTCCAATAAACTACTCAGAAAACTGGAAGTGGTGCTGTGGCTCAAGTGGTAGTCTTGAGCTGAAGAGCTGAGGGACAGCACTCAGGCCCAGAATTCAAGCCCCATGACCAACAACAACAAAAAAGTTTCTTTGTTATTTATTATTTCTGTAGCAGGTAACTCCAATTTGGGAAGTCAGAAATAGATATATAGATATATAGTAATTGTCAATGTTTTGATTTCTGTCAATACACTACTACTTTGCCTATTGTTGCTTTTGTTTCTACAATGTTAGTATCAACACACAACATTTATTTTTATTTTTATTTTCATTTTGTCAGTCATGGGGCTTGAACTCTGTGCCTGGGCGCTGTCCCTCAGCTCCTCAGCTTAAGGCAAGCACTCTACCACTAAGCCACCATCCCAGCCCAAACACACAACTACTTAATAGCATTATAAGGGACATATAACTAAAATAAATTTATTTCCCTTTATGAAAATGTGTAATTTAAAATTTTGTGAAAATAACAGTCATCATCTCCAATGGATAGCTTTTAGTAACATTTACCAAACATACTAATCAGCTACTGAATGACAGACTTCTACATGAATGTGATTATTTACTATCAATTCATAGAATTGATACACTTTGTATTAGAGGAGCAATTTGTTAAATGACTGCTGATAGTAGAATTGGTGATGTTGGTATAATTTTTATTTTATTTACTATTATTACTTTTTGTTGGTTGTGGGTCTTGAACTCAGGCCTGTGTATTGTCCCTGAGCTTTTTGCTCTAGGCTAGCATTCTGCCACTTAGAGCCAAGCTCCACTTCTGGTTTTTAGGTGGTTAATTGGAGATCCGGGCTTTGAACTGTGATCCTCAGATCTCAGCCTCCTGAGGGAGGATTACATGTGTGAGCCACCAGTGCTGGTGATTTTATGAGTTTTTTAATTCAAGCTCAAACACCTTCCTTTTGATTATGGGACTCATTTTAGAAAATAAAAGGGAGTTTATTGCAAAAAAGTAACAAGATATTTTTTTCTGTGTTATTTTTATTTATTTATTTATTTATTTATTTTGGTCGGTCATGGGGCTTGAACTCTGGGCCTGGGCGCTGTCCCTCAGCTCTTCAGCTCAAGGTGAGTGCTCTACCACTTGAGCTACAGTGCCACTTCCGGTTTTCTGGTGGTTTATTGGAGATAGGAGTCTCACGGTCTCTCCTGCCCGGGCTGGCTTTGAACCGCGATCCTCAGATCTCAGCCTCCTGAGTAGCTAGGATTACAGGCGTGAGCCACCAGCGCCCGGCTCTCTATGTTATTTTTAAAGATTTAAAAGCTAGCATCATCTAGTTGTATAGGGAATTTCATTTTAACATGTCCATGCATCTTGATCTAAGCCATCCCTCCTATTATTTGCCACTACCACTCCTACCTTCCAAAACAGTCCCATCAAGTTACCTTGTTCCAATTTCATGCCTATACATAATGCATTTTGGCTATACATAATGAGTTTTGTCATTTGTTCTCCTTTGAAAGACATTTATGATTTTATTGTAAGCCTGTTTAACTCCCTAGTTGTACCCAAATAGTTTAAGCCAAAGTTAGATACCTGTTAACATTTATTCTCCCTAAAATAACAGATTTTATATGTTTTAGTCTCTACTTTTATACTTCCACTGATTATTAAAGACTACAAAAGTTTCATTTATATGGTTTAATCTACTTGAAATCTATTTGTTTACATTTTAGGAATTTTAAAAATACTTATTTTAAATAAAAACTTTGTTTGTGGTCATTTGGTAACAAGGCCATACTAAAGCTACCAGTACAACTATGTTCATTGCAGCATTATTTACCATAGCTAAGACACGGAATCAACCCAGGTGCCACTCAGTGAATAAACGGACCAAGAAAATGTGGTATATATACACAATGGAATTTTATGCTTCCATCAGAAAGAATGGCATTGCCCCATTTGTAAGGAAATGTAAAGACTTGGAAAAAGTCATTTTAAGTAAGCCAGACCCAAAAGAAACATAGGCTTCCTGTTTTCCCTCATTATTAATAATTTGTATGTCTGGGATAGTTCTAGCAGAGGATCACAGTAGCTCAATAGATATGTACATATGACCTTATAAAATGATGTTAATCAAAATGAACTACAATATATGGAAACAGGAGGGTCCTCCCCCTTAGTGTGCTGTTTGAAGTAATTTCTTTTCTCCTTCATTGTTTTCCTCTTTGGCTTATCCCCTGTTGTCACTGTTTTGATTTTGGTACCCTGTGTCTTGTACTTATATTTACCTGATTTGGGGAAGTGAAGGGGAATAATGAAATGGTGAGACAAAAGACAAAGGGTGAACCAATGCAACTGTGATACTCATAAGACACTATGTTGGAAATGAACTTTACAGCTTGGTCAGGAGGGGAGTCTGGGCCAGGAGGAAGGGATAGCAGGAGAAAATGGGGGAGAGGGTAACAATGTTTGACAAAAATTATACTCATTTCCTTACTTATGTAACTGTATTCCCTCTGTATGTCACCTTTAAATAAAAATAAATAAAAATCATTAGATACGAACACAAGTACTGTGTTTTTATGAAATGTATTTTCGTACATTGAGAGAAAACAGGTACTGTTTCATATTTTGTAAATATAAATATTTAGCTTATGGGAGAGAAAAGATAAGCAAAGAGTATTTGGTAGCATTGTAGAGAGTTAAGGGTATTTCTTTCAATACTGTGCTAGTACTCAACAAATAGTAATTTCTTTTCTTTTTTAATTTTTTATTGTGAAAATACTGTACAGAGGGATTACAATTACATGGGCAAGGTAATGAGTACATTTCTTATCAACCATTGTTGCCTCCTCCTTTGTTTCCCCTTCCCATCCCTTCCCATCTCCTCCCCGCCCCCCCCCCCCCCAAACTTTTTTTGCTGTTGTTGTTGGTTGTGGGATCTGAACTCTGGGCCTGGGCGCTCAAAAGCTATTAAGAATGGTTTTAGAACAAAGGAGAGGAGCTAGCAATTGTTTGATTTGGAGTAACTAGAATAATGGGGAACTTTCAAAGACCATTTGGTAGGAAAAAAAAGATATTTAAGTGCTCAGTAAATATTTAAGTGAATTATTAAAAATAAAATTGTAATAAAAATTTCATTTAAGCCTTTCTTGCGGTTCTTTTCAATATTCTTTATGGCATCTACTTAAATTCATATGGTAAACTTTCATTATCCAGGTAGAATCATTAAATCTTACCATTCTAATGTCTATAGACAAAAACATGGAAGGACAGATTTTGGAAAAGGTCTATATAAGAAGGGGAAAACATGTCAAAAGAGTAGGTAATAATCATAAATACTGTTTATATCCACTAAACTATGTGCCAGGGGCTATTCTAAATGCAAACATTCTTAACTTGTGTACTTATCAGGTAGATATTAGTCTTCTCTTTAGATAGATAAGGAAACAAATCTTGATAGGGTAAGTAACTAATTATTAAGCAGAGTGATAAAAAGGAAGGCAATCTGGCACAGAGGGTTGATATATTGGCAAACCCATTCCTGTTTCTTTTGTATCTATACTGAGCAATACTGTTTATCAAGATACCTTTTTTTAAAAAAAACATTTTAAAAATAGACTTTAAAGCTGGGCGCCTGTGGCTCACGCCTGTAATCCTAGCTACTCAGGAGGCTGAGCTAGTCCAGGCAGGAAAGTCTGTGAGACTTTTATCTCCAATAAACCACTAGAAAACCAGAAGTGGCACTGTGCCTCAGGAGGCAGAGAGCTCGCCTTGAGCTGAAGAGCACAGGGACAGCACCCAAGCCCAAGTTGAAGCCCCATGGCTGACCAAAAAAAAAAAAAAAAGACTTTATTTTTTGAAACTTGATGAGAAACTTTAATAGGGATTATAAAATTAGATATCCAGTAGAACAGCCAATATTCAAAAAGTATTTAACGTCATTACTCAACTGCTTTCCATAAGTTTTGACAGATTTCATTTTCATTTTGTTGGTTTAAAAAAATGTTTCTCTTGAATTTTTGTTTTTCACTCACATGTCATTTAGAGGTACATTGTTTAACTTTTAAGTATTTGTAATTTTGAGCTCTGGGTTACTGATTTCAAATTTAATTCCATTATGATCTGAGTGCAAACATTATATGACCTTTATTCTTTGAAAGTTATTAAAATATGCTTTATCATCCAGAATGTATTCTCTGTTGATGAATAAAATGTCTTTTTCATTGTAATGAATCAAAGCTTCCTGAGATTGTTGAGAAAGTTTCTAGAATAATTTTTTTAAATCAATGATACATATTGTTTGCATTATATCCTATTTTTCTCATAATAGAATTAAAGTACTTTAAAGTATTGTTGTCCCTATATATGACAATGTAAGGTCTCAGAAATGTCAAAGAATGGGGGCTGGGAAGGTGGGTCAGTGGTAGAGTGGTTGCCTTGCATGCATGAGGCCCTGGGTTCAATTCCTCAGCACCACATAAGCAAAAAGAAAAAAGCCGGAAGTGGCGCTATGGCTCAAGTGGGAGAGTGCTAGCCTTGAGCTGAAGAGCTGAGGGACAGTAGGCCCAGAGTTCAGGCCTTACGACCGGACCCCCCCCAGCCCCCCCCCCCCAAAAAAAAAGAAATGTCAAAGATTGGCTTCTATGGAACATCTTGATTGGTAAAAAAATTTTTACATTATAAATCTGTACATGAATTTGTTTTCAGTGTTCGTTGATGTGGTATACCATATGAGCTCAGTTTTAAATATAGAGAAGCATTTATTAAGGAATAATAACTTTTATCTTACTTTTAAAATGTAACAACTGTTTTCTTTCCCATTTAGTTTTGTCAGCCTGGTGGATGGCAGCTGTCCAAAGAGAGGAAACAGCCAACATTCTTTGTGGTGGTCTTAACAGATATTGACTCAGATCGACATTACTGTTCGTGCCTAACCTTCTATGAGGCAGAGATCAATCTTCAGGTACAAAATCTTTTCTATCCAAAGGATAATCATAGGGATAGTATTTAGGAAACTTTATGCCACACTTGGCTTTTGTTAAAAATGCAAATCTGAGTTTTATGGGCTTCTTTTTATTTTATTTTATTTTATTTTTGGGTCCGGTCATGGGGCCTGAACTCTGGGCCTGGGCACTGTCCCTCAGCTCTTCAGCTCAAGGCTAGCGCTCTACCACTTGAGCCACAGCGCCACTTCCGGCTTTTTTCTTTTTGCTTATGTGGTGCTGAGGAATCGAACCCAGGGCCTCAGGAATGCAAGGCAAGCGCTCTACCACGGAGCCACCTTCCCAGCCCTGGGCTTCTTTTTAAAACGCATACGGCACCTAGGTTTTTGTGTTTAATATTGAATGGAGAAGTAAAGCAATAAGGTAAAGTAGCTAACACTCCTACTTTGAATCACTGTTTTAAATTTTTTTTTCTTTTTGCTCAGATATTTTCCCATTTGTCATTTTAAGTGGACCAAAATATAATTAATTTAGTTTTTATAGTCAGATTAAAAATGTTTAATATCTACTCCATATGACTTTTAAAGGATTCTCAAATGCGTAGAAGTCGTGGGAACTCTGGCTATTTTATACTTATGTACTAGGTACTAACTAAAATTGTAAGACTAAAATTGGTCAGTTGCTGGGCTTGAACTCTGGGTTTGGGTGCTGCCCCTCAGCTCTTCAGCTCAAGGCTAGCGCTCTACCACTTGAACTACAGCGCCACTTCCAGTTTTCTGGTGGTTTATTGGAGATGAGTTTCACGGACTTTCCTGCCCTGGCTGGCTTTGAACCGCAATCCTCAGATCTCAGCCCTCTGAATAGCTAGGATTTCAGGCGTGAGCCACCAGGATCCTTTTACTGGAAACAAAAGTCCCTTTGCATTTGTTCCAGAATGAGTACAAGCAGTTAGGTAGAATATGAAAAAGAATAAAATCCCCTCAAAATGTTCCTTTCTAGGTCATTAGTAAGGTTGTTTTTATTTTTGGCATGAGTTTAGTTATGTCCTTTTTAAAAAATGTGTTTTTTATTTTTGGATCATATCATCAGTTCAAAATAGATTGTTAATTCTCATTTGGTGTGAATTACTTCATACCAAATGTACTATGACACATTATTTGGAATCCTGAAGAGGAGAATTTAGGGACACACACCATCTGAAGTAAATTGTGCAACTTTAAAAATTTTGACTCTGTTACCTTTTCCAAGATACAGTAACACTGTCAGTAATTACAAGCAAATTTTGGCATAAACTTTTTGATAACATGTCTTCAAATTATTCATCTAGGCAGTATGATCCCAGATTATTTAAGTAGTCAGTGATATATGAAGATTTGATGTTGATTTTTTTTTTTTTTTTTTTTTTTTGTGATCCAGTTATGGGGCCTGAACTCTGGGCCTGGGTGCTAGCCTTGAGCTGAAGAGCTGAGCCACAGCACCACTTCTGGCTTTTTTTTTTCTGCTTATGTAGTGCTGAGGAATCGAACCCAGGGTCTCATGCATGCAAGGCAAGCACTCTACCACTAAGCCACCTTCCCAGCCCTGATGTTGATTTTTATAACTTACAAAATATATAACAAGTGTTATTTGTTTTCCTTAACATATTTAAAAGTTATTTAATATGTATACTTAATTCTTAACTGGTGATAATTCATGCAATTCTTAATGAAGAATATATCAGCAAATTAATTGCTTCAGTGAAAGGGGTATGTGCTGCTAGTGAGGGAAGATGACGAGACATTGAAGGCATAAAAAATATTTCTTCTCATCAGATATAAAATTTAGGTCAGAAAGCAAACCTTTAAGTACAGAAACATTCCACATTACTATATGCTGAGTATTCTCCAGTGAAATACATAACGAATACAGATTGGACAACTGAAGTAAGTCTTAAAAGATTGAGTGAACAATTTACAAATGAAGATTGGAGACTCAGGAAAGAAAAAGGACAATTTGCAAAAACTCAGAGATAAGGGAAATAGATGTTAGAATTTCAGATAAATTAAAGATGTATCATGCTCATAACACTTTAATCCATTTTATTTATTTCATAGACGTTTGTGTTGGGTCTTATAAGATCACTATTTGCTAGTTTTAACAGTACTATTTTACAGATGAGGCTAAGAGATTTACTCAATGTCAGGCACTAAGTTGACACATTTGACTATATCTCCAAAGACTAAGTACTAAAATATATGGTATTGAAAATGATATTATTGATTCAAGAATAAGAGCTATTTTTTTCTGTTTTTGTCGGTCATTGGGCTTGAACCCTGGGCCTGGGCGCTGTCCCAAGCTCTTCAGCTCAAGGCAAGCACTCTACCACTTGAGCCACAGTGCCACTTCTGGTTTCCTGAGCAGTTTATAGGAGATAGGAGTCTCAGGGACTTTCCTGCTTGGCTGGCTTTAAATTGTGATCCTCAGATCTCAGCTTCCTTAGTAGCTAGGATTACAGGCATGAGCCATCAGTGCCCAACTAAGAATAAGAGCTATGTGGGGATAAAAAAAAGATAGGCCTTAGGCAGATCCCAGTGCATATGAAATTAGTATCCTGTAATGAAATATTACAAAATTCATGGAATATATACATTTTATAGTAAGCGGTATGTCGCTATATATATAGCACACACTGGCTTTAAACCCTCAGTCTTCCAACCTCAGCCTCTAACTTCTAGGATTGTATCATACTTTATGAATCTATATATTTCAACAGATATTAATTGGTGGGCTATTTGAGAAAACAGTAAATTTAAACATTCATAATATACACAATTAATTTCAAATGATTAAAGAATTACTTGGAAAATTGAAGCAATGAAAATAGGATTTTTTTTTTTTAATGGTCGTGGGGCCCAAACTCTGGGCCTGGACACTATCCCTTAGCTCTTCAGCTCAAGGCTAGCACTTTACCACTTGAGCCATAGCACTACTTCTGGCTTTTTCTGCTTATGTGGTGCTGAGGAATGTAACCCAGGCCTCATGCATACCAGGCAAGCACTCTACCCCTGAGCCACCTTCCCAGCCCTGAAAATAGGATTTTTAAACTGATCTTTAGATGGAAAAACTTGGAGCAGGGGAAGAATATCTTACAGAGTTATCCAATATACAACTCATTCATTTTTCCCCTCTCTGTACTCATTATAGCAAATTTAGAACATATAAAGAGAAAAATAAGAGGATGGAGAAACAAATTAACTTTTCCTTCCAATAATAAGGATTTTATTCTAATAGCTGTAACATAATTCACCCTGTGAAGTATATTTAACATTATACTTGATTGTATTCTAGAGACTAATTCTTAGGCCTTACTCAGCAAAATCTAGAGATAGCTAACACACACCTGGGTGCTGGTGGTTCACACCTGAAATCCTAACTACTGAGGAGGCTGAGATCTGAAGATTGCAGTTTGAAGCTAGCCTAGGCAGGAAAGTCTGAAACTCTATTATCCAGTTAACCAACACAGCTCCCCTTTGGGCCTTTTTGGTGGTTAATTGGAGATCAGAGTCTCACAAACTTTTCTGCCTCAGCTGACTTTGGACCACAGCCCCACATCTCAGGACTGCAGGCTTAATCTACCAGCATCTGGTTATATCTGTTTTCAAATATAAATATTTTAGTATTCATGGTAGATATACTTTAAAATTTCTACCCAAATTGTGACCCACAGAATGCTATTCCAAGTCATTTTATGAGCATATTGTCCTTTCTTAGATGAATGTGCATTATAGAATATACTTGTTTATAACAAAAGCTCTGATTTCCTTAATGAATGTGTGAATATACCATATTTCATAGTCATAAGGTTTTATAACATATTCTTTAAGAAAATTAAGATTAAATCTTGATATTTGAGACTAGTTTTTATAAATTTCTCCATCAGTAATCAGAGAAATGCATTTTATTTAACATAAGAACTAGTAAACTTCACCTGCAAGATCTTATAGCTAATCAAACAATATTAATGTTTTTGCTTAGAAAATATTAATTTCATTGTTTTTATACTAATTTTACCAGGCAATGAAAATGAAATTTAAGTAGTTTGTTGATTATGATAGTTTGCCAAATAATGATCTTCAGTTTATGAGAAATAATTTTGAGATGGTTAACTTCGTTAGAAAGGGAAAAAAATCTTCTATGCTCTTTGCCCATTTCTCACAGAAGTTTGTACTTAGTTTTCTTTTTCTCAAAAAATAATAATTAGCTTAATTGTACTCTAATTTTGTTATTTCAAAGTTGATTTTTTTCTTTTTTTGACTGGCCATGGAGCTTGAACTCAGGGCCTGGGTGCTATTCCTGAATTCTTTTTGTTTAAGACTAGCACTCTACCACTTTGATACATTTGAACCATGATTCTTAGGTCTCAGACTCCTGACTAGCTAGGGTTACAAGTGTGAGCCACCAGCACCCAGCCTCAAAGGTAATTTTAAATGTTCTTAATAATTTTATAAAATAAGCCAATGAATTCTTAAGTAATCTATATTTGATGAGTTAGTTATGTTTTGGGGTTAATGATGAGCAGAAACTTTTCTCAGTGCCAGTATCCATATTTCTCAGTATATAATGATTGATTCATTAATTCAGATTAATCTATTAGATATTAATAGGACAGTAAAAGATATTTTTTGTTTGTTTGTTTGTTTTTTTGGGGGGGTCCAGTCGTGGGGCCTGAACTCTGGGCCTGGGCGCTGTCCCTCAGCTTTTCAGCTCAAGGCTAGCGCTCTACCACTTGAGCCACAGCACCACTTCCAGTTTTTTTCTTTTTGCTTATGTGGTGCTGAGGAATTGAACCCAGGGCCTCAGGCATGCAAGGCAAGCGCTCTACCACTGAGCCACCTTCCCAGCCCCAGTAAAAGATATTTTAAAGAAATTATTTAGTAACAATAATTGAGATAAAACATGCAAAAGCATTTAAAAATCAACATTATCATATACTTCTTTTTTTTATTGTGAAAATACTGTACAGAGGGGTCACAATTACATGGGTAAGATAATGAGCACATTTCTTATCAAGCATTGTATCCTCCTCCTTTGTTTCTCCTTCCCATACCTTCATATCCTCTCCCCCATCCCCCCCACCAAAGTTGTAAAGTTCGTTTTTCGACATAACGACTTGTACATCTCATTGTTGCAATGGGTCCTCCTGTATCCCTGTTTTAACAATTTGTTTTTTCCCTTCCTCTCCACATATACCAACATCATATATAGTGAAAGCAGGGGTTGTACCATGGGGGAGGGACATACAAGGCAACAAAGACATAATCTTATAAATATGTTAGAAATAATCGCATGAAAGATCTTTTATTTTGGTCAGCCGTGGGGCTTGAGCAATAGGCCTGGGAGCTGTCCCTGAACAATTCAGCTCAAGGCTCATGCTCTACCTCTTGAGCCAAAGCACCACTTCTAGTTTTCTGGTTTTTTTTTTTTTTAATTGTGATTAAGTGATTACATAATTTCCCAAATTTTACAGTATTGTGGGATAATGATGCTCATTTAAAGTCACAAACTCATTCTAACTTTCCTGGAGCAAATTGTTTATCACGGTCTATAACATATAACGGTATACACATATATACCATACATGTGATCAGCAGCATGGGGTTATTTAGTAGTGGTTCGACCAGATGAGTGGAAGTTCTTTGTTTCTTAAGTCCTGTTAATTTTGTCGTATCACCTAACATTTTGGATTTAACATCCACTTATCAGGGAGACCATGTACCGTTTGTCTCTTTGCTCTTGGCTTACCTCGCTCAACATGATTTCTTCCAGCTCCATCCATTTCCTTGCAAATGCCATTATTTTGTCATTTCTAATGGCTGCATAATATTCCGTTGTGTATAGATACCACAATTTTTGGATCCATTCATCTGTGGTGGGGCATCTGGGTTGTTTCCATATCCTAGCTATTGTGAACAGTGCTGCAATAAACATGGAAGTGCATGTGTCCTTGTATATTGGTTCCTGTTGTTGAGGGTAGATGCCTAGAGGTGGTATGACTGGGTCATAAGAAAGGTCAATCTTTAGCTTTCTGAAGACCCTCCAGACTGCTTTCCAAAGTGGTTGTATAGGTGTACATTCCCACCAGCAGTGTAATAGGGTTCCTCTTTCTCTGCATCCCCTCCAGCATTTGTCATTGGCTGACTTGTGGATGTGGGACATTCTGACTAGGGTATCTCAGGGTTATCTTTATTTGCATTTCCTTCACAACCAGGGATGGTGAACATTTCCTCATGTGTTTCTTTGCCATTTTTATTTCTTCATCTGAGAAGTCCCTCTTTAGTTCCCTTGCCTATTTAGTAATTGATTTGTTAGGTTTGGGAGGGATTAGTTTCTTGAGTTCCCTGTGTATGCAAGATGTTAACCCCTTGTCTGATATATTGCTGGTAAATATTTTTTCTCAATTAGTTGGTTGTCTTTCTAGCTTGGTTGCGATAGATTTAGCTGTGCAGAAGCTTTTTATTTTAAGGTAGTTCCATCTGTCGAGTCTCTCTCCAATTTGTTGTGACCCTGGGACTCTGTTCAGGAAGTTCCTTCCTGTGCCTATTAGTTCAAGTGTCTCTCGTACTCTGTCCTGCAGTAGTTTCAAAGATTCAGGTTTAATGTTAAGGTCTTTAATCCATTTTGAGTTGATGTTGGTGCATGGTGATAGGCTGGGGTCCACTTTTAGTTTTCTGCATGTGGCCGCCCAGTTCTCCCAGCACCAGTGGTTGAAGAGGCTGTGTTTCTTCCATTGTATGTCTTTGGCTCCTTTGTCAAATATCAGCTGACTGTAGGCCTGTGGATTTATTTCTGGATCTTCTATTCCATTGGTCTTCGGGTCTGTTTTTGTGCTAGTACCATGTTGTCTTTGTTATTATAGCTCTATAGTAGAGTTTGAAGTTCGGCATGGATATCCCTCCCATGTTGTCTTTATTCCCTAGAATTGTTTTTGCCTCACTTAATTCGGTAGCTTCTTTGCCAATCCTCTGGTTGGTAGACCTGTCCTTTGGTGAGAGTGGTATGTTAAAGTCTCCTAGTATTATCGTATTGGGATCTATTTTATTCTGTAAGTTTGAGAGTATTTGCTTAACATATCTGGGTGCACCAATGTTTGGGAAATATAAATTGATTATGGTAATATCCTCCTCTTGGATTGTTCCCTGTATTAATATGTAGTGTCTGTCCTTGTCTTTCTGTATTGATTTTAATGAAAAGTTTATTTTGTCAGATATCAGGATAGCCACACATGCTTTCTTACTGGGGGCATTTGATTGGTAGATCTTTTTCCAACCCTTTACTGTGAGTTTGTTTGTATGTTTGGCTGAGAGGTGGGTCTCCTGAAGGAAACAGATGGATGGGTCATGTTTTCTGATCCAATCTGCAGTTCTTTTTCTTTTTATTGGCGAATTAAGCCCATTAATATTAAGAGATAGTATAGAGAGATGCGTTGTGGTCCCTGTCATTCCCTGTTTTCCTCAGTTTTTCTTCTTTCCTTTCCTCCTGTGCTTGCTCAATTAGACTTCGATTAATGTCTGGGTGCAGGTCCCAGTTCCTGGTTGCTTTCTTCAGGTTGTGGCCTCCCTCTTAGTATTCTTTGTAATGCTGGCTTACTGTTTATGTATTCATTAGTTTTTCTTTGCTATTAAAAATTTTCAGCTCTCCATCAACTGTGAATGCTAGCTTTGCCGGGTATATCAGTCTGGGTTGGCAGTTATTCGCTCTCAGGGCTGGCATGGTACTTTCCCAGGCCTTTCTTGCATTCAGTGTTTGTGTGGAGAGATCTGGGGTGATTCTGATTTTTTTCCCATTGTAGTATAGCTCCTTCTTCATTTTTGCTGCATGCAGGATTGTTTCCTTATTATTCAGATCTATCATTTTTACTATAATGTGACTAGAAGTGTTTCTCCTGGGATCTTGCTTGTTAGGTGTTCTATATGCTTCTGTTATGTAGATAAGATGTTCTTTTTTGAGATGAGGAAATTTTTTTTACCGATTATCTTGTTGAATAGGTGTTGGTTGCATTCCCTTGCTTTGATATTCCTTACCTTTGTCCACTCAATTATACAAAGGTTAAATTTCTTGGCACTATCTGCTTGCTCTTGAATTTCCCTTTGGCATAATTTGAGTGATTTTTCCATATCTGTCATTTTTTGGTCCAGTTGGTATATTCTGTCTTCTGTGTCTGACACTCTACATTCCATTTCGTTCACTCTGTTAACTGTGCTTCCATTGTGGTTTGCATGGAGGAAATGGACTCCTTTATGGATTCGATGTTGGTTCTCAAAGTACTGATCTCACCTCTTAATGAGGTATGTACTGCCTCTATTTTGGCATTTATCTCACTTCTTAGTGAGGTATGTACTGCCTCTATTTTTGCGTGTACCTTGTGTTTGAGATCCTGCATCTCTTTCGATAGTTTGCCCCTGTGTTCTTTCTATTTCTGGTTTATTTCTCGCTTTATTTCTTGAGTCATTGCCTCCAGCATCTCTTGGATGTAGCTTTTGTCTTCTATTCCTGCTTTGCTCCCACTGGGGCTCTCCCCTGAGTGGTTGCTGGCTATTGGGAATAACTTCTATCCTGGGTGTTGATAAGCCTTGTAATTTTTCTCTGATTTTCACATGGGGATTCAAGGATTATTGGAGACTAATCTGAAATTTTGTTTTGGTGTGTCTGTCTTTGCTTGGTTGCTGTTTCTGTATTGGTAGAGAGAGTCTGTACCTGATCTGGGTTCTGTTGGGGGCCTACCTCCAGCTGTTGGTCTGACCTACGTAGGATTCTCCGCTCTCTGCTGTAGATCACTGGCAATTCCTGCCTTTGGAAGGGTTGAGCAGCCTAGACTGCTCCTGTTTGCTCCTAAGGGTGCTCTTGGTAAGATCGGATGTTCTGGATGCACTCTCCCAGATACTGGAGTCTGCTATGGGCTCCTGATGGGGTTTTTTTGGCCAGTTGTGGGCTTGAACTCTGGGCTTGGGTGCTGTCCCTCAGCTCTTCAGCTCAAGGCTGGCACCCTACCCATTTGAGCCACAGCACCACTTCTGGCCCTTTCTGCTTATGTGGTGCTGAGGAATCAGCTCCAGGGCCTCATGCACCCAAGACTAGCACTATACTGCTGAGCCACCTTACCTGCCTGAGCTCCTGCCTACTATCAGGTGCTGGCGGCCTGTGTTGTCCAATTCCCAGCCTAGAATATATGGGTTGGGTTCTGGTGGGGTTTGGGCTTCTCTTGTCCTGAGCCCCCAGGTGTTTTGTTGTCACAGGCGTGCTTCCCAGGGGGTGCAGTTCCCTGTTTTTCTCCCCTCTGCTGAGGCGTATGCTCAGCTTCTGACTTCAGTTGAGAGGAGCTGGTTGTGTTGCTTAGGCACCGGATCCCCAGCCCTGGTCCCAGCCCCCTGCCTGGGGCACGCCGGTTGGGCCTGTGCTGCTGTGTATACCTCCTAGGTTATGTAGCCTGGGGTACACAGTTCAAATTTCTTCTACTTTTGGTTGTCTTGACCCAGGGGCGCTGTTCCTGGCATGGGCATTTAAGCTCCCTTCCAGGGGCGCTCTTGCTCTAGCCTGGCCAGCTGAGTGTGCTCTGCGGGCTGGTGGAGCTCTCAACAGGGTCTGGGGATTCCCACCAGCTCTGGTCTCCTTTGAGGGATACACTGTCCCCTGCGGGGTACTCACCCTGGAGCTAGTTGTTTCTGTGTGATGTAAGTCGTCGGTTGCTGTTGCAATCAGAGTTCAGTTGGGGTGGTTGCGGGCTAGGCTGAGCGGTGGTGGCTCTGTGTGATTCTCTTCTGTCTGTGCCTTGGTTGGGTCCATGCCGCAGGATGGGCCTCTGGCCTCTGCCGGAGGGGTGGGGGCGGGGCCTCCGTACAGGTTCTGAGAGCTGGGGTTTGTCTCTGCACTCTCCGGATCAACACCAGTTCCTTGCAGGTCTTCTGCTCTAGTGTTCTGTGGGCTCCTGTGTAGCTCTGGGGCTCCTGTCATGGGGCTGAGTTCCGGGCTTGGGGGTTTCTCCGTTGGTCACAATCGGCGGGTCTGACACTGGTACCTCAGGTGGCTTCTGTGCGGGTTATCTGCAGACAACTCCCTGTTCTCTGGAACTCCAGCCATCATATACTTGTGATATTAAAATTATTTCAAATTAGTCTATTTTGCCAACTTATACTATCAAAATAGGCAAGGAATTTTAGTTCAATATGACTATAGGTAGCATAAAATCTAGCATTAAACTAGGCAGGCAGCATTGATGTATGCCTGTAATCTTAACCAAGATTACAGAAATCTGAGATCTGGAAGAATGCAGTTCAAAGCCAGCCCAGTTAGAAAAATCCAAAAGCTGCCATTTCCAATTAACTAGCAAAATTCCAAACTGGAGGCATGGCTCAAGTGCTAGAGTACCAGCTATGAGAAAGAAAGCCTTGAAGAACATGAGTCCTGAGTTCAAGGCCTGGTATACACACACACACACACACACAATGTTGTTACAGTATTTTTTAAAAGCATATAGGGACTAAATGAATGACTAATGAATGACTAAAACTAAATGAGCAGGTAAGTATATGTTAGAATTTGTATCAGTCAGATTGCAAAGCATACTGCATACTGCTCTTTTTTTCATTCCCTTTACCATTATTTCTTTTTTAAAAAATAATTTTTTTAATTGTAAAGGTTATGTACAGAGTGGCTACAGTTACATAAATAAGGTAACTGTTACTTCTCCTATTTATCATCTTTAAATAGGTTTCATTTCTATGGATTTTACTAATTTTGCCTCTCACAGTTTCTCAGACATTTTGACTATAAACTCTAATTATTGCAATATAGTTTTATACCTAGTTCTGTTTTATCATCTGTGTTGCTTTGACAAAAGGGATTGCACCCTATCTTTCTATGACAGCCATGGTATGGTTCACTGAGTAGCAAATGTTTAATAAATAAACACAAGCCGAGTTTTTGTTATTAAGAGAATACAGGGGCTGGGATGGTGGCTCAGTGGTAGAGCGCTTGCCTTGCATGCATGAGGCCCTGGGTTCAATTCCTCAGTACCACATAAGCAGAAAAAGCCGGAAGGGGTGCTGTGGCTCAAGTGATAGAGTGCTAGCCTTGAGCTGAAGAGCTGAGGGACAGCGCCCAGGCCCAGAGTTCAGGCCCCACGACCAGACCCCCCCCCCCCAAAAAAAAAGAGAATACAAATTAAACATTTTAGAACATCATTTTTCTCTGGATGTACATGTATTTTATGTGTACCATATCACCTATAGTCTCATAATTGAAGGTATTTGAAATAAAACCTTTTAGACCTTTATTCCCCAGTATTAAAACAATAAACACATATTAATAAAACACAAACATACTTTCTGGATAAATAGTTGTTAAGTTACATCCCCAATCTTTGGGACAATGTATTTTTTTTTGTAATTTTTTTTATTGAAAATTAAGTGATTACATAAATTTCACAAATTTCACAGTATTGTGAGATAGTGATATTTAGTTTAAGTCTCAAACACATTTTAACCTTCACGAGGCAGATTCTCATTATCATGGTCTATAAAGTTTGTGAATTCTATGAGCTTTGACAACTCAACTATTTCTTCCACATTGAACGATATGTACATTTCTTTCCTTTTATTTAGTATATGCTATTCCTTCTTTCCCTCTCATTCCTTTTCTCCCATTGCTGCCCTTGAGTTGCTTAGTTCATTTTCATCAATGTCCAGTACAGTGATGGGCCCCACTGGTGTATATTTTCCCGTTTCCCTCTTCTGGGGACAATGTATTCTTGAAGAACAGTTACAAGAATAGTAACACTTTTAGGCTGGGAATGTGGCTTAGTGGTAGAGTGCTTGCCTAGCATGCATGAAGCCCTGGGTTCAATTCCACAGCACCACATAAATAGGAAAGGCTGGAAATGGCATTGTGGCTCAAGTGGTAAAGTGCTAGCCTTGAGCAAAAGAAGCTCAGGATAGTGCTCTGAGTTCAAACCCCAGGACTAGCAGAAAAAAAAAGAATAATAATACTTTAGAATTTACAAAGTAAAAGTCAACCTTTATAATAAAAAATTGTATACATAAAATGAAATTATTTCCATTTAGTACTCATTTACATTATATCAATTCCTTTTCTCTTCCTTGTTAATATTTATTCAGTTTAGTGAGTGTTTAAAGAACAGCTTTAGGAAGTGACCAGCAAACACTGTTTTGTGGGGAGTTTTTGTTTTGTTTTTTGTTTTTCTTTTGCCTGTTCGGGGGCTTGAACTCAGGGCTTGGGCACTGTCTGTGAGCTCCATTTGCTCAAAGCTACCACTCTACCACCTGAGCTACATCACCATTTCCAACTTTTTCTGTTTATGTGTTGCTAAGGAACCAAACCCAGGGCTTCATATGTGCTAGTCAAGCACTCTACCACTAAGCCACATATCCAGCCCTGTTTTGTGTTTATGTTTGATGGTCCTCATTTGAAATGGTTATCTACTAACTCAAGCTGTCTTTTAATGTTACTCTAGGGCATTTATCATAATCTAATAAAAATGTGGATAGGTTTTATCTCTTCCAGGAATTTCAGTCATTTGTTGTCATTTTAGATTTATTAATCCATGAAGAATATGACTCATTAAGTGTGGAAATCTTTGATAAATAATCATCACATTTTTATTATTTCTAAGGATTACAGAAACCAACCTACTTTTATTTTTTTGCTTTGTTATAAATGAAGTTTTTCAAGAGCATATAGATCTTATGCATATAAATAGTTCCCTTTGGATATGCGCATTCCACTGACAACTAATACTTGGTTATATTGTACTTGTTAGAAACCAAGTAAGCTCTAAAGAGAATTAAAAATGCAATTTTTGACCCCCATGAGGCGCAGAGAAAGACTATACTTGGTATAATACCCAGAAAACCATTCCAATAAAATTTATTTCTGCATTTATTCAGTGAGTAAATTCTTGAGTGTCAACTATGTACCCAACCCTTATTTTGGGAACTTGGAAATTACTATTAAACCTGACAACATATTCTGGCCTTTATGTAGCATATTCTAGTTGAGGAAACAGACAAACCAAAATACAAGATAAATAAAACAAATGATAGGTGGATACTGACAAGTGCAATGGAGAGAACTAAGGCAAGGAAATAGAATAGGGAGTTTAGGGAAGGATAGTTTTGAGTAGATGTGTCATCAAAGACTTGTCAACAGGAAGGAAATACTTGAATGAAGATCTCCAGGAGGTGGCCCTAGTTAGTAGGCCCTAGTTGTTAGTATTCCCTAGTTGTTGTTATATAACAAGTCCATAGACTTGTAGGTGAAAGCTCCCTGATTGTGAAGAGAATCAAGGAAGCAAAAGAGGGCTATAGTTGATGGAAAATGATTATTAATTGACTACAGATGATGGTGGCTCATGGTATTGTGGTAGCAGTGGAGGAAATTTAGAAACTAGGATTGTTCATAGTTAGAAACGAACAATGCAAAAGGAGAATCAAATGAATGGTTAGGGTTACCATTAATAGAGAGTGCTGCAGGGGAAGTGGTTTAGGGAGAAGGATCAGAGCTATATTTTGAATATATTCAAGATGTCTTTTGACATTATAAGTAGCAATGTCAAATAGGCAGCAATTTATAGCATTTGGGGAAAAGGATAGCAGAAGAAATAAATATGTCTGATAGATTGGGGAAACACTAAAAAAGAAAAGACTTCAGGGAGAAAAATAAATTTTCAGCTGGAACTTCAGTTTGTATAAAGGGGATTCTAGTTAGGAAAAAGGTCCTAGAATCTTAGAATATGTAGACAACTCTTGATGTTTTATTTCTCTGCTCTTTCTTTCCTTGTTTGATTCATAAATGAGAATAATACTTAAGTTTTATCAGTGTTTAGTTGTTGAAACATAGATGTTAAGCCTTTTTTTATTGTGGTAAAAATCTAAAACCATTTTAACCATGTATAAACATATAGTTGAAAGGCATTAAGCACATTCTGAAAGTTAGTTTTATGTGTAAAAAGTTTTTTTCAAAATGTAAATATTGTTGTTTATGAACAAAAACAATTTAGAGCTTATTTGTGGTTTGCTTCCAAGAGTACTGAGCATTTTATTTTCGTAATATTAAAAGATTTGGCCATGCAGAAAAAATAATTTAGGCCTCATTTCTAAAACTACTTTTTTCCACTTTTAGGAACTGACTTTCCATTTAAGCAAGTGTCATTTTAGCTGTTTGAGTCACTACTTAGAAATAATTTGCATATCTTATTCATCTTTGATACCTCACTCAAAAGGGACATGCTCAAAACCATAGTACATATCTTGAGTTTAAGAAGCTTTTCAAAAATGAAATAAGTAGTTCTTGCTTTATCAATTCTTTACATGATATTTATAAAGAAGATTTTTGTAAATCATCTGCCTGATGTATGCTAAGAACATCTTTATGAACTGTGAACGTGGGAAATTCTGTCTGTTCATTATAATGTCACTTTTTCTAGGGAACAAAGAAGGAAGAGATTGATGGTGAAGAAGTGTCTGGTTTAATTCAGCCTGCAGAAGTGTTTGCTCCCAAAAGCCTGGTGTTGGTATCCAGATTAGATTATCCAGAAATTTTTAGGGTAAAGAACTCATATATCACTGTTAATTAGTATTATTTTATAACTGTTTTGAGTGAATCATGATGATAAGTTTTTTGTATTGAAAATATCATTATAGTGATTCATCAATAAAATTAGTTTGAACAGAAGAAATAAATTCATGTTGAATGAATGTTATACTTGAGTAAGTTAATGATACTGTTTACACATTCAAGGTTATAGTATTCTTTTAAAATAGGTCTAATATTAATTGAACAAACTTTATAAATAATTATAAAAAATAATTTTGTTATCTTCTGCAAATTAAAAAGGAAATTAATAATTTAACAGCCTTAATATTTATTGACCTTATGTAATCAGTCTGAAGTAAGTAGGAGTAATTGATATTTCATGTAATTCTTATAATTATTTGAACAATAATTTAAAAGTCTCATGTATAACACTCATAAAAATGATCATAATTCAAATAATTTTCATAATACTGTCAACATATCTTTAAAATTGTTTATAGGCTAGATATGGTGGTACATTATTGTAATTCTAATGGAGACAAGCAGGAGGGTCTCAAGATCAAGACAGTCTTAAGCTACAAAGCCAAGACCATGTTTAAAAAAAAAGAATATGCGTGTATATATATGTATGAAGAGAAAAAATTATTCTAGCTTTTTTCTTTGGATACTCAGAATTTTCAATTGTTAAAAATTATTTTTAAGTAAGGATTTTTAAGTATTTGTAGGAATGCATATTTTCTGAAAAAGTCTAGAAAATGAGATCATATATTCTAGAAAAAAATCAATTTATGTCACTTTATTCCAGTGGGTAATTCTTTTTTAAAAAAATAATTTATTGAGATTATTAAGTGAGTACATAAATTTCACAAATTTCACAATATTGTGAGATAGTGATACTTAAAGTCCCAAACACGTTTTAACCTTCACAAGGCAAATTGTCATTATCATGGTCCATAATGTTTGTGAATTCTGTGAGCTTTGACAACTCAACTGTTTCTTCCACATTGGGTGATATGTACATATCTTTCCTTTTGCTTAGTCAGTGGATAATGTCTAACAACTAATTTTTCAGTCACAAATTTCTATAAATTAATTGTTAAGATTACATTTTATCTATTGTTTTATCACCCGAGTTCAAAGTGATTTCTTATTGTCTATGTATTTTCTATTGAATAAATGTTCTAGATATATAAGAATCACAAAGAAAAATAAAATCTCTAATTTTTTAACTTGAAATTTGGAGTTATGAAAAGTAAATTGAAATGACAAGACCAACTGTAGGTCAACAACAGTTTTAACCCTGCAAATTAGCTAGATTAGTTATCTGCAAGAGAAACCTGTTTTACAAATTATGGCTTTCTGCCATAAACTTACCGCATTTAGAGGTTCTGGTCCTAGAGGAAAATTTAATAAACTTAATATTATTTGTGGCTTAAAATTGATTCTGTGTTCTCTGCAGAATAGACTTTAATTGGTTCAAAAAGACATCTTCCTGGGAACAGATGTCACAATTTATTTTCGGTGCTTTTTTTCCATGCAATGACTATATTCATGTTACTCTTTTCAGGCTTGCCTGGGTTTGATTTATACTGTATATGTGGATAGTCTGAATGTCTCCTTGGAAAGTCTCATTGCAAACCTTTGTGCTTGCCTTGTCCCAGCATCTGGAGGGTCTCAGGTAAATAGAATAGAAAAAGAAGTGGTGTTAATTTATTTTGTGTAGAAAGGGAAAGAAAGAATTGTTTTAATACTTTCGTTTTAGAAAATACCCTTGATTAGGTAAGCAGTATGTCTTCTAGGAGGACACAAAAAATTCCATTCTTTTCTTAGTTACAAGGTTTATTTTAACAGTTCACCTTTCATATATTGTAATTAGAAGTCATATTTTGTGTAACTTGCACTCTGTAATTTTTGACTGTAACTTCTTTAGGCTGAACTTTTAAAAGTGCTCTTTTTACCTTTCTGACGCCTATATAGAGATAATGTCATTTTCGTTAAATTAAAAATATTTGAGTGACAAAAATTTTGAGACAACCTCAAGAAAACTGCACAGATCATTGTAACATTACAACTGCTTTAAAATAGATTCCTTTATTCAATATATCTTGAAATTTTCATATTTGTCTCTGAAGTAGAAAAAATCATTTCTGCTATGGTTTGTTTCTAGCAACCATACTTTAAATGTGGATTTTGAGCTAGGGCATGTAGGTCTTGGTAAGAGTACAAGCTTTATGTATGTGAGGCCCAGAGTTCAACTCCCCAGTACCTCCCCCTCCTTAAACCCTGAAAACAATTGGTTGATCATTTGTTTTAATTTTACATAATATTGAGTGAGAAGGATAACTCTGAAACATTCATTGAAATCCTCAATATGACAAAAATGTTAAATAAAGTTAGAGCTTGTTTTTGACCATTTTGTCTTTTCATGGTCTTTTAATTGTTAGTCTCATTTAAAATAAAACAAACTGCTGTTCATTTCTTCCTCACATCTGCTACAAGGGCAGAATATGAAGTGTAGGTTTGATAACAGTTGGGCCTAAACTTTAAAGAAACAATTGTATTTTGAACCTTTACTAAAGTTGACTTTAACACTTTTTATATGTTGTTTACTACAATTGTTAGTTAATTTTGTGTCTCAACTTCATTAAATTTTTAACTTTCAACTACTGAATTTTCTTGTGCTATTTTTAGTTGTACACAAAGTAACTATTGTTTGGGTTACAGGTCATTACCCTTTGCATTTGTTAATTAACTCTTACATGGTCATTTGATCTAAAGTTGAACTTTGATGAGATTTTTATTTTAAGAAAGTGTCCAAATCACATTGATTTGGTGTCTGTTTCTCATTCTGCAGAAACTGTTTTCACTGGGTGCAGGAGATAGACAACTGATCCAGACTCCTTTACATGACAGTCTTCCCATCACAGGCACTAGTGTGGCTCTTTTGTTTCAGCAATTGGGTAGGTCTTTTTTTGTTGTTGTTGTTGTTGGTTGGTCATGAAGGTTGAACTCAAGGCCTAGGCACTGTCCTTGAACTTTTTGCTCAAGATTAGCACTCTACCACTTTGAGCCACAGTTCCATTTAATTGGAGATAAGAGTCTCATAGACTTTTCTACCTGGACTGGCTTCGATCCTCAGATCTAAGTCTGAGTTGCTAGGATTTTAGGCATGAGCCACTAGTGGCTGGGGAGAGAGAGAGAGTAATGGAAAATAGCTAATATGTTTCTTTTTAGAATGAATGGATGTACAAAACATTCAGAATTGTTAAATGCCAATGAGTTTTCACCTCAAAGTAGTTAATTTCATATTAGGTGAATTTCACCTCAGTGAAAAAAAAAGTCTGAAATATAAGTTGTAGAAATGTTCCATTTTGAATAAAAACAAAACTGAAATCTAGGAAAACATATTCATGGGTTATGTAGAATTTATAGGTTAGGTATTTTGCTTCAGAAATTCCAAAAGATTGGCCTTTTGTTTTTATGTCATTGTTTATTTATGATTGTTGGCAACATAAATAAATCTAAATGCATTCAATAAACCTTTTCTCTTCTGTTTTCAGGAATTCAAAATGTGCTGAACCTCTTTTGTGCAGTCCTTACAGAAAATAAGGTTCTCTTCCATTCTGCAAGTTTCCAGAGACTTAGTGATGCCTGTAGAGCCTTGGAGTCTTTAATGTTTCCTCTTAAATATAGGTGAGTTTTTTTACTTGTTCATTGTATTTTTTCTAAATATGTACTACTTATTGATAAATCAAATGTCATTTAACAGTGGCTTTGAGCCAGGGTTATGCTGGTGTAAAAGTCTACTAAAACCTTGCCTAGAATTTGGAATTTTTCCAGGTTATACTCTATTGTGGATTAGTGAAAATTCTTTTGATTAGTATTGTCAGACTTGTCATTTTCTTTAAATACAATTATTAGTAAAAGCCTTTGGTCAATGCTATTTAATATTAAGGGAATATTACTTCTAGTAGTTATAATGGTATTGTAATTCTATTAATAGAACCTTTAATATTATTAGATACTTACTAAAGATATATGTGTATATGTGTGTATAATTATCAAACTTGGATTAAATACATAGGCCTTCATTATAATTTTTTTCTATTTTAGGGAATAGGTTAAAACTTTCTATAATAAAATATTAAATAAATTTTAAGAGTACAATATTTACAATATTTACTATACTGTAAATGTACAGTATTTACTATACTGTTTACTAATCATACCATCTAGGAAACTTCAGATCATTCACTGTACATGACACTTCAGATTGTCTCTAGAATTTCTTTAATTCTTTTAAGTCTATGTGCTCTTCTGAACCTTCTTGACTTTAATTTTTTTTTGATGCTCTTCACTGAATTCTAGAACCGAGTATAGAGAATGAAATATTAATGACTATATTCTATTGGCAAATTATTACTTAATCTTCAAACACAAGTGTCATTTAGTGTTAGTCTTTAATGTCAGATTTCTTCAAACAAAGACATAAAGAGCCTGATTGTTAGGGGGAAGAAGTAATTAACAAAGCCCACCTGGGTTCCATTTACTTTGTCTTGTTATATTTGATTATATCTTAAAACATTAAATTTTTAATCCTTGAAAAATTAACATTAACATGCATGATAATTGATCATTTTAATTATAGATAATATAAAGTTTATACTGTATAAAAGTGAAAGAAAATATATTATGGGAAAAAATAGATAAATAACATTTTAATTGTTTACAGTTACCCTTATATTCCCATTCTCCCGGCTCAGCTACTGGAAGTTCTGAGTTCCCCCACACCTTTCATTATTGGAGTACATTCCATTTTTAAAAGTGATATCCATGAACTTGTAAGTATTCATCTTTAAATTTCCTGGTTATTAAGTCTAGAGCCTTCCATTTCTTTGAGTGCTGTAACATTTAACAATTTTCGGATCTTTTGCATTTCTAACAGAGATGGACTGGAATAAAAACAATGAAAAGTATAAATATATTAATTTTGCCACATAGTATATATGGTTGATTTGTGTGTGTGTGTGTGTGTTTGCTGGTCTTGGAGCTTGAACTCAGGACCTGTACACTGTCCCTTAGCTATTTAGCTCAAGGCTAGTGTTTTACCACTTGGGCCATACTTCTTCTGGCTTTTTGGTAGTTAATTGAGATTAGACTCAGAACTTTCCTGCCTGGACTGGCTTTGAACTTTGAATCCTCATATTTCATCTTTCTGAGTAGCTAGGATTACAAACTGAGCCACTGTGGTGCCCACTCTGGGAAATTTTTTAAAAAGGGAATTCATTAGTTTTGGGTTTTTTTGTTGTTGGTGGTGGTGATGGTGGTATCAGTCTTGGGGCTTAAACTCAAGGCCTGGGCATTGTCCCTGAACTTTTTTCTTTTTGCTCAAGACTATTGACAGGTAAATTACAGTTCCACTTCTGGCTTTTTGAATGTTAACTAGAGATAATAGTCTACATACTTTCCTGCCCTGGCCTATGTTCAAACTGCAATCCTCAGATATCAGCCTTCTGAGTAGCTAGGATTAGAGGTACCATCCACTGGTACCTGGCTTTCATTAGCTTTTTTTTGACAAGGGATCTCATCTATGTTGCCCATTCTGGACTTGAACTCCTGAGCTCAAGTGATCCTACTGCCTCGGCTTCCTGTAGCTTGGACTAAACATGTGCATCAACATACCCAATTCTTATATATATATATTTTTTTATTTTTATTTTTTTATTTTATTTATTTATTTTTTTGTCAGTCATGGGGCTTGAACTCTGGGCTGAGTGATGTGTGATGTCCGTCAGCTCTTCAGCTCAAGGCTAGCTTTACCACTTAAGCCATAGCACCACTTTGGTTTTCTGGTGGTTTATTGGAGATAAAGAGTTTCACAGGGCTGGGAAGGTGGCTCAGTGGTAGAGCGCTTGCCTTGCATGCATGAGGCCATGGGTTCGATTCCTCAGTACCACATAAGCAAAAAGAAAAAAGCTGTAAGTGGCGCTGTGGCTCAAGAGGTAGAGTGCCTTGAGCTGAAGAGCTGAGGGACAGTGCCCAGACCCAGAGTTCAGGCCCCACGACCAGACCCAAAAAAAAAGAGGGTAAATGATTAATTAATATTCCATTTCTATGTTTTTAAAATAAGTACTTAATTCATATTTTAATGTGAGACCTGTCTTAGTCCTGAATGACTGAAAACTAACTAGATAACTTAGTTTTAGTGGTATGCAAACTCAATATGAGCCCCTACTAAATTTACTATTGTTAATTCCAAATAGCAAATATTTTTTAAAAAGGTAAATATTGAAGAAAGAAAAGCTAGGTTGTAGAATAATGTGTTTCATTTTAGTTATCACACTTCTAAGAGGAGCTGTAACAAAATGAAGTACTTCAGCCTTGGCATAGTGGCTCATTCCTAAAATCCCAGCTTCTTAGGAGGTATAGATCCAGGACTATTGCATTTCAAGACCAGTCTGGACAAAAAAATTAGCAAGATTTCATTTAATAAGCCAGACATGGTGATGTGTGCCTGGAATTCCAGCTCCACAGAAGGCCATAGTAAGAGGATTGAATTCTGAGGCCAACCCTGACAAAAATAAAAGCCCTACCTGAAAAATAACTAACACAAAAAGGAGTCGGGGCATAGCTCAAGTTGTAGTCTGCCTGCCTAGCAACCATAAGGATCAGAATTCAGACCATAATACCACCAATGTAAATATGTAAGTAAAAGTAAAGTGCTTCAGAGAAGGATATCCAGGATTATCAGGAGTTTATAAACTATAGTTTATAATGCTTTAAAGAAATTTTCTCAATAGTCTAATACTGTTTGGTAGCCAAGGATAAATGTTTAAGTGGCTATCATAGTGAGGAAGGTAAGATACTTCTCTCTCTCTCTTCTTTATTTTTTTTTCTTTCTTCCCTCATCTTCTATTTCCCATCCTCTATTTCTCCTTTTGCAGCTAGTTGTAAGGTCTAAAAGAGAATCAGTGGGGATAATAGGTATAGAATGAGCATTGCCAGCCACAGGGCTGTCTAGTAATAGAATAAATTTCCTTATGTGAGATGAGGACTATACTGTGTGAAGAACAGATTTCCTGACAATTTCTCATTCTACTTCTGATTTAGTTTCAGATGTTAGCACCAGGTCTGTTAGTAATTACTCAATGATTACAGTTGTTATCAAAACAGAAGTGTCATTTAAACTAACAAAAAGATTATTCAACATTATAAACAGGACTCCCCCCTTTGTATATTAATCATTTTCCTAACCTTATATGTTGATACCTAGTTAATTTTACCATATAAAATATATAAATTAATAAATATTAACATAGTATAATTAGCACTAGTAAAAGCATAATGATATGATTTGTGAATAATTTTGTTACAGCTAAATACAATCACACTTGAAGATGGGACAAACCAAGTTTTGCCAAGTGTAAATTTCTTAACATTTTAATGATTAAATTAAAATGAACTGTAATCATATTAGCAATGTAATAGCTTCACTAGTCTCACCTAGTGTCTCTTAGATCTTAATGTAAGTTATTTTTAAATATGAGCTGGTAAGGGATAAAATCATTTTTTCCCTTAACAATAGTCTTTAGATGTATATTGCTTTGCTGTAATTTTGGAGTAACTATTTAGTATTTGAGCTAAGATACTATAAGAAATCATCCAAATACATTAAATGGCTCACTTGGAACAGTGCATAGAATGTTCCATTATGCTAAACAAGTTTGTTCTACAAAGTCATTTAATGTCCAACCTTTCTTTCTCATATTTCTACCAGAATCCTCTCAGGCATTGTCATTAGCTGAATGCTTACAGCGAGGTTGCTGCTAGTATATAATTTCAACATATGGGAAAAGGAATGAGAGCATGAAAGAGCCTTAATAATAATAGCCACTAACTTGGAGAGCTGGATTGCACATAACACTTTTGTGTTCCATTGCTGTTGAAACAATGACATGCACCATATAATTCCAAAGGAAGCTGAGAATTGTAAGATAACTAGGAAGTTAATAATGAGCCAAGAACTTTTATTTCTATAAACAGCTAAAAATCTCTTCTACAAATGATTCTTCTGATTTTGAATCAGTCAAGGCCAAGTGATTTTGCTAAGCAACAAATGAAGTGTACTAATTATAAGTTAATTTTTTTTATCTCTTGCAGTTAGATGTAATCATAGCAGATTTGGATGGAGGCACTATTAAAATTCCTGAATGTATTCACCTCTCTTCTCTCCCGGAACCACTTCTTCATCAGACTCAAGCAGCTCTTTCTTTGGTATGCTTTTTTTAAAAAAAATAGTAATTTATTACTAATTTAAGTGTGAAACTAAGATAACTAGAATTAAAAATCATTGTCAGTATTTACTTTAAACAGAATTTGAAGCATAAATATTATACTTAGAGACTTCATTTACCAAGTGTTTTTTATAAATATACTTTGAATCTAATTGCATATTTTTCATGTTATTCATTTATTCAGCATATTCACTTAGTAGACACTACTGCATAAGCTATATATTAGTACTAAAAAGTACAACTGTGAAAACAATATAAAATTTTACCTTAAAATCCATTGATTCCCCCAACATTTTTTCCCCTTTCCTCTCTATTGGTGTCACATTCTTCTAGTAGATATGCTATGTGTAAAACAATATCTTCTCAGAGTTTTTAGGCTAATTCAGAACTTATGACTTGTGAAATGCTAAATGTCTAATCCAGTGAAGTTCTAAGAAAATCGTTGGAATGTGTTTTTCCTTTTGAAAAAATTTAATTTTTGAAGTTATTCTACCTTGGTTATTATTTTTTTTGGGGGGGGGGGTTCTGGTCGTGGGGCCTGAGCTCTGGGCCTGGGCGCTGTCCCTCAGCTCTTCAGCTCAAGGCTAGCTCTCTACCACTTGAGCCACAGCGCCACTTCCGGCTTTTTTCTTTTTGCTCATGTGGTGCTGAGGAATCGAACCCAGGGCCTCAGGCATGCAAGGCAAATGCTCTACCACTGAGCCACCTTCCCAGCCCCATACCTTGGTTATTTTTTAAAACATAATTTTACTGACAATCCTTTAACTTCTCACTTATCCATCATCAGAAAACTTAATCTTACAAATATTTTATATTTTTTTATTTTTTGGTCAGTTATGGGGCTTGAACTCTGGACCTGGGTGCTGGTGCTGTCTCTCAGCTCTTCAGTTCAAGGCTAGCGCTCTACCACTTGAGCCACAGTACCACTTCTGGTTTTCTGAGTGGTTTATTGGATATTAGTCTCACAGCCTTTCGTGCCTGGGCTAGCTTTGAACTGCAATCCTCATATCTCAGCCTCCTGAGTAGCTAGAATTACAGGCGTGAGCCACTGGCGCCCGGCAGTATTTTTTGTTGTTGTTGTTCTTGGACTCTGGGCCAGGGCACTGTCCCTCAGCTCTTCAGCTCAAGGCAAGCACTCTACCACTTGAGCCACAATGCCACTTTCGGTTTTCTGGTGGTTTATTGGAGATGAGGGTCTCACAGACTTTTCCTGCCAGGGCTTGCTTTGAACACAGTCCTCCAGATCTCAACCTCCTGAGTAGCTAGGATTACAGGCATGCCTGGCAATATTTTTATTTTTTAATTGTTATTATAAAGTTGATGTACAGAGGGTTAGAGTTACATAAGTCAGGTGATGAGTATGTTTCTCTTTGTACAATGTTACCCCTTTTCTTACAGTTTTTTACTCCCATCCCCTCAGACAAGTTGTATAGAAAATACTACTGCTGCATTTGGTCACTCAAACTTTCAATTTTATGTTAAGTCAATGTTTGTCTTATTATGCTGGTTTAAAGATAACTGACCTTTTCTAATACAATTTGTAATACAAACTATGATAGAGAGGAAACGAAACTAGCTGGACTGAATCTCCATTCTTTCCATTTATATCATTCAAGAAATCCTATTTCCTTCATCTTTAGGCCTGTTTTCTGGTCTTTATAGGATGAGTGGGTCTTTTTGTTGTAAACATTTCTTATTAGTACAAAAAAATGATACAAAGGAGTTACATTGGGATATTTTTGTATTGTACTTTTTAAGCCTCTTTTTTACCCTCCTCCTTTAGCAAAAAGATTAGGCAGTATGCTGATGCTGTTGACTATTTTTCTGGACGCTGCTGGAGATATCTGCCTTTTGTTTACCGTTTTTAAATGTTTTGTTTTTTTACAGATAAGTAGGTGAGTGTTTAGAAATAATTTTGAGATGGGCATTGGTGGCTTGTGCCTGTAACCCTAGCTACTCAGTAGGATGAGATTTGAGAATCACAGTTCCAAGCCAGCCAGGTAGGAAAGTCCATGAGACTCTTTTCTCCAGTTAACCACCAGAAAACTGGATGTGGAGTTGTGGCTCAAAGTGATAGAGTGCTAGCTTTGAGCAGAAAAACGCAGGATGTGATAGGGGAAACACTAGGGCTCCTTGGTACAGGTTGAAACTTCCTAAGTAAAGATCCAGAATGACAACAAATCAAAGAAAGACTGGATAAATGAGATTGCATCAGACTGAAGAGTTTCTGTATGGCAAAGGACATAGCTAGCAAGATAAATAGAAAGCCCACAGAATGAGAGAAGATTTTACTAGCTATTTCATCAGACAAGGGCTTGATATCTAAAATATATATAGAGCTCAAAAAATTAAACCTTCCCAAAACAAATCCTCAAAGAAACAACAACCTAATTAATAAGTGGGTTAAAGACTTAAAGAGAGACTTCTCAGAGGAAGAACAAAGGATGGCCAATAGATACATGAAGAAGTGTTCAACATATCTGGCCATAAAAGAAATGCAACCAAAACAACATTGAGATTCCACCTCACTCCAGTAATAATGGCTATTATCAGGAAAACTAACAATAACAGATGGTGGTGGGGATGTGGCCAAAAGGGGACCCTATTACACTGTTGGCAGGAATGTAAACTTGTTCAACCACTCTGGAAAGCAGTGTGGAAGTTCCTCAAAAGACTAAACATAAAGCTTCTCTATGACCCACTCCTGGGCATTTACCCAAATGATCACAAACCAAACCAAACTAAAGCCACCAGCACAACCATGTTCATTGCAGTATTCTTTACCATAGCCAAGCTATAGAATCAACTCAGATGTCCCTCATTGGATGAATGGATCAAGAAAATGTGGTATATATACACAATGGAATGCTATGCTTCCATTAGAAAGTATGACATTCTCCCATTCGTAAGGAAATGGAAAAACTTGGAAAAAAGTTATACTAAGTGAAGTAAGCCAGACCCAAAGAAACATAGGTTGTATGATTTCTCTCATTTGTAATAATTAGAATGTGCCTGTAAATCTACAAATAAACCCAATGGATAGTAAAAGACAAATAATTAACTTGGACATGATTAAACAGTACTCTAAATATTCATACAGAACAAAGGATTACAAGGGCTCAATAGCTATGTGGAAATAATCATATAACATGATGCTTATCAAAATGAACTCCAAGAAATGGAAACAAGGTGGTTTTTTTTTTCAAAAAATTTTAGTGTGCATATTTTCTTTTTTCTTTCCTTTTTTTTTTTAATTTAATTTTATTTTATTTGTGAACATACTGTACAGAGGGGTTACAATTACATGGGCAGGATAATGCGTACATTTCTTACCAAGCATTGCAGCCTCCTCCTTTGGTTTACCCTTCACATCCTTCTTTCCTTTTTTAAATTTCCCTTTTGTCGCTGTTTTTGATTTCTGTACTCTGTCTTGTATATAAGTTTATCTCATTTGGGGAAGGGAAGCACAGAAATGGTGGGATAAAAGGTGAACCAATTCAACAGTAATACTCTCTAGACACTATTTTGGAAATAAACTATACAACTTGAAGGGAAGGGGAGGTGGGAGGGGAAAAACTGAGAGAGAATGTGTGGTGGGGGAACAGTGACACTGGTCAAAGGGAAATGTACTCATTACCTGTAATGTAACTGTAATCCTTCTGTATATCACCTTTACAATAAAATTTAAATTAAAAAGAAAAGCTCAGAGACAGCATCCAGGCGCTAAGTTCAATTCCCACAACTGACAAAAAGAAATACATATTCCTTATGTAACTGTAACCCTTCTGTGTATCACCATTATAATAATAAAAAATAAATTAAAAAAATTATTTTGGAAGGTATTTTTTCATTTTAATGATTTATTGTTTGTTTTCATATATATTTTAAATAGTATATAAAACTTTTGGTTACACAGATAATATCCAAAATATTACATTTTAACATTTGCTGAAAGAAAAAATATTAACTGTGATTTGTAGATGGCATAGAGATATATCAATAGCTGAAAAGTTATATTTGAGTGTTTAAAGAACAACTTGTGGGCTGGGATGTAGCTCAGTGGCAAAGCACTTGCCTAGCAAGTGCAACGTCCTGGGTTCAATCCCCAGTACCAAAAAAGGAAAAACAAGACAAAATACATTTAAAGAACAACTTGTATTAGGTATGAAATTTAACAAACATCCTTTGTTCTGTTTTGACCATTAGATAATAAGTAAGGAATCTGCCAGAAACTGGCAGGATACTTTAACCTTATTACTTGTGTAACCAAGTTTGAATAGTTTCTACAAATTTGAATTTTGTCATTTATGGAAATAGTGAGTATACCTGTAGCTTCCATTCTACATTGTGTAGCATAATAAACTGAATAAAAGATAAGAACATTATATAGTATCAAACTAGAATGACAAGATATCAATATAATGGACCAACAAATAAATAAATTATCATTGTTCTTATACACAAATAAGCTTTGCTTGATGGTAAATAATTATAATCAAATCCATGGTTGTGTAGTAACCATGATGATGTTATAGATACTGAAACCTTACTAAACCACCAAAGGGACTAGATAATTTGGTTGTAATTATTGTTGACATTTAAATTTTTTCTTATTTTATTTGCTTTTTTACTTGCTTATTTCCTTGTTTTTCTATGTAGTGTTTCTATATAGTCCAAGCTGGCCTTGAATTCATTATTCTCTATCCTTAACTTCCCCAGTACTGGTATTACAAGTGTACACCACATTCCTGGCTTCACATTGACTTTCAAGATTTGAGTCTTTTGATTGGTTCTTACTATGAAAACCGTTGTTTTATTTTTACTTTGTTTTACTTTTTTTTGTGGTACTTGTATTGAACCCAGTGCTTTCATATAGCTAGTAAGTGCTCTAACCCTGAGTTACATCTTCAGTCATTTTTACTTTTATTTTGAGAAAATATCTAAGTTACTTAAAGTAATATTATACTTTTGCCTCAGTGTCCTGAATATCTGGTTGTGTACCACTAGGTATGAATTTAAAAGCCTTAGTATTTGAAAATTATTCTGCAAAGACAAAGTTTTGTTTATATGTGTGTATATATAGTTATATACGATGTTTTATGTATATATGTATATACATATATATGTGTGTATACACACACACACACACACACATATATACATGGGCAGTTTTGCCTTTTTCTACATGCACTTTCTACATGGACCTTTCTTCCCATCCACTTACCAGCTTGCTTTCCTTTGACATCTGACTCAAACATTAACTTATTCCCTTTTCCCTCAGTATTTTAACTTAAAAATAAAATCAGCATCATAGACATACAGTTCCACCCCAGACCATTCCCTTTCTAGTTGTGGCTACTATTATAAAATAGTTTTGTGTGTATTCTATAAGAACTTTTTATTCTCATATATATGTATATCTGTATAAGCATACATATTTGTGTTGTTTTCAAAATAAGCAAGATGATACTATGTAGCTTTCTCTAGAATATTTTTCCCACTAAATACTTTGTCTTAGATAACTTATCATGGTAGTACAGACAGAGCTAGCTCATGAAGGTAAAATAACATAATTAATGTAATTACAGTTCATTATATTGCCAGAAGGAGATTAAAGAATAGTTTTATTGTTGTTAACATATCTTGTTTAACAAAATTTATCTGCTTTAGATTTTACACCCAGATTTGGAAGTAGCGGATCATGCTTTTCCTCCTCCTCGAACAGCTTTATCCCATTCAAAAATGCTGGTAAGTTGTTTAATTTTTATATTTAGTAGTTTTAAAGAAGCTACTTTTTTTTATTTGTAGGGTTGCTAAAGAAGCTGAGTGGAGTTAGATAGTCAGTATAGTAATAAATGCTGCAATTCAAAGTTAAGTCAGTTGCCACTGTCTTTGTGTTCTGTCCAACAAGGACAGTACATTGATCAAAAGAGTAGGACTATGATGTTGCCTGAGGAGCCAAGGATAAGTCATTATATTATAGCTTGGAAAACTTCATTAAATAAAAATAGAATCAAGAGTTTGGGTATTTTTGTTGTAGTAGTTGTCCTGTTGTTTTGGTTATTGTTATTTGTAGTGGTTGGGATCAGATCCAGACCATTGTTTATACTGGGCCAGTGATCTACTGAGCCACATCCTAGCTCTCAGTAAGCATTTTTTTTTTTTTTAAATCGGTCATGGTGCCTGGACTCTGGGCCTGGGCTCTGTCCCTCAGCTCTTCAGCTCAAGGCTAGCGCTCTACCACTTGAGCCATAGCACCACTTCTGGCTTTTTCTGCTATGTGGTGCTAAGGAATCAAACCCGGGGCCTCACGCATGCAAGGCAAGCACTCTTCCACTGAGCCACCTTCCCAGCTCCATTTTTTTTTTTTAAGAGGGAAACATACAAAACTAGATACAGTGAACACTGATAATAGGAGAAAATCAAGTTTGAGAAGTGAATGGATTTTAAAAGTTTCAATCAAATTATAAAGGCCTGTTTTTAAATTTTGCTTAGTGAATTTCATAAATTAAACTTTGTGGCCAGCAAAAGCCTTACAAAGCTGACCACTTTTGAAAAACATCTTAAGTATTCTTGACTTTCATTTCCTTATCAGTGGAGTTGATTAAATAAATCTAAGTCTCCTTGGCAGTTTTTTGTGGGAGGATATTTAAGGTTTGAACTAAGTTTGGTGTATGCTTGTTATTCAGGCACTTTATTACTTGAATCAGACTCTAACCTCCCTGTTTTAAAACTGTGATTCTATTAAAACATGGATTATCAAAACATTTTTGCATTATTCCTAATTAAAATGAATCCATTTTTATAAGTTGGATAGACTTTGGATAAATTTTATAAGCCTTTAAAATATCTTTTCGGCACAGTTGCATATCAGTTAAATATTTGCAACTGATTTTTTTGGCAGATGTGTAAATCAAAGGCCTTCAGATATATGTTCTTTATAACATGTTCATAAAAAAAGACTATACAATTTTTAAAGGAAAATAGGATGTTCTAGAGGCAAGTTTTGTGTGGCTCAGTATACAAAATGTCTAACAGCGTAAGCAATCTTATGATGGAATAGACTAGGCACTCACTATGGACTGTCACAAATGACATAAGCAATAGGAAGCACAGACGGACTTTCACCTTTTTTCTTTTTGACTTAATGACATTTCAGTTGTTTGTCAAGAAATTAAATTGCCTAATGTATTTCCTCTTATAATTTTAGGATAAAGAAGTACGAGCAGTTTTCCTTAGATTATTTGCACAACTTTTTCAAGGATATAGATCATGTCTACAACTTATAAGAATTCATGCAGAGCCAGTAATACATTTTCACAAAGTAAGATACAGTACCATATTATATCTGTCCAAAAAGTTAGATTTAATTTAATGAAACAACTTGTTTTTCTAGCTGTGTATATTGATCTTAATTTATGAAATGTGATTATTGTGAATCTCCCCTTTGTATGGTACATGGTAATTTTAATAATACTATGGAATTGATACAGATTCCCTTCAGAGTTTGTTTTTTGAGTGTTTATTTTTTCACTTTTCTTTCTTATGAAATAGATTCATTTTTATTTTTTCAATATATGAAATATTATACAAAAGCCCCCTTTGGAGAAAATCTGTTTTTATAACAATGCATAAATATACATGAAAATATTAATACAGTCTGTGATCTTTCTGTTCTGTCTTTATTTTAACCATTTGTCCATCCAAGTGATAAATTATCATTTCCTGTTTTCTTTTTTTACAGACAGCTTTCTTGGGGCAGCGTGGTTTGGTTGAGAATGATTTCCTCACTAAAGTACTCAATGGAATGGCATTTGCAGGTTTTGTTTCAGAAAGAGGTCCTCCCTATAGATCATGTGATCTCTTTGATGAGGTATAGTTCTTATTAAATGAATATATTATTTATAAACATAATTATAGGGCTGGGAAGGTGGCTCAGTGTAGACTGCTTGCCTTGAATGCTTGAGGCCATGGGTTTGATTCCTCAGCACCACATAAGCAGAAAAAAAAAGCCGGAAGTGGCATTGTGGCTCAAGTGGTAGAGTGCTAGCCTTGAGCTGAAGAGCTGAGGGACAGTACCCAGGCCCAGAGTTCAGGCCCCACGACTGGATCCCCCCCCGAAAAAAAAATAAAATAAAATAAACCTAATTATACTAGTAGTTAAAAGTAGAAGAGCATTATTTTAGTCAAAGTCACAAGTAGAAATTAAACATGAAATAATCCAAATATTTATTTTGCTTATTAAATCTTGATTTTTATAGCGTGGATTAGAAAACTAGAAAAATACAATTATAGGATGTCTTAGAAGTACGTAAAATTTTGAACAACTGAATTTTAAATAGTTTATTAAGTCTTTTTGAAAATTTGACCGTGGATGTATATAAAGTTCTTTTTAAAGCAATTATACAATGTTTCCCTTTGTCAAAATGCTATATTAGAAATATCTAATTTTGATGTATGTATATGATTCCAAATTTTAGGTACAGTTAGTCCATTAGTGTTGTTGAACTATACTTTAAACATTCCTAAATATTTGTCTAGCTCCCTGAAGAGGTATTAAATATATGGAAATGAGATTATTCTCCTCAGAAATTGGTCCTATAAAGGGAGAAATAGGACATATAATTCACAGTACTGATGCTATCTTACATTTATTATGCTTTCTCTTTCTTTTACATGTCTTTCCATTTGTCATTTAAGCCTACATTCATGACAGTGCATTTTGGAGAATAAACAATGAATATGATTCCCATTTGTAAAAGCATTGTTTTGGAACCAATAAATATAAACGTTTCTTGAAATCAATAGAAGAAAAATATTCTTAGCACCTGAGATAAGGAGAATATATTAGTGGTCATATTTTGTTACTTTATGTTGAGAAGGTAGGAATGGAGGTCTTAAATATGCTTAATTTAAAGAGAATATTTTCTTCTTTAAAAGAATAGTAAGCTGGGCGCTGGTGGCTCACACCTATAATCTAGCTACTCAAGAGGCTGAGATATGAGGATCACAGTTCAAAGCCTGTCCTGTGAGACTCTTCTCTCCAATAAGCCACTTAGAAAAAGCTAGAAGTGGTGCTGTGGTTCAAGTGGTAGAGCACTAGCTTTGAGCCAAAGAGGCTTAGGGACAGTGCCTAGACCCAGAGTTCAAGCCCCAGGACTGGTGGTGGTAGGGGCGGGGAGCTGGACAATGGTAGCTCATGCCTATAATCTTAGCTATTCAGGAGGCTGAGATCTGAGGGTTGTTGGGTTTGTAGTTCAAAGCCAGCCCTGGCAAGAAAGTCTGTGAGATTCTTATCTCCAGTTAACCACTATAAAGGACAGAAGTGGAGCTTTGGCTCAAGTGGTAGAGTACTAGCCTTGAGCAAAGGAAGCTCAAGGACAGTGGGACTGGCATTCTCCCCACCCCCCACATACACAAAAGTTAGGTGGATGCCAACAGCTCAAGTCTGTAATCATAGCTACTCAGGAAACAGATCTGAGGATCAAGGGTGAAAGCTTAGCCCAGGCAGGAAAGTACATGAGAATCTTACCTCCAATTAACCACCAAAAATCAAGAAGTAGAGCTCAAGTGGTAGACCATTAACATTGAAGACAAAAGCTCAGTGACAACACCCAGTCCCTGAGTTCAAGCCCCAGAAATGGTGCGCGTGCGCGCACACACACACACACAATTAAGTACTCATAGGTAAGAACTAAAGAAGAGGCATGTGTTTTAATTCCGATTATGAAGATCTGTACCAAATGTTGTAGTTAATAGCACAAAGTATATGACTTTTGATATTGAGGTGAATTTTTTTTTTTTTGGGGGGGGGCTGTTTTTGGTTTTTGTTTTGTTTTGCCAGTCCTGGGCTTGAACTCAGAGCTTCTTTTGCTCAAGGCTAGTGCTCTACCACTTGAGCCATAGTGCCATTTCTGGCTTTTTTGAGTAATTTATTTGAGATAAGAGTCTCATGTGCTTAGTCCTGCCTGGGCTGGCTTTCAATCATAATCTTCAGATCTCAGCTTCCTGAGTAGTTAGGACTGCCTGGGTAGGTGAACAGTTCTTTATAATCAATTTATTAGACATTGATTCTCTGTTGATAACATTTCATATGATTGGCTATTTTCCTGACATATCAACCTAATTAAGTAGCTCACACTTAATGTCTTACTAAAGTTAAATTAAGATTCTTTACAAGGTCCTTTTCTGGCTCACTTATTACTTGGTATTATTCTCTAAATTTTTATTATTATTCTCTAAATTTTTAGTTTTAAATTTAAATTTTATTGTAAAGGTGATGTACAGAAGGGTTATAGTTACCTAAGAAAGGTAATGAGTACATTTCTTTTAGAACAGTGTTACTCCCCTCTCATTTTCTCCCACTTCCTCCCACTCCCCTGCAAGTTGTAAAGTTCATTTCCAACATAGTGTCTAGTGAGTATCACTGTTGAATTGATTCACTATTTGTCCCACTGTTTCTGTGATTCATCTTCCCTTCCTCAAATCAGACAAACTTACATACAAATGCTTATTAAAATGAACTCTGAGAAATGGAAATGAGGTTTTTTTATTGTGCTGTTTGCAGTTATTTCTTTATTCTTTCCTTTTTTTCCTGTTGTCAGTGTTTTTTATTTCTATATCCTTTGCCTTGTATATGTTTTTCTGAAGCCATTTATTTATTTTTATTTTTTGGTTGGTCATGGGGCTTGGGCTCTGTCCCTGTGCGCTTCAGCTCAAGGTGAGCACTCTACTGCTTGAGCCACAGCTCCACTTCCGATTTTCCAGTGGTTTCTTGGATATAAGAGTCTCACAGACTTTCCTGCCCAGGCTGGCTTTGAACCACGATTCTGAGATCTCAGCCTCTTAAATAGCTAGGATTACAGGCATGAGCCACTGGTGCCCAGCTCTTATTTATTTTTTATAAGACTTCTTTTAATTGCTCGTCCTGGGGCTTGAACTCAGGGCCTGGCCACTGTTCGTGAGCTGCTGCTTTTTTTTTTTCCTCAAGGCTAACACTCTACCACTTGTGCCACTGAGCCACAGCGCCACTTCCAGCTTTTTCTGTTTATGTGATTACTGAGGAATCGAACCCAGGGTTTCATGCGTGCTAGGCAAGCACTTGACCACTAAGCCACATTCCCAGTCCCTCTCTGAAACTTTTAATAATGACATTATATACCTTCTTTCTTTTCTGTCCAGATTTCCTTACAAGTTCCTTCTGGCAGATTTATTACAACTAAAAAAGTCATATTATTTGAAGAAAACTTGTTTTACCTTTGTTTTTAGAGGTCCTTCTCTTATCTGGAATGCCTACCTTCTGTCTTTCAGCCAACCATGAATCTCTGTTCTTCATACTCAGCTGCTCCTCATCACTTCCCAGGGTAGTTTGCCCTGCAAATTCCTAGACTGCATTAAGCTTCACTATATAGCTGTAAAGTTCCTGTTGTATTTCTTGTCAGTGTATCCAGTTCTCTGTTCTGCTTGCAGCAATGACTTTTGATGCTTTATATACCTGAAAGCCCCTTAAGCATATGTATGTATGTGTGTGTGTGTGTGTGTGTGTGTGTGTGTGTGTATGTGTGTGTGTGTGTGTGTGAATCCAAAGGCCTAGAAGAAACAAGGCAATGGACACAAATGATTACTCATTTAACCCTCTTTATACATTTACATGGTAATATGCTTTTGTAGGAAAATAGCATTTGCTCCTAGGAAAGAGATCTTTGTTTCCCTATGAGGTAGGGAAGCCTACCACTTGGGGGTTTTATGGAGCTCTGAGAAACTTTCATTGTGCATTGTCTTATGATTATAGGCATCTCAAAATGAAGTAAATTTTGCCTTTGCATGACAGTCTTTCTGAATACTGGCCTAGAGTAGGTAAAACAATTTTTAAAACATAAAGCCATAGTTTTATGCATCTATCTGCTCCAGTAAATCTGTTAGTTCCTAGAAGGAAGGATATCTATTCTTTTATTTTTATCTTGCCACAGTTCTTTTCCTATCAGCACTTTTTCTCTACCTTAATTATACATATTTAACCCATTTTTCTCAGTAAGTTAGTTGATAGGTAGACGAAGTAGAACATGTAATTTAAGAACTAGAAGGTGCCTAAACATTATCTTACTTTTTCATCTTATTTAGAAAGAAGGAGACTAAAGTCCAGGAGTTTTTAGTAACTTTTCCAGATCACACTGTCCACAGACTAGAACTGGAATCTGAGCAATGTGACATAACATTTGGTTCATGTATTGAGTTAAATATTTGGAGACTTTAATTTATCTGAGTAAGAGAATTCTCAGAGTGAAATCCACAGAATAACAGGGTTTCTCTGAGCTCCAGATTTTAACTATTTCTGAGAAACAGTGCAGAGGGTCTACTAGGCAATTCAAGGACTAGATAGACCACTGTAACCAAAATAGAAATGAAACCCAGTACTAAATACTTTGTGTTTTAAAATAATGCACATAGGCTGGGTGGCTCAGTGGTAGAGTGCTTGCCTTGCAAGGCCCTGGGTTTGATTCCTCAGCACCACATAAGCAGAAAAAGCCGAAAATGGCACTGGCTTGAGTGGTAGAGCATTAGCCTTGAGCTTAAGAGCTGAGGGACAGTGCCTAGGCCCAGAGTTCAGGTCCCATGACCAACCAAAATAAATAAAATAATACATATTTTGGGTGGTCTTGTCATTTGCAAATTGTATGAAATTATCAGTTAAATTCAACATATTTTTGTATTGATGTTTTACCATTTGATTCTTTTTTCCCAGTTGGTAGCTTTTGAAGTAGAGAGGATTAAAGCTGAAGAAAATAATCCATTGAAGATGATAAAGCACATCAGAGAACTTGCTGAGCAACTATTAAAAAATGTAAGTAAGTATATTTGAACAGTCATTAATGTTAAAAGTATTAATAGGGCACTGGAGGACCACAACTGTAATCCTAGCTTCTCAGGAGGCTGAGATCTGATGATCAAGATCCCCTAAAGCTCAAGGTAAGCACCCATACCCTGAGTTCAAGCCCCTGGACCAGCACACACTCACAAAAAAAGTATTAACAGAATGTTTCATTTGTAAAACCAGAAAACTTCTTTCTAGTGATAAACTCATTTTGCTCTGAATTATAAATTAGATATTTAAGTTGGTGCTATATCCCAATACGTCACTTTGGGGCTGGGAAGATGGCTCAGTGGTAGAGCGCTTGCCCTGCATACCTGAGGCCCTGGGTTCGATTCCTCAGCACCACATAAGCAAAATAAAAAAAGTGGGAAGTGGCGCTGTGGCTCAAGTGATAGAGCTCTAGCCTTGAGCTGAAGAGCTGAGGGACAGCACCCAGGCCCAGAGTTCAGGCCCCATGACCGAACCCAAAAAACAAACAAACCAAATACATCACTTTCTTTTTTTTTTTTTTTTTTTTTTTTTGGGGTCCGGTCCTGGGGCCTGAACTCTGGGCCTGGGCGGTGCCCCTCAGCTCTTCAGCTCAAGGCTAGCGCTCTACCACTTGAGCCACAGCACCACTTCTGGCTTTTTTCTTTTTGCTTATGTGGTGTGCTGAGGAATGGAACCCAGGGCCTCATGCATGCAAGGCAGGCACTCTACCACTGAGCCACCTTCCCAGCCCCAAATACATCATTTTTTAAATGTAATGTTCCTATGTTAGGAAAATCTTGGTCACATTTTTTTCCATTTATCATTTGCCCTCATCTTTTGGGGGGCTGGGGGTTGTTAGTCATGGGGCTTGAACTCAAGGCCTGGGACACTGTCCCTGAGCTTTTTTGTGCAAGGCTGCCATTCTGCCACTTTGAGCCACAGCTCTACTTCTGTTTTTCTGGGGGTTTATTGGAGAAAAGAATCTCAGACTTTTTTACCCAGGCTGGCTTTGAACCACCATCCTCAGATCTCAGCTTCCTGAGTAGCTAGGATTACAGGTGTGAGCCACCAATACCCAGCTCATTGTGATTTGTATTTTGGTCTCATTTTTAAAACATAAAAATTAGATACATTTGAGGTCAGAAATATTTCAAGACTAGTGAGCAATGTGGTGGAATAATGGACTGCCAAATTATCACTATCATTTGCTTACGTTGTTTTGAACAGTGAATAAAACACTGAAAGAAAATTGGCATGGTCTCATCAGAATTGTAATCTGTTGTAATAGTTAACATCATTTCTAGTCCTTCAAACAACCATGTAAGACAGGTTTCAATATTCTTATTTTAATGGGATGTGCGAAGGATTATATAGCTATTAAGTGATAGAATCCAGATTTTAAATTCAAGAATATTTAATTCCTAATGTCACCCTAATTCCTAATGTCAGCATGTCTCATTTTCAATTAAAAATGATGTTTCCATTATACCTTATAAAAATGGTTTGTTGGGGCTGGGAAGGTGGCTCAGTGGTAGAGTGCTTGCCTTGCATGCATGAGGCCCTGGGTTCGATTCCTCAGCACCACATAACAAAAAGAAAAAAAGCCAGAAGTGGTACTATGGCTCAAGTGGTAGAGCGCTAGCCTTGAGCTGAAGAGCTGAGGGGCAGCACCCAGGCCCAGAGTTCAGGCCCATGACTGGAAACCTCCCTCCCCCCCCCAAAAAAAAAGGTTTGTTTTTTTATTTTGTTTTGGTGTTGTCTGATTTGGGGGAAAAATTTAACATAAATGGGTTGCTGTTATTTTTTTTTTTAATAGTCTCTTGTTTTGTTTTTGTGGTACTGAGATTTAAACTCAAGAGTCTCAAGCATGCAAGGCAGACACTATATCACTTGAGCCATACTTCCAGCCCTGCTTTTTGCTGATTATTTTTTAGCTATGACTTCATGAACTTTTCTGCCAAAGTTGACCTATAACTGTGAGCTTTTCCTCTCAATATCCAGAGTAGCTACTATTGTAGGCATATGTCACAATACCCAGCCTTATAAAAGTTTCTTAACATGCTTCTCACTTGATTGTTAAAATGATCCAGTGAGGTAAATAGGTAGGAGTAATTTGTTTATTTCTGTTTATTTATTTTACCATTACCAGGGCTTTAACTCAAAGTCTTATACTCTCTCTGGGCTTACTTGCTCATGGCTGGCACTTTACCACTTGAGCCATGCCTTCAGTCTAGTTTATGCTGGCTAATTGGAACTAGAGTCTTAAGGACTTTTCTGCTGCATCTGGTTTGGAACTATGATCTTCCAGATTTCGGGCTCCTGAGTAGCTGTGCTAAGAGGTGTGAGCCAGCAATTCCTGGCTTTAGAAAGTAGGCTTTTTTGTTTAATTTAGTGTAGTTTTGCTCATGTGGAATGATTTATTGATATATTTTAGAGAGTAAAATTCAACTAAGCATTTGTTCAATCAGGTCAACCAAATGGAACTGATTATTATTATGATTGGCATGGGAGGTTACTGAGGCCCTACTGCTGAGCCATGCCTCCAGTCCTAGCCTAGGACTGATTCTTTTCATTATTAGATGTTTATTCTTAGATCTTTTACAGAACTGAAAATCTTTATAGCCACTAGGTGAATAAAGGTGAAGTTTTAACATATATTTGTGTCTACTACATGAATGTCCAATGTATGAAAGAAACTATTCCATGCCACTTTAATGCAAGACAAAATAAAAAATTCTTGTTATTTTAGAACTGAAATTCTATAATATATAGCTTATACTAAACCAATATAGAAATGAAAACTATAATAAAATGAATAGTAATTATTTACATACATTATTAAAAGTGGCTATAAAACCCATTTCTTTAAAAAGTGACACTTAGCTTGTTGCTCAAGCCCATAATCACAGCTACTCAGGAGGCTGAAGATCATTGTTCAAAGCCAGCCTGGAAGTCCATAACACTGTCTCCAATTAACCAGAAGTGTGCCAGGACTGGAGGGGTGGATCAAGTGATAGAGCATTACTAGCATTGCGCAAAAGGCTGAGCAAGAGCTTTAGGCCTTGAATTCAAGCCCTAGTACTGCACACATACACATGCATGCACATGCAAAACACTTTTAAGTAATCATAGTGAATTATTGTTTGCCTATGTAAAAGATTGTATTTTTAGGTAATAGTCCTTCAGAAGTACTTTACATCTCACGAGCCCTTATTAGATTTTATTCAAAATCAAATTTTGCTTTGTTTAATTACATTCCTTCCATATGTATTTACCAAGTACTTACTAGTGCAAGGCATTTTCTGTGCATGATCCTCCTAATGTCTTTCAGAGTAGCTATATAACCTTTTGAGTGAAAAGTTAGGACTATTCCAATAGATTGTTACTAATCTTGATTCCTTTTAGTTGTAAGATTTTGAAGTTCATGATGGTCTCAGCATTCCTGAAGTGTAAATTTATCGCACTAAAGTCTGATGTGTACATCTTCTCACTTTTCTTCAGAATAACTTGAATGCACCTTAATTTTTAGATTTTTTTCCTCATATTTCTTTATATTGGACTATGATAACATTTCAGGAGTTTATGACAAATTGTAACTAGATTTAGCTGCTCTTTTAGTTCAGTGGAGCTTCCTGTACAATTAAGCATTTGGTAATTTGGTGCAATGGAAAGATGGAATAAAGGATAAAAGACTGAATCCATGAGAGACAAGTTTGTTAGTGGTAGAGTTTATACCATGAAGAATATTATTGGCACTGCATCTCTATCTTTGCTTTCTATACATCATCAATCATTCTAAGTGTTTCACACTTTATTTTCCAGTTTCTACATTTACCTACTTACCTACCTTATCCTTATGACTTTTTTTTTTTCCAGGACTAGAGATTGAACCCAGGGCATTGAGCTCAAGCATTCTACCATTTAGCTATACCCTAGCTCAGGCCTTGAGTTCAAGCCTCAGAACTGGCATCAAAAAAAAAAAAAAAGTATTTGTATTAGAATAGGGGATTTCCATCTGAAGTTAAGAATTACAGTAGTGGTTCTTAATAGGGGAACTCGCTTTCACCTACCCCAATAAATTTGGTAATATCTGGAAACATTTTTGTTTACAGCTGTAGAAGATATGCTATGATTATCTAGTGAATAAGACTAGGAATGTTTCCACATATTTTACAGTGTACATGATACCTAAACAATTAAGGAACCCAAAATTTTTGCAAGTAGTGTCAAGATTGAGAAGCAAATCCTAGATTGGAGTAATCAGCACATTGGATATGAAAGTCTCCCCCAAATTTATTAGTGATGAAGATATGACATTAGTACAGCTGACTTACCCTTTGAAAGGATCACTAATTTGGCAAATTAAAGCCTGTTTCATTCTGTTAATATTATGTACACCACCAGGTAACTTGCATGAGTTATGTTTTGACAATGTCTAGTGATTTACTCCAGTGATGGTATTATCTTCAACTATATTTGAAAGTATTTATGATATCCCACATTGCTCCAGGTATAATTGGTACAGGATAAATAATTTTAAATACTTGAATTATTCCAGAGAATCATTCATCAAGATCACATTGATTTGCAATTCATTGTTAAGACCAGTTTGTAGGAAGAATTTTTTCCCCCAGAGAGTTATTGCCTAGTTTGAGTTTCCCATGAGTTTCGGGATCTTTTGTTTTGTTTTGTTTTGTTTTTTGGCTTTCATGTGAAATATACTCTCAGCTTTGTTTTCTTTAAGACCTAAACATGTTTTGCCAAAGGGGAAGGGGAAAATCACTGTTTTCCAACAGATGTTTTATGTGTCATTTTTTTCAAGATTGAGAAAATCATTGGACCTCTATTACTGAACTTAAACTCTAAAGTCTCTTGAAATCATAATCCAAATCCAAAATTCTTAAAGATAGTGCCAGGCTTGGTGGGTTTGGACAAAATTGTTGCCATGTTCATTTTAAGTGTATCCTTTACATTTATCATGATGCCCGTTAGAGGGCAGCAGTGTACAAACACAGCATTCAGAAAACCTAGTACTGGATTTGGGGACATGAGTCTTTTCTGTATCTTTTAAAAACAATTGATCATAATTTTGCAAGTTTAATTCATGACCTGCATTTTATTGTAGAACTTCTGTGCAACTATAGGTATCCTGAACTTTGAAGTTTGTTGATGAAAAATGATTAGGTTATAACATATTCTATAGACACAATTCAAAGGTGGAAGTGGTACTGTGGCTCAAAGTGGTAGAGGGCTAGCCTTGAGCAAAGGAGCTCAGGGACAGCACCCAGGCCACAAGTTCAAGCCCCATGACTGACCAAAAAAATCCACAAGGTTTGCCGAATGGATAACTGGGTTTTAATCAAAGGGATTAAAGGTAACTTAAACCTAGCCAACTGCAGTGGCGTGCAATTGTAATCCCAGCTACTTGGGAGGAAGGGGTAGGAAGATGGCAGTATCAGTATTGATGTCCAAAATGGGCAAAGTTAGCAAAACCAAAAAAAAATACAAAAAAGGGTTCAAATAGTAGAATACTTGTCCAGTATTCATCAAGTCCTGAGTTCAAACCCTAACATTAACGGGAGCTGGTGGCTCATACCTTTAATCCTAGCTACTCAAGAGGCTGAGATCTGATGATCACAGTTTTAAGCCAGCCCAGGCAGGAAATTTAGTGAGACTCTATCGTCAGTTAATCACCAAAAAGCTGGAAGTGGAGCTATGGCTCAAGTGGCAGAATGCTAGCCTTTAAAAAAAAAGCCCAGAGACAACTCCCAGGCCCTGAGTTCAAACCCCAGGATGGGTGCCCGCGCATGTGCGCGCGCATGCGCGCGCGCGCGCGCGCGCGCACACACACACACACACACACACAGAGACTTTGAAGTTTTTCATATGAAAATAAAAAGTAAACCATTTTTAGAATGGAAAAGACAAATGGAAACAGATTTCAATATGAATAAAAATTAAGGGCTTCATTAATAACTTGAGTAATGTTATTTGTAATCCAACTAAGATGGAAAATGATCACTAAAGAGTTAAGTGTCAGAAAAGAGGCCTGAGGACAGTTCGAAATATCAAGGAAGTTACCGGGGAATAAGCAGACCCAGTGAGAAGACCTGACACACAAGTGAAGTAATGGTTCATGAAAGGAGAAGACAGGTGACTAGGTGTCTTACACTGCTCAAACATGAAAAAAATATAATAAAGGTGTGTGTATCATCTGTCTGATTTCCTCTGAACTCTTATGTCCTGCCTGATACCTACTATTTTTTTTTAAATTTCTATGGATATCTGCTGTTGTTTTTAACTTTGAAGTAATTTTACCTGTGTCTCATGTTACAGGAAAATCCAAACCCTCATATGGCATTCCAAAAAGTTCCACGCCCAACAGAAGGATCCCACTTGAGAGTTCATATTCTTCCTTTCCCAAAGATTAATGAAACTCGGGTTCAGGAATTGATACAAGAAAATCTTGTTAAGAATCAGAATGCCCCTCCTGCTACACGAGTCGAAAAGAAATGTGTTGTGCCAGCAGGTCCACCTGTCGGTATGTGTTGTGTGTATGTTTTTAGTAAACCTTTTATCAAGGTTTATTATCAAGGTTTAAATAGGATTCCAAAAGGAATGTATATATTATTTATTTTATTAATGTTTACAACATGAACAAATTAATAAAACTTGACTCAGAATACTAAGAAACTGTTCCATTCACCATGTCTCACAATGGGTAATGGTTACCTAACTACTACTATACACCACTATAAAATCCTCTGTTTCTTCAAACATTGAGATATAGTTCACACACCACAATATCTCCACTTAAAATGAACAATTCAGTAGATTTTGGTATATTCACAGTGGATTTAGTGTATTTAGTGTATTCAGTCATTATCACTATTCAGTTTGAGAACATTTTCATAAGCCCATATGAAATACTGTACCTAATAATAGTGATTTCCCATTTCCCTCCAAAACTACTTCCTCTCTAGCCTAAGTAGTAATTTACTTTTTGTCTTTATACATTGTCCTAATGTGACATTCATGTAAATAGAATTTTATACCATGTGGAATTTTCTTTTTTTTTTTTTTTTTGCTTATGTGGTGCTGACGAATTGAACCCAGGGCCTCAGGCATGCAAGGCAAGCGCTCTACCACTGAGCCACCTTCCCAGCCCCATGTGGCATTTTCTGACAAGCTTCTTAGTATAATACTTTCTAGATTTTTCAGTGTGGTAGCATATATCACTATATGATTGGCTTTTATGGATAAATAATATTCTATAGTAATTATATATCTTTTCATATGATATATAATATATACGTATATATAAATTACATTTTGTTATCCATTCCCCAGGTGGTAGACATTTGAGTTCTTCCTTCTGACTATTACAAATAATACTGCTGCAACCACTCATTTGTAATTCTGTGGAGAGAGATATTTTCAGTTCTCTTGGGTTCCATACCTAGGAGTAAAATTTTGAACTCTTATGGTAACCTGTGATTATTGATTTAAGAAACATTAACTGTTTTCCAAAGAAACTGTACCCTTTAATACTTCAACCAGCAATGGATAAAGGCAGGTATCCCCATAGTCACTGAAGATGCTTAGCATTTTTTCATATGCTCCTTGGATATTTCAATATCTTCTTTAGAAAATCTATTTTCCAAATTTTAGATTGTGCTATTTCTCCTTTTATTATTTGATTATTAGAATTCTTTATATGTGAAGAATTTCAACGAAATTTTATTCTCCAAAGTAAAATGTTCATTTTCAGTTCATAAACATACTCATGAAAACATATTCTTTTTGTTTGTTTTTTTATGGGTCCTGGGGCTTGAACTCAGGGCCTGGGCACTGTCCCTGAGCTGTTGTGCTCAAGGCTAGCATTATACCACGTAAGCTACAGCTCCACTTCATGTTTTTTGTTATTGTTGTTGTGTTGTTGTTAGCTTAATAGAGATAAGAGTCTTGCTGACTTTCCTGTCCTGGCTGGCTTCAAACTCAGCCTCTTAAGTAGCTAGGCTTACAAGCGTAAGCTACCAACCTGGCAAAAATATATTCTTTATATATTGTATGTGCAATTCTCTTATCAGATATATGATTTTTCATATATGCTCTTTCATTTGTGAGATCCCTTTCCTGATTTTTTATCTTTTTCTAATACTTGAGAGTGATGTGTTAAAACTTAGCGTTGTCTGTTTCCCTTTTTAGTTCTTTTTTCATATTTTGAAGTTGATTTAGTAGATGCATATATATTTATGTGTTATAGCATCCTACTTATTGATCTCTTTGTTATGAAATTTGGATGAAATTTGTATTCTCTAAAGTAAAATGTTAATTTCCAGATTGTCAACATACTCATGAGAAAATACATGTTCTCTAATATGTCAGACCAAAGAAAATTTATGATATTGCTAAAGAGACTTCAAACTTAAAGTTTCTAAACGTAATGATGCTGATCTTTCAATAAAGTATATTTGGAGACGACAAGAAGTTTTTGACTGTAATATGGATAGATTTCTATTTCACGCTATACCACTGACCTACATGTGCCAGCAGTACCAGAACCATCAATTAAGAATGAGAATTTCAGAAAGAAAAGTCATGTTAAATAATTGGCTTAATTATCATGGTCATGCAGAAAATTAATGATACATGATTAAAAATGATTTAAAGAGAACTACTAAAATCTATAAGGGCTGTACTCTAGTTCATTACTTTGTGCCCAATAGGTTTCCTGGTTCTGAAGCACTGTAGTTAGTAAGATGTCATCATGAGAGGAGCTAGTTAGTGAGCCTCTCTGGGCTGTGCTCATGTGACCCTATAATTATTTCAAGATAAAAAGAAAAATACCCAGGTGTCAGTGGCCTGTAATCCTAGCTACTCAGGAGGCTGAGACCCGAGGATCACTATTCAAAGCCAGCTTGGGCAGGAAAAGTCCGAGAGACTCTTTATCTCCAGTAAAGCACCAGAATACTGGAAGTGGCGCTGTGGCTAACGTGGTAGAGCGCTCTCTTTGAGCTCGAGAGACTCTTTATCTCCAGTAAAGCACCAGAATACTGGAAGTGGCGCTGTGGCTAACGTGGTAGAGCGCTCTCTTTGAGCTGAAGAGCTGAGGGACAGCATCCAGGCCCAGAGTTCAAGCCCCATGACCGACAAAAAAAAAAAATTTTAGGGGCTGGGAAGGTGGCTGAGTGCTTGCCTTACATGCATGAGGCCCTGGGTTCAATTCCTCAGCACCACATAAGCAGAAAAAGCTGGAAGTAGCACTGTATGTAGCTCTAGTGGCAGAGCTCTAGCCTTGAGCTGAAGAGCTGAGGGATAGCGCCCAGGCCCAGAGTTCAGGCCCCATGACTGATCAAAAGAAAAAAAAAAATTTAAAGCATTACTTGAGGAATACAAGATTTGTATTCATAAAATCAAAAATGCTAATGAATTAAATATAATTGTCTTTTTAGGTATGTAGGGAGGTAAAATACTGTGGCTTTAGATTCCATACAACAGCCATAAAATATAACCAGTCTTTCTTTTTGGCTTAAGAATAATAGATACTGGGGCTGGGAAGGTGGCTCAGTGGTAGAGCGCTTGCCTTGCATGCCTGAGGCCCTGGGTTCGATTCCTCAGCACCACATAAGCAAAAAGAAAAAAGCTGGAAGTGGTGCTGTGGCTCAAGTGGTAGAGCGCTAGCCTTGAGCTGAAGAGCTGAGGGACAGCACCCAGGCCCAGAGTTCAGGCCCCACGACCGGACCAAAAAAAAAAAAAAAAGAATAATAGATACTACCTTATTTGTACTAAGGATATAATATTAATGTAGTTCTTCTTTGTGAAAATATGCTTTATTTGTCTTTATAAATACTATTTTGGGGCTGGGAAGGTGGCTCAATGGTAGAGGGCTTGCCTTGCAGGCATGAGGGTTCAATTCCTCAGCACCACATAAGCAGAAAAAGCCATAAGTGGCACTGTGGCTTAATTGGTAGTGTGCTAGCCTTGAGCTAAAGAGCTGAGGAACAGTGCCCAGGCCCAGAGTTCAGGCCCCTGGCTGACAAAAGTAAATAAATAGATAAATAAATAATATATAAATACTATTTTGGTTTATAGCCTAATGTTCTTTAAATCCGTTTAGGTAACATTAGCTATATAATAGACTAGATATCCCAACTTTACATACAAGGTAAAAGTCCATAGGAATCAAAAGAAACTACACAGTGGCCTTACTAAGCCGTTAGAGCAATTCACGAGCCACAGTAATTTCTTTCTTTCTTTTTTTCTTTCTTTCTTGTATCCCAGCCCCTTTGAGTCATCCCAGTCCCTTTCAGTCATGTATTTTTCCTTTAGTAATATAATTACCAACTTCCTTTTCTGTTGATTGTCGTCTTGCATATAGACATTAGCTGTCTTGGTTGTGATCGTGTACCCCACATATTTCCTATCACATCAGTTTGCTTGCAGTTAAAATGTAAAATAAATACTTTTGTTTAATAAAATTTTACTTTGCAATATGAGTTTACTTGCATGAGTTAATAGTATCATTAGAATCTACTCTATGAAATTATCTACTGACACTTCAAACCTGAAAATACAATCAAAATAACGAAATTGAATGTTTTCAGTGCAATGGAACAAGGGAAATGATAAAGACTAAGTGTTGGTCATGTCGGTGGTTTTAAAGTAATACTCCCTTACTTTTGTCTTTTTAATGCATTTGTGTTTTCTTTATATTCCCTTGTCAGTTTCAATAATGGATAAAGTGACAACAGTTTTCAACAGTGCACAGAGACTAGAAGTTGTTAGAAACTGCATTTCATTCATATTTGAAAATAAAACTTTGGAGACTGAAAAGGTAATAAAATGCTATTTTTCCGCAAGTTAGCATTTATGATTGCCCTTTCAGATTTACATGTTGAAGTTGCCAGCTGGCCTCTCTTCTAATTCTTCCACTTTTCCTTTATGAAATGTTCTTTCATTATTTCAGTCCTTCTAAATGAATAATATCTAAGATTTAAAACTGTAGCCTAAACCTAGTTACAGTTACATGGCTCCAAGAATAATACTGGTAATTTTTTTCTTCAAACCTTTAATCATTGTTCTTTAAACCTTATTTTGACATAGTACATACAATACTACATATTACATTTTAAATATAATTTTATTCATCGAAAAGAATCTAGTTAGATTGCATAATGGATTATGCCTCTTTGAATTTTCTTCCTAATGAAACATGCTAAACATGTGTAACATTTTTCTTAGTGACTGATGGTCATAGTTGTGTATTACATGGGGTTGCTAAAGCATATTCAAATGTTTACCCTTATGCTAAGTGACCCCTCACCACTTTAGGTTGGAAAGGTTTTTTGGGTGTTTTTGGTGGGGGGAAGGTAGTACGTATTTTGGTTCTGTATTTTAAGGTTAAAAACGTAGATTTTCTTACCCAACTGCGTTCTTGCTCACTCTGTCTCTCTCTGCCTCTCTCTGCCCCCCTCTGCCCCCCCCCTCTCTCTCTCTACACACACACACACACACACACACACACACACACACACACACACACACACACACACACACACACACACACACACACACACACACACACACACACACACACACACTTCTTGGCAGTACTCAAGTTTGAACCCACCTTATAGCCTTATACTTGCTAAGTATACTAGGAAACACTTGAGCCATGCCCAAGCAATTATTTTACAGCTCTTGCTTTCTTTTGCATGCTTTATATAACATATTCTCCTACTCAAATATTATTTGCTCCTTTGTTCTCTCTGGTCTCTCTTTTAGGTCTCCACATTAAGTAAACTTATTACTACTATATGTAAATTAGCTAGCCTTATATAATTAACTGAGAAGGCATTATTAGTGTTTTTGTAATGAGTGAAAAGTTTCACTACATACATGTAGAAATACCTATATTGCCTTGAGTTCTTTATGACTTTGAAAAGAAGAGACCAGATTATAGAATTTTCCATTCATATCTTAAAACTGAATAATAATAAAGTAGTTGACTACTTTAAAATTATTAAATCACTTGTATTTTTGTTACCTAATTTTTCCATTTACTTTCACCATGGAAACTTGATCAGTTATACAAAGAAGATGTTTGACTGTGGCTTTTGAGTCAGGAGCTGAAACAACAGTTTGGCAAATCAAGTTGTGTTAAATCTAAGAAAAAGAATTTAGTGTTTTCAAATTTACCATATAAGCTACTTCTAATTTCCCTTGCTGGTTTAGAAATTTTAAAATTCTACAAATTTACCTACTTTATTATTGGTCTTAACAGCAAATCACTTCTTTCCTAGAAGCTTAATTCTGCCAATTCCTTTGGAACAAATGCATTTGAATTTTCAGTATGATGTTTTTGCAGTAGTACCCTGTGGTCACTTGTAACTCTCTTGTTCTCAGACTCTTCCTGCTGCACTGAGAGCCCTTAAAGGAAAGGCAGCAAGACAGTGTCTTACTGATGAACTGGGCTTACATGTACAGCAAAATCGGGCAATATTGGATCATCAACAATTTGACTACATAATAAGGATGATGAATTGTACTCTGCAGGTAATTTTTTAGTCCATTCAGATTATTCTTTTCATTTCAGAATACTTTGTTTTGGAGACTGGTAATTACTGATATATCAAGTTCTTGAAGCTACCACAGCTGAAAAGATGAAAAGCCAATATCTTTACCATTTCTGTCAGAAACATTTATTCATAACTTGACACAAATATTGATCTTTCTGTTACTTATTTTCTCTTGAAAATACTAGATCGTTTTACTGATTTTGTAATATAAACAGTCTCTTTGAAACGTCACCTTTCAAACATTGATATGAATGATTTCATATCAGTTTTTAGTTGTATTATTAAAGCAAAGGGAAGTGAATAATGGCTAATCAAAATATTAAATATCAAATTATTTATGAAACACTTTGTATATGTAAAGCATGGGAAAACTTTTCAAGCTGGGCACATTACAGCTCATGCCTATAGTCTTATCTACTCAGGAGGCTGAGATCTGAGGATAACAATTCAAAGCACTCAGATGAGGAAAGTCCATGAGACTCTTAGCTTAAATTAACCATCAAAAGGCCAGAATTGGGAAGTTATAGCTCAAGAGATAGAGATCCAGCATTAAGCAAAAAAGCTAAGACACAGTGCCCAGGCCCAGAGTTCAGGCCCCGGTATTGGCACCCAAAAAAGAAAAAGAAAAAATTTGCATTGAACTTCAAAATAGTTGTATGATCTTACAGAGATAATCTTCCCAACAAATAGTGAAGATTGGAATTAGAAGGAGCAAATTAGGCTAGATTTCTTGTTTTATAGTCTATAATATTGGCATCTTGCTCTCTATAGATGATGTAAAAATACCTTTTCCCAGGAGAAAATATTATTACATACTGTGAATTCAAAAATATGTATTCAAACCAGGTGCTAGTGGCTCATACTTGTAATCCTAGCTCTCAGGAGGCAAAGATCTGAGGATTATGGTTTGAGGCCACTTCTGACAGGAAAATCTGTGAGATTCTTTTTTTTTTTTTGTCGGCCGTGGGACTTAAACTCTGGGCCTGGGTGCTGTCCCTCAGCTCTTCAGCTCAAGGCGAGCTCTCTACCACGTGAGCTACAGCGCCACTTCCGGTTTTCTGGTGGTTTTATTGGAGATAGGAGTCTCATGGTCTCTCCTGCCCGGGCTGGCTTTGAACCGCGATCCTCAGATCTCAGCCTCCTGAGTAGCTAGGATTACAGGCGTGAGCCACCAGCGCCCGGCTTGTGAGATTCTTATCTTCAGTTAACCACCAAAAAGATAGAAGTGGAGTTTTAGATCAGTAGGTAGAATGCTAGCCTTGTGCCAAAAAAAGTTCAAGAACAGTGCCGAAGTGATGAGTTCAAGTCCCAAGACTGCCCTCCTCCCTGCAAAAACTTACCTATGAAAGAAGGTATAGATAAATGTGTTCAAGGATTGACCTTTTTATAATAAAAATATCAGTTCTTCTCAAAGGAATTTATAGAGTTATTAAAGTTTCTATCAGAATCCCAAATAGAACATCAAAAACACTTTATCATTACCAACATAGTCATAAAGAAAGCACAGGAATTTGTCTTGTCTGAATGTCTAAAAATAGCTTAAGATTATAGTGCTTAGGACAATATGGAATTTGTACAATTGTATTCAAATTGAACAATAGAACAGAATTGAGGGTCAAAAAGAAATGCATGCATATATGGAAATATGATGGGCAGGAAAATAACTTGTCTAACATAATGATGAGCAAATCAGTAAATAATGGTGATTCACGTTTGGGTGACTCCATATACATAACACAACAGATATACACATTACTCACACTATAGACAAGTGAATTCCACATGGATCAAAGCCTTAACTATTACAAAGCCAAACAAAAACAAAAACTGACCATACAGCCTAAAATGTTTCAGACACAATTCAGGAAGTATGCTTATGACTTTAGGATAGAGAAAGACTTGGTACAAGTAACCAAGTGACAGTCTTAAAAACATAATTTTAAAAAAAAATTTTATTATGAAAATACTGTACAGAGGAGTTACAATTACATGGGCAAGATAACGAGTACATTTCTTATCAAGCATTATTGCTGCCTCCTTTGTTTCCCCTTCCTATCCCTTCCCATATCCCGCCCCCCCTCGCCCCCTCTCCCCCCGCCAAAGTTGTAAAGTTCGTTTTTCGACATAAGGACTTGTACATCTCATTGTTGCAATGTGTCCACCTGTATCCCTATTTAAAAATTTTGTTTTTTCCCTTCCCCTCCACAAATTATAACAACATCAAATACAGTGAAAGCAAGGGTTATACTGTGGGGGAGGGACATACAAAGCAACAAAGAAATCATTTTATAAATATGTTAGAAACAATCGCATGAAAGTAAAAAACATTTGAATACTTATCTTGGGGTTCATTTCACCTAACATCAGCATATCTGACCTTTTCTGCTTGTCTCAGACATATACTGGTTATTAAAAATAAGGGAACCCATGGGGCCTATGTTTCTTTGGGCCTGGCATACCTAGTATAATTTTTTCCAAGGCTTTCCACTTCATAACAAATGGGGCATTGTCATTCTTTCTGATGGAGGCATAGAATTCCATTGTGTATATATACCACATTTTCTTGATCCATTCATCTACTGAGGGGCATCTGGGTTGGTTCCATATCTTAGCTATGGTAAATAAGGCTGCAGTAAACATAGTTGTGCTGGTAGCTTTAGTATGGTTTTGTTTGTGATCATTTGGGTAAATACCCAAAAATTGGATTGCTGGGTCATAGGGAAGCTCTATGTGGAGTCTTTTGAGGAACCTCCATACTGCTTTCCAAAGTGGTTGAACAAGTTTACACTCCCACCAACAATGCAGTAGGGTACCCTTCTGTCCATATCCCCTCCAGCAGCTGTTGTTATTAGAGTTCTTGATTATAGCCATTCTAACTGGGGTGAGGTGGTATCTCAATGTTGTTTTGATTTGCATTTCTTTTATGGCTAGAGAGGTTAAGCATTTCTTCATGTGTCTATTGGCCATCCTTCTTTCCTCTTCAGAGAAGTTTCTCTTTAAGACTTTAGCTCACTTATTATATTGGGCAGTTGTTTCTTTGAGGATTTGTTGTTAGGGGATTTAATTTTTTGAGTTCCAGGTATATTTTAGATATGAGACCCTTGTCCTTTGTATGGCTAGTGAAGATCTTCTCCCAATCCATGGGCTTTCTATTGATCTTGCTAGCTATGTCCTTTGCCATGTAGAAGATCTGCAATTTCATGCAATCCCATTTGTCCAACATTTCTTTGATTTGTTGTGTTTCTGGGTGTCTATTAAGAAAATTTTGGCCTGTGCCAAGGAGTCCTAGGGTTTCTCCTATTCCATCCTGTAATGTTTTCAGAGTGTCTGTTTTAAGTCTGAGGTCTTTGGTGCAGAGTGATATATAAGGTTCTAGCTTTAGTTTTCTACAAGTTGTTAACCAATTTTGCCAGCACCATTTACTGAAGAGGCTATCTTTCTTCCGTTCTATTTTTTTAGCTCCCTTATCGAAGATTAGATGGCTATAGATCTGTGAGTTCATTTCTGGGCTTTCAATTCTATTCCATTGGTCTTGAGGTCTGTTCTTGTGCCAGTACCAAGCTGTTTTGATTACTATGGCTTTGTAGTAGTTTGAAATTTGGTATTGATATTCCTCCAGCACTGTTCTTTCTGTTAAGGATCTTTTTTGCTATTCGGGGTCTTTTATTGTTCCATATGAATTTTTGGATTGCCTCTTCTATTTCCTTGAAGAATGAGGTTGGAATATTGATAGGTATCGCATTGACTTTGTAGATAGCCTTGGGAAGTATTGCCATTTTTACGATGTTGATCCTTCCAATCCAGGAGCATGGGAGGTTTTTCCACTTTCTAAGTTCTGTTTTGATTTCCTTTTTCAGGTTTTTAAAGTTTTCATCATAGAGTTCCTTCACTTCTTTGGTTAAGTTAATTCCTAGGTATTTTATTTTTTGTGGGGCTATTACGAATGGAGTTGCTTTCCTAATTTCAGCCACGCTTTTCTCATTATTGGCATACAAAAAAGCCATTCATTTTTGAGGGTTAATTTTATACCCTGCTACTTTGCCAAAAAACTGATAAATTTTGTCAATATTAAAATTAAGAACTTCCGTGTATATATGTTTTTCTTTTTTTCCTTTCTTTTTCTTTTCTTTTCTTTTCTTTTTGTTTTTGTTTTTAGTATCTCATGGAGACATCTGTAATCCTAGCTACTCAGGAGGCTAAGATCTGAGGATATGGGTTCAAAGACAACCGAGGCAGGAGAGTTTATAAAATTCTTATCTCCAATTAATTGCAAAACTCAGAAGTAGAGTTGTGGCTCAAGTAGTAGAGTGCTAGCCTTGAGCTCAGCAACAGTGTTCAGACCCAGAGTTCAAGCCCCAGGGTTAGCAAAAGAAAAAGGTATCTCATCCAGAGAGTTCTGAGTATGGTAAGACATGAGAATATGCCTTCAAACCCAGTTTGGGGATGCTAAGACAGGAGGATCCTGAGTTCAAGGCCAGCCTCAAGTACATAGTGACACCCTGTCTTTAAAAAAAATACAAGGGCTGGGAAAGTGTCTCAGTGGTAGAGTGCTTGCTTTGCATGCATGAGGCGCTGGGTTTGATTCCGCAGTACCACATAAGCAGAAAAAGCCAGAAGTGGCACTGTGGCTCAGGTGGTAGAGCACTAGCTTTGAGCTGAAGAACTTAGGGACACCGCCCAGGCCCAGAGTTTAGGTCCCACAACGGACAGAAAAACAAACAAACAAGCTGGACACTGGTGGCTCACAGCTGTAATCCTAGTGACTCAGGAGGCTGAGATCTGAGGATCAAGGTTCAAAGCCAGCTTGGGCAGGAAAGTCCAGGAGACTTTTATCTCCAATTAACCACTAGAAAACCGGAAATGGCATTGAGGCTCAAGTGGTAGAGCAATCACCTTGAGCTGAAGAGTTCAGGGACAGGCCCAGAGTTCAAGCCCTATGACCAACAAAAAAATAAAAATAATACAAGCAGATTTGTACTTAGATTATAATAAATTTTATGTTTGTCCTTAGAAAAATAATTTTAACTGGACAAAACATGAATAGTAACCCACTTAATTAATAAATTTAAAGATTATCTAAATCTGTATCAATAATGTAGAGTAAAACTACAGCAGTATAACATTTTGCATTTAGTATTGTCAAGAACTTAAAAATCTGATAATGTCAAGTATTGACAAAGTTGTAGAACAAGCGGAACTTGAAATTTTGTTGGTAAATATGTAAATTAGTACAACCATTTTAGACAATTTTGTAAGATATAATTAAATGAAATCAGAGACAAATGTGATCATTTGTTATTAATAAAGCTGCATATGAAGCATACTGCATGAGCCAGAGATTATATTCCTAGAGGTACTCTTGCTTATATATACCCAGAGGCATGCAACATTGTTTGAAATAACAAAAATGCTGAACCCCCTTATGCCAGCCAGCATTCAAATGGACAAATAAAGCAGGGTATTTCCAAATTGCAGCTACAAGAGATAATGTGGATGAATCTTAGCAAAGATAATTTTGTACAAAAATTAAAAGACAGCTCAAATAATAATGACAAGTTATAGCTCAAAAACAAATAAAGATGTTTTACAGAGGGGTTTCAGTTACATGAGTAATCCCCTCTGTACAGCAGCTTTACAATAAAATAAAATTTTTATTTATTTATTTATGTGTTGGTCTTGGGGCTTGAACTCTGGGCCTGGGCGCTGTCCCTGAGCTCTTCAGCTCAAGGCAAGTGCGCTACCACTTGAGCCACAAAACTATTTCCAAAATAAAATTTTTAAAGAATATAGTTATAGACATTTAGTGACCCAAGGATAAGTAATAAAACTCAAGAAAATCAAGGTAGATATATGGTGCTCAACAGTAGAGCACCTGCCTAACCTGCAGAAGGCCCCGGGTTTGATCCTTAGCAGTAAGTGAAGTAAGCCAGGCCCAAAGAAACATAGGTCCCATGGTTTCCCTTATTTGCAATAACTAGTACATGTGAGGGACAAGCAGAAAAGGTCAAAAGCTATGTACCTATGACCATATAAGATGATATTAAGTGGAATGAACGCCAAGATAGGGACACAAATTCTTTTTTCTTTCTTGCTATTGTTTCTAACATTTATAATGTACCATGTGATTTTTTTTTGTCACTTTATATGTTCCTCCCCCATGTTATAAACCTATTTTCACTGTATTTGATGTCAGTGCCCTGCATCTTGTATATACACTTCTCTAATCCAGGGAGTGGAAGGGAAAAGACAAAATGCTTAAATAAGGATATAGGTTGACCCACTGTAACAATGAAATGTACAAAATATTATGTTGAAAACGTACTTTACAACTTTGGCAGTGCAGAGGGGGGGAAGGGGGGACAAGTAGTTGTGGAGGTGGGAGGGAAGGGATGGTAGGGGGAAAGCAAAGGAAGAGTCAACAATGCTCAATAGGAAATGTACCTTGCTCTTGTAACTAACCTCGCTCTACAGCATTTTTACAATAAAAAATGTACAAATATAAGAGGGGGAAAGGAAAAACAAAATAACAAAGACAAAATATTTAAGAAAATTGCCTCTGTATTTAAGAAATATAGGAAAAGGGCAGTGAGCGCAAAGTTCTTCAAAGGTGACAGTAGTTTATTCTTGAATGTAGGTAGTATTTTATTTCCAAGTGAGCATTCAGTATAGTATTCTTTATAAGCTTACATGTTTAGTATTCATAGGGTACTGCTATTAGATTTTTTTTTTTTTTGCAGGATGTATTTATCTTCTCAAACTTAATTTGAAAGGATATCTTTTCTGAGTAGCTTATTGGAGATAAGAGTCACAGGGATTTTTTTTGCCTGGGCTGGCTTTAAACCTCAATCCTCAGATCTCTACTTACTCAGTAGATAGGATTATAAGCATGGACCACCAATGCCCATCTGACACTAATAATTTTTAATAGCAGAATTTCAGAACATTCAATATTTACTATTTGTATATTTATTTAATTATATTGCTGAACTACCAACTACATGTATGTGTGTCTATATGTAAGTATCTACTGATATGGAAAAACTTGTGTTATAGATAAATTGGCGGGAAAACTGGAAGCTACATGAACTAAATACATATATAACAATTTCTGATCTACATGTATATGTAGATGATAATAAAATCTGGAAAGCTGTTTCTAGGATATAGATTAGCAGAGTTTTAACCCCAGTTTAAATAGGATGCATATATTTGAGCACTCTTAATGAGAATAAGAATAAAGAATAAGAATAAAATTGTCTTTAATAAAGACCAGCTGTTGGACCAAAGGTGTGGCTCAAACCCCTAAGCCCTTAAAGAAAAGGCTACATGTCTTTTGTTACTTTGCTGTAATATTTTTGCTACTGTCTACAAATTAAAGAGACTATAGGAAGCTACATACTTAGACAATTCCTCTATTTCCTAATAATTCATATTAAAATTACAAAACTTATTTGATGAGCTTTTTCTGCTAATACTTTCTGTGCTGTTTACAAAATGAAATTTTAAGGCTTTAAAGTTTCAGTCTTAGTTTTAAGTTTTTCTGGTGATTTAAAATTTTTTAATATATATTTTGATTGTAAAGATTCTGTACAGAGGGGTTACAGTTACATGAGTAAGGTAATGAGTACATTTCCTATTGGGCATTGTTACTCCTTCTTTGTTTTTCCCCCACCATCCCTTCCCACCCCACCTCTCCAACTTTTCCCTCCCCCAGTTTTAAGTTTTAAGTGTTACCCTAAAACTTAATTTTAGCACATACAGTTTATCACTATTTGAGTACTAGGAACTCAGGCTACACATATTTTTATTCCTCATTTGAATAATTATTTCTGAAAAAGAAAACATGCATGAATTTTTTACCATCAGATACACTCAAATTGATAGACACTTCATAACTTAAGTATTTCAGAAATAGATAGTATTGTCTTTCAAACTCACGCTATTATTTAATATATTGTAGAAGTCCTTTTCAGTTATGAATGGGCTTGCATGAGATAATTCTTGTTTAAATGAGTTCTTTCTGACTTGGGATTTATTAGTATTTATATTCTTGTTGCAAGAACATACTTATGGGGATTTAACATTACATTCTGAACATTTTTTTTTTTACAAAAGCATAGTTTCAAGGCAGAGAGGCCAAACATCTGTGTTGATGTTTTAAGAAAGAAACATTAACTAAATGAACTGATTTTTAGTTAATGATTCAAAAAAATGTAAGTAGTTTTACTTTTCATGACCTAGAAGTTATTCTGTCTTTCCTGCCCTCAAGGGAAAACTAAATGGAACAGGAGTACTGCCAAAAGGCTATTTGTTTATCAAGCTTTCTCACTGCCAAAATAATTTTTTTACAGCTCTGGTTTATACAGGTTAGAGATCCTACATATCTCATAAAGAATTGATTGTATTTTAGCACTTTTTGAAACAAAAATTACTAAAATCTCAAAAACATTTTACCAGATACACAGTTAAAGTTTTTTATTGTGAAAATTCTTAACTGTCTTTTAACAATAAATTACAATTTGAAAACTAACCGAAATCCTACACATTCAGCATGATCATGAACTGCATACTATGAGAAACAAACATAAATGATTTTTTTCCATAAATCATGATTTTGAAACATTGTTTCACCAAAGAAGAAAAGTTTGTAAATGTGCTTCTCTCAATCCTGAGGAAAGGGCAAATAGGGCAAACCAGACCTTGAGCAATTAGCAATTTGTAAAACTAGATTTTTATGAGCAAGATTAAGCACTGCCTAGACCAGCTGATTGAACCTGATAGATTTATATCAGACTAGAACACTGAAAAGAACAAGGTAATCCGTATTTAGTAGAAGCCTTCACCTTAGTTGTCCAGTGAAGCAATTCTAGATCCTTTTAGGAATAGTACACTTCCAATTTAGGCCATCGTAAGTCTAACATCTGGTTCAACAAAATACAAGCGTAAATTTAACAATGACCCTATGCTAAGGAAATGAACCAGTATGAATTATTGTTAACAAAAACAACTAACAACAGATTTAGAGTCCTAAAGAATATATATTTGGAATTACCAGTTTGCAGGAGTATAATTAAAATAGTTAAATAAAAGATTGAATATGAAAAGAAACAATAGCAGGAGACTAGCAAAATTGGTCAGGTAGATTTGAATTATATAATCAAAGTAAAAACTCAAAGGATGTAGAAGACTACTGTTAAGATGTCAGTTCTCTATAAAATAATCTCAAGATTAAATGCAATCTAAATCAAAAGTAACTTTTCTAGAAATTAACAAATTGATTCTAAAGGTTATGTGGAAATATAGACTTAAAAATATAGACTTAAAAATACCAACGCAATCGTTAAAACAGGGATACAGGAGGACCCATTGCAACAATGAGATGTACAAGTCGTTATGTCAAAAAACGAACTTTACAACTTTGGTGGGGAGGGGGGGAGGGGGGGAGGATTAGAAGGGATAGGAAGGGGAAACAAAGGAGGAGGCTACAATGCTTGATAAGAAATGTACTCATTATCTTGCCCATGTAATTGTAACCCCCACTGTACAGTATTTTCACAATAAAAAAAATACATTTATAATAAAAAAAGAAAAAATACCAATGTACATTTGAAAAATAATAAAATTGGAGGATTTCATTTCAAAACCTACTCTCAGCCCAGAATAATCTGGACGTAACAATTTGACAAAGATATCAAAACAATATAAACAGAAAAAGCCAGAAGTGGCACTGTGGCTCAAGTGGTAGAGTTCTACCCCTGAACAAAAGAAGCTCAGTGACAGTGTGCAGGCCCTGAATTGAAGTCCTAGGACTGGCTTAAAAAAATCTTGGTAGATACAGCATTGTGACTCTTTAAGTAGGACCCTTTCATTTTTTTCTTTCTCTTCCTCCTTAAGATCTTTCCTCATTCTAATGGTTACTTTAATTTCCCTTGAAAATTAAAGGTATTTTGTCACTCTTTAAATAGAATTTTATTGTTATTATTAAGGTGTTGTACAGAGGGGTTACCATTTCATAAGCTTTCTTGGACAATATCACCCCTTCCTTTGCTTTCCCCCAGTTTAAAGATATTCTGTGTCACTTTTATGATTTCCAAGTAGGTGACACATTTCCAAGGTGATAACATTTTACAGTTTAAGAAGTAGGGTCTAAACATTCTCCCTGTGTCCCTCTCCCATGGGTACTAAGCATGCAGTCTATCATGGAGCTATGTTCCCAACCTTAAAGCGTTCTTTTTTAATTACTGCATATCCATAATGAGTGCAACTCGGGTTTTTTCCTCAAGATTTTACTTCAATTTTGATTGGTCACCGGTAAAAAAAAAAAAAAAAATAGTTTCTAATTGCTTCAGGAGAAACAAATAACTTGTCCCAAATATTTTTCTACTTTTCAGCACAGAAAATACTGACACTCAGTTCCAAAAGGGGCACAAAAGGAAAATGAAATTTAAAAAGAAAATACTATGTAAGTCAGATTATAGATAGTTTGCAACAGAGAAGAGACAGTTTAATAACAAGAAAGTGAAAAGATTACATCTGCCAGGTAGATTCTCTTTGAGGTTCAAACTAATTTTTTCTCTCTCTTATCTATAATTTATTATATGAAGAAAAAAAGCCCACTTTGCTAAAATGGGTCCAAACTTTTTCCTTCTTTATCCTGAAGAGGCTGATTTTTTTTTTTTTAGTTTTTTTAAGATGTTTAATGCTCCAGCTTGGTGTCCCCTACTATAAATTTTCTAAACAATATTCCCAAGGCCCAAAAGAAAACCAAAAGCCTAAAGAAAGGCAGCTGTAGAAAGAAAAGAAAGAGAAGATCATGTCTTCAGGAGGCTAAAATCCAGATATTAAGGGTATTGTAATCTAATGCAGCATTACTTCCCAGAATATATGGGATTAGACTCTAAGTACTTGAAATATGATCATTCCAAACTGAAGTGTGCTATTAGTGTGAAATACACACTGGATTTTGATAGCTTAGTCTGAAAAAGAAATATGAAATATCTCATGATTTCTTATTTTGACTTCAAGTTGGAACAATTATATTTTAGATGAAATGGATTAGATGACATTAGTTTTGCCTTTTTACTTTTTACCCTTTTTAAATGAAGTCACTAGAAAAATTTAAATTATATATCAGCTCACGATCATCTTTCAGCCAAACAGTGTTGTTCTAGTATCCAATGTTCAAAATTCAACTCAGGACACTTCCCTTGCTTCACTTTGCCTCTGTTCTTTTGATCCAATAATAGGTCAGGGTTAGGCATTGTGCAAGATATTGAAGAACATCAAATCATTTGTGGAAATTTATTCAGTAATGCTTTTTTTTTTTTTTTTTTGCATTACTTGGATTTGAACTCAGGATCCCATGCTTGCTAGACAGATACTACACCACTTGAGCTGAAATTCTATTATGATTCATGTGTAGCTAAGATGACAGGTACACACTACCACACCCAGCTTCTGATTGAGATGAAAGTATTGCTCAGCTGGACTTGAATCAGGATCCTTCCAATTAGTCTCCATCTCCTTAGTAGCTGGGATTACAAGCATGAGCAACTGTACCAATGCAAAAATTGCTTTTTAATTATTAGAAGTAGCATGAAACTCAGTCAAAGCTAAAATTCTTTTGTTCTATATTTCTGTCTGCTTCATGCTTCATACTTTAGAGACATTTACTTACTAGGAATCTTATTGTATTATTTGGCAGCCAGAAATTATGGACGCACTTTTTTTTTTTTGGTCGTGGGGCCTGAACTCTGGACCTGGGCACTGTCCCTCATCTCTTCAGGCACTTAACCAATTGAGCCACAGCACCACTTTGGCATTTTCTGCTTATGTGGTGCTGAGGAATCAAACCCAGGGCCTCATGAATGCAAGGCAAGCACTGTACCACTGAGACACCTTCCCAGCCTCTGTAGACACACTTTTTACAGGACGAAGAGAAGAATTAGGTACAGAGACTTGGTCTGTAAGGTACTACAGTTTCCCCTAAATCCTTTTTAGTTCCCCTTCCTACAGTTTTATGATAGGATTTCCATGTTCCAGAAGGAACCCGGCTAGAAGATGATGGAAATCTACAAGCTATTTTTAGTGAAGAAAACACATCCTAACTGGGCGCCCGTGGCTCATGCCTGTAATCCTAGCTACTCAAGAGGCTGAGATCTGAGAATCACGGTTCAAAGCCAGCTCAGGCAGGAAAATCCGTGAGACTCTTATAAACCACTGAACTCTAATAAACCACTCGGAAAACCTGAAGTGGCACTCTGGCTCAAGTGGTAGAGCACTCACCTTGAGCTGAAGAGCTGAGGGACAGCACCCAGGTGCAGAGTTCAAGCCCCATGACCAACAGAGAGAGGGGGCAGGGGGAGGAGGGGGAGAAAACATCCTTTTTTATGTAACTTTGTATTTTTTTAAGTTACTTACTCTGGCTTAGGCTTATTTGTATGTGTGTGATGCCAATACTAGGGCTTGAACTCAGGACCTGGGCGTTATCCCTTAGCTTTTTTACTTAAGGTTGGAGCCTCACCTCTACTTGAGGTTTTTGGTGATTAATTGGACTTAAGAGTATCATGGTCTTTCCTGCCTGAGTTGGCTTCAAACCACAATCCTCAGATTTCAGCTTTCTGAGTAGCTGGGATTAGAGTCATGAGCCAATGGTGCCCGCCTCAGGCTACTTTTGACGGGTTAAAAATAACCAAATCATAGTAAACAGTGACAAGTGTGCAGAAGAATTAGATTTGGGCTGAAATATTCCAGAGAGAATATTTTAGAGTGTCTCATCCCCCCATAAAGTTTGTCCCACCGTAGCACCAAATTCTTCCATTGATTTAAATTGCTTAGACTCTTTATTGTGGAATTTAGCTCTGGCCTTAACCTGTTTTGTTGTCAATTTGGGTATGTTTGGAAGCATGTTTTGCAGTTTGAGGAATGACTTTTCTGTCAATAATGCACCAAAATGTTGTTCAGCCAAGGTTTTGACCACTGGCATGGCCTCTTGAGACACATTTCTTTGGAAATGAAGTAATATCTTTTAAGGACACTCTCCCCTAATGAGGTCTGTCGGAAGCACATATTGAGCCTAACATTGTGTTCTGTAAACTTCATGAGACTAGCTTCTGGAATCCACCCTTGTGGCAGAGTATTAACAGAGGAGATCTACCTAGAAATTCAAAAAAAAGAGAGAAAGAGAAAAAGGGGGAGGAGTAGGAAGGGAGAGAGGGATGGAGGGAGAGAGGAAAAAAGGAAGAAATAAAGAAAAGGATAGAAAAAGGCATTCCCTTTTTTAGTGAAAGTAGAAATGGAATTTTAAAAGGGTCTTAAGGGGCTGGGAAGGTGGATCAGTGGTAGAGCACTTGCCTTGCATGCCTGAGGCCCTGGGTTCAATTCCTCAGCACCACATAAGCAAAAAGAAAAAAGCCGGAAGTGGCGCTGTGGCTCAAGTGGTAGAGCAGTGCTAGCCTTGAGCTGAAGAGCTGAGGGACAGCGCCCAGGCTCAGAGTTTAGGCCCCACGACCGGACTTCAAAAAAGAAAAAAAAGGGGGGGGGCCTTAGATAAAAAAGAAATAAAAATTGTTACACATCTGTTCTGGGTGAAGAAAATAAATAAGGCCCACAGAGGTGAAGCGATTCACTCACAGTATAAGTAGCAACATACTAGGGATTAAGAATGTAAGTTACGGATCTGGGAAGGTGGCTCAGTGGTAGAGCACTTGCTTTGCATGCCTGAGGCCCTGGGTTCGATTCCTCAGTACCACATAAACCAAAAGAAAAAAGCCAGAAGTGGCACTGTGGCCCAAGTGGTAGAACGCTAGCCTTGAGCTGAAGAGATGAGGGACAGTGCCCAGGCCCAGAGTTCAGCCTCCACGACTGGACCCAAAAATAAATAAATAAAAAGAATGTAAGTTATTTTCCCATATACTATAGAAATTCTTCTTGCTCTCTCTCAATTGTTTACTTGCTACTGGCTGACACATTACCATTGAACCATCACACCATTCCTCCAATCCAACTTCTTGCAGGTTATTTTAGAAATGGGATCTCATAGACCTTTCTGCTTTCTGCCCCAGTGGTCCTTGAACCACAGATCTTTGGATCTCAATCTTCTGAGTAGCTAGGATTACAGGTTTGAGCCAGTAGTGCCTGGCTTAACCAAGTGACAGAATACTAGAGAAGGTATTTGAAAAGAAGATTTATTTTGGCTCACAGTTTTAGAGATTTCAGTTAACAGCACCATTGTTTTGGGGCTTTGTTAAGGAAGTGTATATCATGTTTGAAGGACCTAACAGGGCAGTGTTGTTCACCACACAACAGCCAAGAAACAGAAAGACCAGAAGGATTGTTCTGGCAACAAGGTGTGCCCTCAAAGCTACACACTCCAGTGATTTCCTTTTTCAGAGTAGGCCCTACTTCCTAATAATCCAACCCATTGAATTCATTGATGTAGCTAGAGCCCTCGTGCTCCAATCACATCTCAAAAGCATTAGCTGGCAACATTCCTGTAACACATGAGCCTTCAGGGACGTTTTTAGGATTCAAACCATAGCAGTCTATAACCATACTATCATTTCTTCAAACTTATTTAAAGAATTTAACTCACAAATATATTAATTTTGAAAGCCTTATGATGGAAAAACATAATGTTTTTCTTGAGATGAAATTAATACACCATGTGTGTATTTCTTATACAAAATGTGTGTAAAAGCTAATGACAATTACAGATATAGCTTAAAAATATAAGGTGTGCTTGAGTGTGATATCCATATGTAAGGATTAGTTCCATATTTAATCTTTATAATTTTTACAGCTAAAACTAAACATATATGAAAATAATACCAATTAACTAGTGGCATGTGAAAGAATGAGAGAACTAGCAAAGAGAAGTTAGTCCATGGGCTAGGAGTGTGGCTTAGTGGTAGAATGTTTACCTAGATTCATGAAGCCCTGGGTTTGATTCCTCAGTACCACATAAACAGAAAAAGGCAGAAGTGGCACTGTGGCTCAAGTAGTAGAGTACTAGCCTTGAGCAAAAGAAGCTCAGGGACAGTATACAGGTTCGGAGTTCAAGCCCCAGGACTGTAAAAAAAAAAAAAATCCAGATAGTCTCTAGTCTATTCCTCTTGTAGCCCCTCTTAAATGCCTCTTTTATGCTGCTACAACACTTTTTTTCTACTTCTCTCTAGTGTGGTATGTTAAACCCACTGGTCTGCGTTAGCTATGGCAGAGCCTGCCTATCTGTTAGTACCACTAGCTTGTAAGTCCCTTCTGTGGTAAGGACCCTGTATGCATATATTGTAGACTCTGAGCTCATATGTATTAGATGAAAAGTAATAAAGACATGTAAGTATAGATCAAGTAAGCCTAATTGATTAAGACACTTAAATTTTAATCTTAAGTATTTGAGGACAAGATACTTTAGGCAAATAGAGAATAATTTGAGAAATGTAGGAATTCATTTAGATTAATATAGATTTAAGAATCTAAAAATCAAGTAGGTGAAACTTTTCTAGGAATTTTTAAAGATCATATTAGGTACACTAAAGGTCAGTAATTTTCAAAATTTTTAAGCTTTATAGAATAACCAAAGAACTTGTTGATTAAAACATAGTACTCCTGGGTGCTGGTGGCTCATGCCTGTAATCCTAGTGACTCAGGAGGCTAAGATCTGAGAACTGACATTCACAGCCAACCTGAGCAGAGGGGTCTGTACGACTCTATCTTCAATTATCTAGCTAAATAAATAAATAAATTGAAGTAGAGGTTGGGCTAAGTAGTAAGAGTACTATCCTTAAAGGAGAAAGCTAAGCATGAGCATGAGGCCCTGAGTTCAAGCCCCAGTACTGGAATCAGAAGCTGGGGGTGTGGGAGGAAGTACTAAGTTTTATGCATCGGTAGGTCTGGGGTGGACTCTGAGAATTCTCTATTTAACAGGTTCTCAAGTTATACTGATATATGTCATATAGTATGAACATTTTTAGAATTACTTAGCAAATAGGCTAAGAGAAAAAGAAAAGTAAGCTGAAGAAGAGAAAGAAGAAGGAATGACAATGTACAAAATGAATAGAAAAATTAGGATAGAAATAGCATGGAACCCTGACAGCACACCAAGGAATTAGAAAGACATAGCCTCTCTCCATACCTCCCTGACTAGGATAGCACTGCACTCACAGCTGAATATTTTGAAATAAATATAAAAGGCACAGGACCTTTTATGCTCTTTTACTAGCCGATCATTTTAGTTTCAGAAAGTTAGACTTCTTCTGCAGTTACTCCTCAAATACCAATACTTTAAGAGAAAACTTTTCACCCCACAATAAAACCTTTGAAGCAAAGGTAAAATGATAAAGATAATGTTTAGATAATGTTTCTTCTCGTATGCTACAGAAATCAAACACTTTATATCACTCAAGTGGAGGAGAATATAATAATCTACAACCTGATTAAGCATATGTTCTGAAAGAGCAGGTTTTATATAGATGTGTTACTCTCACAGTGGTGCTTCAAATGTCCAAATTAGATCATATGAACTGTACTCAAAGGTTTCTCTGTATCAGCAGCTTGGCCCTGCTTTTGCCTCCCATACATTCAGCTTCCTCCCTTTGTCCAAAGCTCAGTTGCCCAACTTAGAATAAATTCTTCCTCTTTCCCAGTTCTACCTGTCTTATGTCCTTCCCTAAGAAAATGTGTGTATTTGAAAGAGAGACAGAGACAGAGAAAGAGAGAAGAGAAAAGCAAATATAATTCAGGACCAAAGAAAAGAATTTGATAGGCTATCATACCAATTGTTTGACAGTGTTTCAAAAAAAAATTTTTTTTTTTTTTTTTGGGTCTGGTCGAGGGGTCTGAACTCTGGGCCTGGGCGCTGTCCCTCAGCTCTTCAGCTCAAGGCTAGCGCTCTACCACTTGAGCCACAGCACCACTTCCGGCTTTTTTCTTTTTGCTTATGTGGTGCTGAGGAATCGAACCCAGGGCCTCAGGCATGCAAGGCAAGCGCTTTACCGCTGAGCCAACTTCCCAGCCCCTCAAAAAAATTTTTTTATGGGTCCTAGCTACTACTTGAAATTTAAGGTTCAAATTATGTATGACTAATATTTGCATGTATGTCTAATTTATGGTTGCTATATTCTAGTAATATACCTGCCAATTACCTATGTTATTTTCTGTTTCTTCAGAGTAGATGACTGTATGTTACATCTTAAAAGTTAATACATTATTGTTGTTTTGGTTTGGTTGTTGCAGTAATGGGATTTAAACTCTGTATCTTACTCTCTTACTAGGAAAAAACTCTTCCACTTGAGTCATACAATTAGTTCTTTTTGTTTTAATTTTCAGATAGGATCTTTTGTTTTTATTAAGCCTTGAACTGTTGTGAACCACAACATCCAACTTATTTGTTGAGACTTTGGTCTTGCTAACCTTTTGCCCAGGTTGACCTCAAACTGTGATCCTACCAATCTCCACTTCCCTAGTTAGGATTACAAACCACCACACCTGACCTAGTAAAGTTTAAAAAAGAATAAAAGGAAGGAGAGATTATTTCAAGTCTTGGTTGAAAGCCCTTGTTTAACAAAAAAATGAAGGCAAGGAATTAAAATATTTTAACATAGAGGCATAGAAACATTTTTAGAAATTATAAAGGCAAGAATGATGTAACTCTGGGCTCCTGTCATTTTCATTTAGTGGTCATCCACACATTTACTTCCACTTTCCTCCTAAAAGATTTCTTCCTTTTTTTCTTTTTTTTTGGGGTGTGTGTGTCCAGTCGTGGGGCCTGAACTCTGGGCCTGTGTGCTGTCCCTCAGCTCTTCAGCTCAAGGCTAACGCTCTACCACTTGAGCCACAGCGCCACTTCCGGCTTTTTTCTTTTTGCTTATGTTGTGCTGAGGAATCGAACCCAGGGCCTCAGGCATGCAAGGCAAGTGCTCTACCACTGAGCCACCTTCCCAGCCCCAATGCTAGATTTCTTTTAGGATATAAATTTATAAGTAACAGAGATCAGGTAAAATAAAATTTTGGAAGACAAAGCAAATGGAGAACTGATTTAGTAAGCATACAAAAGCTGAAGTTGGGAGGATAAGGAGACACTGAAGTTAGGAGGCTGGGGAGTACTCTACTCCCCAAAGACTCAGAACTTATTATTAGTTATAGCCATTGTGAAAATCCAAATCTCTAAGCAAAGGAAACAGATGACAACTGAGAAGACAAAATGAACAGCAATTAATTGTCTAGTCTTCCTGAAGGCTAATCAGTGATCAAATAACTGTTAATGTCCCTACCTGTATACCCAGGCCAACTGAAGGATGCAGAGGAAAAAGGAAAGTCACATTGAAAAGAGCAACTTGATTGAATGTGCAGTTACAATGTGGGAAAGCTTTTCCCAAGAAGGTGTGAAAGGAGGTTGAGTCTTAGAGGTGGAAGAAAGAGACGGGTGAAGAAAATATAATTTAGAAGAGTCTGAGTTTAAGGTTTTCACAAAACTTCATAGGTTTCAGGTCAGGTGGAGCTGAAGGGGGGCTTGGCCTGGGTTAGATTCAGATTTCAGAGGCAGTTTATACCATAGAAATGATAGGAGCAACAGAAAGAATATGTAAAGATAATAAAAATAGTGAGAAAAACTGACATTTAGAAGTTGGGCAGAACAATAAAATTCTATAAAAGAAACTGAGACAGAAGTGTCACAAAAATAAGTCAAGAACTAAGCTAAAACAGTGTCATGGAGGCCAATGGAAAAAGTTTTAATATAAAGAACTTGCCAAGTTCTAGTGGCTATTGTCCATAATCCATGCTACTTTGACAAAGGTATTGTGGTAATTCAATGAAAAAATGATGTTCTTTTCAGTAGATGGTTATAAGATATTCACCCTTACCTCCTACCATTTATAAAATATATCTCAAATTATAGGCCTCAAGCCTATAAAACTTTAGGAAAAAAACATAGGGAAGTTCTTTGTTACACTGGGATAAGGCAGAGATTGCAAATCATTTAAAATATTAAATTGTACTGCACCAAAACTTGATTTTTATTTGAAATATACTGTTAAAAACTTAGTGAACAGGGGCTGGGAAGGTGGCTCAGTGGTAAAGTGCTTGTCTTGCATGCTTGAGGCCCTGTGTTAGATTCCTCAGCACCCATTAGAAAAAAAAAAAAAAGCCAGAAGTGGCGCTGTAGCTCAAGTGGTAGAGCGCTAGTCTTGAGCTAAAGAGCTGAGGGACAGCGCCTAGGCTCAGAGTTCAGGCCCACAACCGAACCCCCCCCCAAAAAAAAAAAAAACAACTTTAATGAACACTACATTCTAGAAGGAAAATTGGTAAAAGATGTCTGATAAAGGACTTAGATCCTAAAATATATAAAGAATTCTTATATTCAGTAATAAAACAAGCCACTTCATTTTTTTAATGGATAAAGGAATTGAAAAAATTGATCATAGTTAATACTGAGATGCTAAATAAGCACGTGAAAATATGTTCAATATGCCGGGCTCTGGTGACTCACGCCTGTAATCCTAGCTACTCAGGAGGCTGAGATCTGAGGATCATGGTTCAAAGCCAGCCCGGGCAGGAGAGACCGTGAAACTCCTATCTCCAATAAACCACTAGAAAACCGGAAGTGGCGCTGTAGCTCAAGTGGTAGAGCACTCACCTTGAGCTGAAGAGCTGAGGGACAGCGCCCAGGCCGAGAGTTCAAGCTCCACGACCGAAAAAAAAAAAAAAAAAGAAAATATGTTCAATATTATGGACATTAGAGAAATACAGACTAAACTTCAAAGAAATATTCAATTTTGAAGAAATACCACTGCACACATATCAAAATACCTAAAATTAGAAATACTAAAAAATACTAAATACTGACAAAATTTTGAAAAAAAAAAAAAAAAAAACTAACTCAGTAAAACTCTTAATAAAATAGTATAGCCAGTTTGGAAAATAATTTCAGTTTCTTATGAAGTTTTCACTTAAACATATGACTTAGCAACCCATCCTTAGATATTTATCCTTGAAAAATTAGGTTAACATTAAAAACTTGTACACAAATGTTAATAGCTCTTTTCTTAACTGCTCAACTGAAAACAACCCAAATATCCTTCAGTAAGTAAATGGATAAACAATCTATGCATCTATATTATAGCAAATTATGTAATACTACACTGTAGATGGATCCCAAAGACATTGAAAGAAGCTACTCTTCTTCACCACAAGGTTATAGCCTGTACAATTCCATTTATGTAACTCAAAAAGAGACAGAGCCATTTGTTACCAAGGATTAGGAGCAAGAGGAGAGCAGGATTATAAAGTCATAGCAATAAGAAAATGAGCAAAGGACTGATAGCACCATTCTGTGTGCTAATTCTGATGGTGGTTGCATATACTAAAACCTGTAGAACTATATAACCAAGAAAACAGGCTCGCACCTGTAATTCTAGCTGTTCAGGAGGCTGAGATCGGAGGATCACAATTCAAGGCCAACTTGGACAGGAAAGTGTGAAAGTTTTATCTCCACTAAACTACCAAAATAAGCTAGTAGTAGAGCTGTGGTAAAGTACTAGCCTTGAGCAAAAGAAGCTCAGGGACAGTACCCAGGCCCTTGAGTTCCAGGGCCGGCACCAAAAAAGTGGGGGGCATAATTTAATGCATGTTATTTTAAAGTATAAATTTTAAATTTCCTCAGAGCTCTGAAAACATTGCTATGATTTTCTATTACCCAACATTGTTAAGCTTTCCTTTTTTAAAATCTGATTCTGCTTTCTTTGTAGATAACCTGTTTTCTCCCTTCTGTAACATATTGTAGATGTGTTTATGTATGGTATAAAAAAATTTCACCTGGATGTGTCTTGCTATACATAATCTTTCATTTCATCTGTGTGATAGTAACTGGACTCTGCATCTGAACACTAAATAGTTTTCATTATGACTTTTACTTCCAACGATCTATTTTCTCTGTTCCCTGTTTGAGGCATTTTTTAGACTTTTTTACTTCATATTCTTATTTTTTAATTCCTGAACATAAAGGCAAAATGAAAGAATATTTTAACAATTATCTTGCAGCCTTGTAATTTCATCAGTTACATTCATCAAGTAAAATTTTTTTTTTTTTGTTCGGCCGTGGGGCTTGAACTCTGGGTCTGGGCGCTGTCCCTCAGCTCTTCAGCTCGAGGCGAGCACTCTACCACTTGAGCTACAGCGCCACTTCCGGTTTTCTGGTGGTTTTATTGGAGATCGGAGTCTCACGGTCTCTCCTGCCCGGGCTGGCTTTGAACCATGATCCTCAGATCTCAGCCTCCTGAGTAGCTAGGATTATAGGCGTGAGCCACCAGCGCCCGGCTCATTAAGTAAATTTTTAAATGCTTTTTCAGTGTTTGAACTCTCTTGAACATCCTATTTATAATTTACCGGAATATTTTTTCTTTTGCTTGTCCATAATATCATTTTTAGATTCAATTTAGTATCTTCTTGCATTTGAGAGGCAAAAGAACAGAAGGAGCCAGGAGCTGGTGGTGGCTCACACCTGTAATCTTAGCTGCTCAGGGGGCTGAGTATGAGAATCGTGGTTCAAAGACAGCCTGGGTAGGAAAGTCCATAAGACTGTTGTCTCCAGAAAACCTGTGGCTCAAAGAGGTAAGAGTGCTAGCTCAGGGATAGCGTCCAGGCCCTGAGTTCAAGCTCCATGACTAACCTCCACTCCCCCACCCCCCCAAAGAAAAAAGAAAAAAGAACAGAGGGTTTAAAGTTAAAAAGTAAGTCTCCCTGGGTTCAAATTTCTAGGTCTGCCATTTGTGGCTGTATAATCTAAGGCAAATAATTTATCTTTTTTGAAACTCCGTTCCCCTCCCCCACCCCCTCTCTCTCTCTTATACAAACACAAAAAATGAGCATAATTATAGCATCTATTTCATAGAAATGTCATGAAGATTAAATGGAATAATTTGTGTAAATTCATAATTAGAATATATCTGATACTTGGTAGACAATGAAATATTAGCTATTATTACTATGTATTAAGTAGAGTTTTTTTTTAAGATTCCAGCAAATAAACAGGATTTTAGACAGACTTGGATCCATTCATTCAGAGAACACAGCATAGTATTTTAAGCCTAGTATTCACCTTCTATCTCAGTGTCACATTGCATATAAATAAGCATTGTGTTCAAAATTGTGCTACATTCTTTATGGATTTTTGTTTATTTTAGCATTAAAATACAGTGGAACTGAAAGTATAGTAAAAATTTGTTTTGCCAATATTTATCAATAGCATTGCACTTGTAAAAATGGGAAAATAAGGATGTTCATAATGAAATACCTAAGGAAAAACATGTAAATGACAGAGCAAGTCATCATACAAGACGAAGGTGATAGAGAACATGGGTTAACTAGAGCTGCAGCTTATTAGGGGTTTAGAGGCAGGAAGACATAATGATCACATGGATGTTAAAGTAGAGCCATTCCATGGAAGTTCACAGACCGAGCAGAAGAGTTTGGTCACTGTGCTGTAACAGAACATAGCTCAGATTTGTGAACGAAAAGAAATACTAGAAAAAAGGTATTTTTGCCCCTCTAGAGAAGATGCAGATGTTTTCAGTATTATGAACAATTCAACCCTTTTTTGTGAGCTATATCTAATTAAATTAAAGGAGAGTCAGTTCTATATTTTTCTATCTCATTTTATCCTTAAATGTTTAAATATAACATTTTTGAAAGATTGCATAGTTGTATGAAATAAGACTGTTGTCCATGACAATTCAAAGGTATGTAGGTTAAGATTATGAAGTAATTGAGGATAATGCAAAATTAAGATTGTAGGGTTTATTCCTCTTCAATTGTAGCAGGAAAACTAAAGGTAAATTACATAACAAAGTTCAGAATAAGTCATTTATAAGAATTCAAGTCCTTGCAAGTTTAAAAATGTCTGGTATGATTGTAACTACAATGCCGTATTGTGTAGTCAAAGCGCAGAGGACTTCAGGATGTGTATTTATGGACGATTCCCCAACAAGATAACTGCACTGCTCTGGAATGCAATTGCTGTGTCAATTGTTGTATTCTTATTGTTTTAGAATTTTTCCATCTTTCAATTTAATTAAGTTAGAATGTGTCTAACGTTATTTGTAAAGAATTCCATATTTATATTTTGCAATCAACATTTGACTGGTGTGCAGGTTTTAGAAATGAACTGTGATGTGTAAACACTTGTAAGATAATGAATAGCTCTTTCTAGGCTAAATGTTTTATGATTGCTTACTCCCTGCTAATTGGTCATGGGTTGAAATCCCTCATTGTTTAATTTTTTAATTTGTGGGAACTTTTTATAAATGAGTATGTAGGGGCTTCATATCACAGCTGTTGTCATTTAAAGTTTGGACAGCATCATTACAAATGAAGCCCTGCTGTGAAATCAAAGTCAAAAGGCATCTTGGCATTCCAACCATTTCCTTGGGAGAAGATTACAGCTCAAGTCTGTTGAACTTTATTGCCTTGGGCCTCATGACAGTTTTCAGAAACATGCAAGGCATTTCTGTTAAAGAAATTCAGATGTGCTAGGACACAAATGATATTCTAGCTCATAGCTCTGTTCTAAGGGGGTAAAGAGTAAGTCAGGAAAAAGATTCACCTTTTTTGCTATATTCTGGAATTATTTTATTCAAAAAAATCTGTGGAGATAATTGAGCCTATTAGTAATACTATATAGGGAAAAGATGTATTGTTTTTCTGTATAGCTCCTGTTGTAAAATAAAAATCTAAACATGACTGAGGTAATAACTGCCTTCAAAGTCTCTCACCTTTCCTTTTCTTCCCTCTCCACCTTCTCTTCCCTCTCCTTTCTTCCCCTTCTTTTTCCTTCCCTTCCTTTTTCTTTCTTCCCATTTCCTGGTACTGGAGATTTATCCTAGACTTCTTACGTTGTAGGTAAGCACTAAAGTCATCTTTCCATTGACTTTATCATTCTCCTTATAGAAAATTCTCATTGATTTATATTTCTACCTCTCCCTTCCTGTCTCTTAATACATATGTCTGAAAGAGAAATATTACTCAAATAGTTTATTTTATATCTAAAAATCCATGTCGTTTTTTTTTTTGTTTTTGTTTTTTTGGGTCCGGTCGTGGGGCCTGAACTCTGGGCCTGGGCGCTGTCCCTCAGTTAGCACTCTACCACTTGAGCCACAGCGCCACTTCCGGCTTTTTGCTTTTTGCTTATGTGGTGCTGAGGAATCGAACCCAGGGCCTCAGGCATGCAAGGCAAGCGCTCTACCACTGAGCCACCTTCCCAGCCCTAAAAATCCATGTTTTTAAAATTTAAAGCAAAAGATCACTTGATCCAACTTGAGATCTATACAACCAGTAACCAGATTCCAACAAAGGTCTTCAGAGACATCATAAGAGAATATAGTTGTCCCTTTCATTTAAAGATGTATCCTCTTCAGCCACAAATTATCTCATTCCTTTAAAATGTGTTCTTGTTACCTGTTTTCCCTCTTAGGGTAGAGTTTTCTGACTTCGTTAGATACACATAGTAGATAATAAGTATTTGCTGAATGAGTGAAAATTGTTATACAAAGGAGTATCATTTTATTTTTCTTTAAAAATTGAATTCCTAATTATACCATTTGTTCCTATTGATTCTTTGACCTTGTAACATTCTGCAAGGTCTACCCAAATATTCTGCCACTTGTCATGAATATTGATACTGCTTCTAATTCACTACAGTAAAAATACTGTCAAGCCAGCACAGTGGCACACATCCAGTTGCAGCTAGTGTCCATTAGATCAAATAGATTTTTATGTGCATGTTCCTATGTGTATCCACTAGTTCTAGCTTTTGTATTCAGTAACTCTAGCTTTTGAGGTATTTCTGTAAATCTTCTGAATATTAGTTTCTTACCTGTTTGACTTGTCAAACTCTTGAAAGAAAATTATTACAATTTCAGCACAATTGTGAATCTTCCTTTTTGTTCATTTTTGGCTTATATATTTTGAGGCTATTATTAAGTGTATATACTTTTTAAATTGTTATAGCTTCTTAAATTGAGCTATTTACTATTTGCAATGCTTTTATCTCTAAAAATGCTTTTTGTCTTAATGATTATATGTCTAATTCATAGCCACATGTAGTAGTACACTCCTGTAATCTCAGCACCCAGGAAGCTAGCAGGAAGAGTATTGCAGAGCCATCCTGGGCATAAACACATAGCATGACCCTGTCTTAAAAAAAGAAAATTGGGGGGCTGGGAAGATGGCTCAGTGGTAGAGCGCTTGCCTTTCATGCCTCTGAGGCCCTGGATTCGATTCCTCAGCACCACATAAGCAGAAAAGCTGGAAGTGGTGCTGTGGCTCAAATGGTAGAGCACTAGCCTTGAGCTAAAGAGCTGAGGGACAGTGCCCAGGCCCAGAGTTCAGGCACCATGACTGGCAAAAAGAAAAGAAAAGAAAATTAGTCTTACCCTGTTCTATTTCCTTTCTTTTTTTTTTTTTGGGGGGGGGGGTCTATTTCCTTTCAAAGTCTGTGCTACCATGATTATATATTTTGATCATATCTTGATGTAATGTGCCCACAAAGACATTTTCATTGTCTTTTTATGGTCAACATATGTTTTAGCCAGTCTAGGATGGTGCATATCTCTAGGGCCAGCACTCTAGAGATTGAGTTTGAGAACTGCTTGGGCAATATAATTAGACCACATCCAAAATTATTAAATCTAGTAAATTATATTTGAAAATACTATCTGCCAAATTTCTCTGATAGAACCATAGTTTTTAAAAAAAAGGTCTGAGAAACCCTACTGAGAGAGAAAAATCTTAATTTTGTTTGCTCACTATTTTCCCAATTTCCCCCTAAGTAATAATAGATACAGAGCTCATATTTACAGAACAGTTTGAGGATATTTCTACCACCAGCCCTCACAAACTCCCCTACTAAAACACTTAGCCCTTAATCTTCCTTGTAGAATCAAGCTTCTTTTTCTTCATATGTTATATTTGCTGATATTGTCAAGGATTCTGCTGTTTCGTATGATTTTTTTTTGCTCTTTTTTTATTGTGAAAATACTGTACAGAGGGGTTACAATTACATGGGCAAGATAATGAGTACATTTCTTATCAAGCATTGTAGCCTCCTCCTTTGTTTCCCCTTCCCATCCCTTCCCATCCTCTCCCCCCCCCCCCCCGCCCCACCACCCAATCCTCCTTCCCCCCCCACACACACACATATGAATTCTTTACTCTCCTATAGAAATTAGATTTTTTTTTTCCAAGAATGAATCTTGCTTAAAGTAGCTATCTGTGACCTTCCTTTAGGAAAAAAAAAAAAAAACTAATCTGTATCCTAATCATGTCAGAAGCCACTAACCCTTTGCACATGGTCTTTTCTCCCTCTTTATTTGATGAATTTTCTCTAAAACATTCAAAATTATTAGCCTTTCTTCTCTTGACATCACTCTTGATTTTCCTATCTTGGTTTTCCATTACTTACTATACATAAATCATAAATAGCTATCTTTCTGGTTTCTACCCTGAGCTCCTATTTCTCATTTTTTATTTTCTCCTTGAATTTTATTCTTTTATTGAGTCACGTGTTTATCCAATATATAGTAATCAATGTGATAACTTAATTTCAGGTATTAAATTTAATATATAGGGAATATTACACGTAGACTTACGGTATTAAGTGTAAGAAGTTTGAGCATGTCTTATTTTTTTAAGTTGTGTCAGAGAAAGTGAGCTATTTGAAAATTTTTTATTTAGGGATTTTTGTTATTCCAATACTCATTAGAGTATATTCTTAAAAAAATGTTTATCAGAACTAATGATGCTTGAAATTATTACCAGATTATGGTACCTAGTATATTTATGCTAGACAAGACTGCCTAAATTTAGAGTAGGTGGTCTCCCAGGCCATGACTTGTGAAAGAAAGCCTTTTCCTTTCTTTCCCAGGGCAGTAATCATCCTGGTACTCCATGCTGGACCTACTAAGTACCAATAGTGTTTTGAAACGAACCAAAGCTGTCAATGGTATATTTCTACTTTGCATTCTGACTCTGTCTTTTCTTCTAAGCCTTTGTCCTTGATATCCACACACTTATACTGCTCTAAACCTCCTACTGCTCTCCTATTGAGGTCACCTTAGCTTTCCTCATACTACAAAATTATTCATGGAAGCTCAGAAAACTCATATTTCTACCCTAGGAATGGAATGAAACGAGAATAAAAAGTGTCATGAAAAATCATGCACTGATAGATTCTAGTCATGCTCTGGTAAATTTCTATGTTTTTTTTTCTCTCACCTAGAAAGTGGAGAAATTACACTAGAGTAATTTATATCTAAGGTTCAAGTTCTGTGAGTTTAAAATCAGTTCACACAAACATGAATAATGGTAAACGAAGGTGTGAATAACTGATTGGTCAGGAATTTGCATTTTGATAGAAATAAAGTACAGTGTTTAAAGTTGGGTTTTTATTCATGGTGCCTGACCATCTAGGAAGGAGGTCAGTTGCACCTTTTGTTGCCCTTAGGCACTGTGCCAGTCCCACCTATGACTCACTTTATGTCGCATTGCCAAATGAAGGACTGGTTAATAAAACTGTGCATATACTCACCTAAACGTAATGTCTTCAAGATTCCTCCATTTTATAGCATGTGTCAGAAATTCCTTCCTTTTTTAAAGCTAATTAATGTTCATTGTGTTTGTTTTATTATGTTTATTTCCATATGCACACACGAGTTATGTGAGTATACAAATACATAGCTTTTTGCTTTTAGTTTTTGTCTTTATTTTGGGGGGATTATGGCAATAAGTTAGAAATACTGGAGCACATAACTCCTTTTTTCTCTGTATATCCTGTTTATTTGTTTGGGGCTTGAACTCTGTGCCTAGGCACTGTCCCTGAGCTCTTCAGCTCTAAGGCTAGCACTCTACCACTTGAGCCACAGCACCACTTCCAGTTTTCTGGTGGTCCTGCTCGGGCTGGCTTTGAACCGCAATCCTCAGATCTCAGCCTTCTGAGTAGCTAGAATTACAGGCGTGAGTAATTACCTGTTTTCCAATTTTATATAATTCTGAGTTTTTTCTTTTCTTTTTTTCAAGGACTCATACTATTTTCCACAGCAGTTACACAACTTATTATTCCAATTGAGATTTTTGTGCTGTTTCCTAACAACATTTCACACAGTGAGCTTCAATGTTAGTGATATTTCTTCCCTGATTAATAGCCTATTTATGTAACACTATGAAAAAATACTCCCAACTACTTATAAAAGGCATCCCAGGGCTGGGAAGGTGGCTCAATGATAGAGCGCTTGCTTTGCATGCATGAGGCCTTGGGTTTGATTCCTCAGCACCACATAAGCAAAAAGAAAAAAGCTGGAAGTAGTGCTGTGGCTCAAGTGGTAGAGTGCTGGCCTTGAGGTGAAGAGCTGAGGGACAGCGCCCAGGCCCAGAGTTCAAGCCCCACAACCAGACCCCCCCCCCCCCAAAAAAAAAAAAGGCAGCCCAGGGCTGGGAAGGTGGCTCAGTGGTAGAGCGCTTGCCTTGCATGCATGAGGCCCTGGGTTCGATTCCTCAGCACCACATAAGCAGAAAAAAAAAAGAAGGAAGTGGCACTGTGGCTCAAGTGGTCGAGCGCTAGCCTTAAGCTTAAGAGCTGAGGGCCAGCGCCCAGGCCTAGAGTTCAAGCCCACGACCAGACCCAAAAAAATAAAAATAAAAAATAAAACAAAAGGCATCCCAATCTTACATACATACTAAATGAAAAAAAAACAAACTTAGACAATAGGTAAATCAATTAAAACCTCTAGAATTTTTTTTATAAATTATGCAACTTCTAATATTAACAACCTTTGTAAAAGAAACAGGTAAAAAGTAGCTGCTTACCAATAGTGTATAAAAATGATACCCTTCCTAAAGGTGTTTTTACTTCATTTCTGAAAGGAAGTGCTTCAGAGTTTATAGTTGTTACCATCCTTAACCTGTGTCTTAGTGACAATTTAGAATAACAGCTTCACAGGACAGTAGACAATGTATCCTAGATTTAGGGCTCCATATATTTGTGATTTCTATTAAATATCCTAATAATGTTTATCTGTTTTTGTTTAAGGATTGTTCAAGTTTAGAAGAATATAACATTGCTGCAGCATTACTCCCTCTAACCAGTGCTTTCTATAGGGTAAGTTGATCTCTGTATAAGATTAATGGAAGTACATTAATCTTGTCCTTAGTGTACTGAAGATGTACCTATGGTTATATTTGTCATAACATTTATTACATGCTATATGTAGAAAATTTAATATGAAACCTTAAATCATTACTACAGCATGCCCCCCATTCAACTTGCTTTATTTTCTTCATAACACCTGAGATTCTGTAATACATTGATTTTTTTTTTTTTTACATTTGTTTCTCCCTACTGTTTAAGACTAAAATTCATGAGACTTCTAAAACAATAAAAGGTGAACAGAGGAAGCAGCTGCTTCCTCTAGGGCTTAGGCAGAATACTCAAAAAAGGAAACTGGGAAGAGGATTCCTCCTCCAATGTAGGTCAATTCATGTCCTGTTGAAGTGGCCACTGACAACATTGTTTTCTGAGGTGCTACAAACCAAGATTGGCAGGCATGAGTGCTAGCAACACTTACTGGGTACCTGTTTATGATGCTACTGGATCTTCTAGAGTACTATCAGGAAAACCATCACTTGGTGTACCATTGAAACTTCAGGGATAGAAGAAAAACCACTTCCTACTGAAGAGTCCCTGAAGTATGTTATTTTGACAATACCAAACATTGTGCTCACAGAGCATTGCAAAGGAGGGGATAGATTTGGAAGAGTCACTGCATTGAAAATTGATACAAAGGGGTTAAGTAAGGTAGACCACACTGATTCTTGGATATTTTCTGGATTTGCCTCTTATGGAAAATTATTTCTAGTTCTTGGTTGGTTTTCTTAATTCAAGTAGTACATGCATTAGCCTGGCTGCAAATTGCAGATGAGCCACCCTCATATTTTCCACCTAGTATAAGTCGCTAAGTCTTGAGACTTACTCAACAGTGCCTTAGGAAATGGACTCAGCTACTTACTACTTTTTAAGTACTATAATAAATAATCTTTAGTACAACTTTAGTTTATTGAACATTTCAACATGTAAAGTTACTTTTTCAGTGAGCATCGTGACAGCAACAATACTGACACGGCTCCTAGACTTCAATACTCTCTCTAATATAGGAAATAACTTAAAAATGTAACTAGTCCATCATACTACTCACCAGATGGACATTTTCTTGGATAAAATAATATGTATACATAATTAGAAAATTCTATATTGTGAAAAGCTATAAAATGTGAAATAAAAGCTTCCTTTTCTATCTCTACCCCATTTTCTTCCTTAGGATAGTGGGAATATATGATTTAAACAGGAGTCATATGTTATTTCCCAAATATACAGATAAAAATTATCTATTTTTTCTAAAAGTGAAAGGAATCATACTATTCATACTATTTTCTCACATGATGTCTGACACGAAGTCATAGATGAATAATAAATAGTCCTTACCTTCAATAAACATACTTTCTAATATCTTCTGTATTCATTATTCACATATGGACAGTAGAGGACCATTTCAAAGTTAATGCATAACCTTTGTCTTACACTTGTTTCCTTAGGTCCTGTTTGTTAACAGATTGTTAAATTAAGTGCTAATTAAATGCTTAAAGCAAGAGTTCTTATTTTAATGTTACTTTACTAGAAGAAAAAAAATTGTAGAGTAAGAGAAAGCCAATAGAATGAAATTGAACTAAAATTTGTGTTATTCCTTCCCAGAAACAGCAATGGGAAATTATGAAGGCTTTAAGCTTCTTCATCACAAGCCAGCATTTAATGCCTTCTCCCTACATGACCTATGTATCTTAGAGTCATCTTATTGCAGTTCTTTGTAACCTAGGTTTTTTAGAGTTTCCTGGAATCTATCAAAATGTGTAAATCCCTCCTTAACTTACTTTTTTTGAAGCATATCAGTTAGATATTGATGCTCAAAATGATCTCAGGGGAGCTCATACATTTTCATTTGCTACCCATCGTTATTTATTTTACCCTAGTAGCAAAAGTAAATGCCCTGTTTATCTTAAATCCAAGCACCCTGAAATAAAGACTCCAAATTACAAAGATCTCCCACATACACTTGACATTTTGAAGCTGTTTTGTAAGTTGAAATGGGTCCTACTTCCTAAGCATTAGTTAGGGACCAGTCTTAACAGAACAACATTCTTCAAGACTCTCACTTTATTGTGCATGTAAAGATTCTTTTCTACTATCTACCCATTCAAAATATTTATTAACAGATTTATTGAGATACAAGAAAATTTACCCATCGTAAGTGTATGTCAGTGATTTTATGTATTTACAGAATTGTAGTGATTAAGCATTGGCATGACTATACACCAAATAATTTGTGTCATCCCTCAATGTTAGGATGTATTGAATAGATGTACAGCCTCCATCCGTTTCGTCACCTTTATTTGGCCATGTGCTTCTGGTTTCACTTGGTAGTCATCACCACAGCAGCCACAGGTTTTTTATTCCATTCCAGTCTTAATTACTAATCTCTATAACACTCAAACCACATATCATACTTTAAATGATTTTATTCAGTTCTAAAAACTGAAAAAGAGTAAAGAGGCTAGCCATCAGGTTCCAGTGACTCATGCCTATAATCCTAGCTACTCAGGAGACAGAGATCAAGAAGATTGAGATTTGAGGGCAGCTCAGGCAAAAAGTTCATGAAACCCCTATCTCAACCAATAGCTAGACACTAGGGTACATTCCATTCATTCATTCACAACAAGAGGCTAAGATTAGGAGGATCACAATTGCAAGCCAGCCCGTGCAAAAGAATTAATTACACCCCATCTAAACAGAAAACAAAACTGGATATAGTTATGTGCAACTGTTGGCTGAGCTAGAGCATACAGCATAAATAAGAGGCTCATGGTCCAGTCCAGCTTGGTCAAAAAGCATGACCAGAACAAAAATTGCTGGAAATATGATTCAAGTGGTAGAGCACACATGAATAAAAAGGACAGAGATGTGGCCTAAGTGGTAGAGCTCCTGCCTTATAAGTGCAAAGCCCTAAGTTCAAGCACAACTACTGCTCCCCCCACCAAGTTCCAGTAAAACTAAAATATGTTTCAATGAGTCTCAATGAAGTACACCTCTGAAAACATTTTTTCTTTTCCCTTTTGCCTAGAGACAGTGAATTGACAGCACTACTATCCCCTAATTTCCCCAGACATTTTCATGTTTATTATCTGTCTAGCATCCATACTGTCTTGTCTAGCATACTTAAGCTTTAGCTTAGAGTGCACAAGGGGAAGAAATGCCAATTAATTGGATGCCATGATTTAAATGATTGTCATAGGATTTATAGTCTCCAATTTCTACAAATCTCTAATAGAAAACACAAAATGCACAAATTACAACAAATACTTTTTGTGTTTCTATGATGATTTAGAAGTTACTTCAATACTGACTTGTGCCTTACTCTTTAATATGGACCCTAATTGACAGTTTGTACATAATTCTGATAGAATCTACATAAACTTTTTATAGTACCAAGATTACAGCCAGAAAAAAATGGTATAGCAATATTTTCAAAAAGGTATTTTGTTATGATTTTTATTTGATAAATGATAAAAAGTTCTTTAAAAATCTACATTTAGGGACTGGGAAGGTGGCTCAGTGGTAGAGCACTTGCCTTACATGCATGAGGCCCTGGGTTCGATTCCTCAGCACCAGAAGAAAAAAAAAAAAGCTGGAAGTGGTGCTATGGCTCAAGTGGTAGCGCACTAGCCTTGAGCTGAAGAGCTGAGGGATAGCGCCCAGGCCCAGAGTTCAGGCCCCATGACAGGACCCCCCCCCCAAAAAAAAAACAAAAATTCTACATTTGGGGGGCTGGAAACGTGGCTCAGTGGTAGAGTGCTTGCCTTGCATACATGAGGCCTTGGGTTCAATTCTTCAGCACTACATAAGCAGAAAAAAGCCAGAAGTAGTACTGTGGCTCAAGTGGTGGAGTGCTAGCCTAGAGCTGAAGAGCTGAGGGACAACGCCCAGACCCAGATTTCAGGCCCCACAACCAACCAAAAAAAAAAAAAAATCTACATTTGGGTTGAGAAAAATGTGAGTGTGTTTACTACAACAGAAATCTGGTACACTAGAATTTTATAATGGCTAGAGAATTAGTTGTTGCTTTTATTTCCTCCCTTTATTTCTGCTCGTATTTTAGAACAATTTGACATTCCTTCTTCCTCCTCCCTTTCAGCATAACCTCTCCTATGGCTTACTTTTCCTTTCAGTGTTTGAAGGCCGGTCTTTTTCCTAGTGCTCCTGAAAGTCTCTGCTTCTGAGAAACTGTACTATAATTCGTTTGGACTTCTATTTTTCATTAAAATTAGTCTATTCACTATATAGGTAAACTGAGAGAAAGCAATTTACAGAGAATCTTTAGAACAGATTAACTATTTTGTTTTCTAGTGAATATATTTTTTAAATTTCTTTTGTTTTAACTTGGAGCATTTTTTCTAAATATTTTGACCTTTTTATATGATAACCAAAAGTTGGAGCCCTTTTGTTCATTCAAATGAGGCAAACTTGAAATGCAGTCCTATTCTGTTCAGAAGAACTACTACCAAGTTTCAAGTGTTAGAAATACAAATGTGAATAACACATAAACTTACAAAAAGATAGTGAAACAGTCATTTTAGGCAACATAAGAATACATGAAGCCAGGCACCAGTAGCTCATGTCTGTAACTCTAGTTCTTCAGAAGGCTGAGATCTAAGGCTCACGGTTCAAAGCCAGCCCAGGTAGAAAAGTCCTTAAGATTCTTATCGCCACTTAACCAGCAAAACGCCAGAAGTGGAGGCATGGCTCAAGTAGTAGAATGCCAATCATGAATGAAAAAGTTGAGTGAGAACTTGAAGCCCCAAGTCCATTAGTTAGCCATAATGAAAAATGAAATCATGTCATGTGTAGGAAAATGGATGGATTTGCAGGACATCATATTGAACAAGACAAACTAAAAAATACATCATATGCTTTTGCTTATATGTGGAAGATAGACCTAAAAGACATACTTATTCATGGGCATGTAAATGCCTATTTATTCCTATATGCATAATCATATTTGTATGTAGGTATATGTATGAATACACAAACACAACATCTGAGTCTAAAGGACTACATAGAATAGAAGGGAAATGGAAAAAAATGAATAATTTTGAAATGCATTGCAATTATATATGAAAACAGCATACAGAAAGCTATTGATCAACTGGGTTGGGGGTTAGGGCTAAGAGAAACAGATGGTTGAGGGCATTAGCAGGAGTGGATTGGGCAAACAAGTAGCACAAATGAGGATGAAAATAGTCCAAGTAAATGTCTTAAGTGTATAAAAATAGAACAATAAAACCTATTAGAAATTTGTATTATCTATAACTAGTTGTACAAAGGAGTTTCCATCCAATGGAGCAGTTTATTACTACAATACGCCTTGATCAGTGTCACCCTTTTCACAATTCTCCCCCTAAAATCATTTAAAGGAAGGCATACGGAAAAAATGATAGAGCACATGAGTGCATAAATGTCACTTTCTTTTATTTTTTACTTTTACTGTCAACATAGGGTTTTTCCTCTTTGTTTTTTGGGTTTTGTTTCTGTGGTTTTGTTTGTTTGTGGTGCTGGGATCTGATGCTAGGTAAGTGCTATACCACTGATCTATGTCCCCAGTCTTTTCAAATTTTTTTTTATTTTAAGACAAAGTCTCACTAATGAGTTGCTTCAAACTTGTAATCTTCCTACCTCAGCTTCTCAAAGTGCTGGAATTACAGGAATATACCACCAGACAGGGGCATAGTCTTCCAGTATGAATAAGGACGATAATATTATCTTCCTTATTGGGTCATTATGAGGATTAAATGTTAATGACTGTTGCTGAGTGGGATTGGTTGTAATTTATTACTTGCCTGCCTTTGTCTTTTCTTCCTTTTGTCAAACTCAGCTTTGTTTTCCCCTCTACATTGCTGATAGGAGTAGATAGATACAAGAATCAATACTCAGACCATTGATAGGAGTAGATAGATACAAGAATCAATACTCAGACCATTGTCCAGTTAATTCTAATTGTACTGAGTCTATATAGTAATGCAACCCAAAAATAGTCAAGAGGATTTATAGAAGGGAGAGCTCCCAGGTCTTGAGTTCAAGCCCCAGGACTGGCACAGAAAAGTGACACTCCATCTGAAAAATTACCTAAAGCAAAAAGAGCTGAGGTGGCTCATAGTAGTAAGCACAAGGTCTTGAGTTCAAACCCAAGTACCACCAAAAATAAATAATACCTACCTGCATATATCCAGTGCCATGGAAGTGGTAGGTATTATCATTAGTGTTATTATGTAGATCTGTGAAGTCTAGATATGAATGAAGAACTATTACAAGTGCTCGAGAAAGAAAATCATAATGAATTAAATAATATTTTACTAACTTTACAGTAAAGCCCAGTTTAAAGTAAATACTGATTAATAAGATATTTTCAAGTTCCAGAAAAACAGAACAATAATCTATAATAATAACTCATAATAATAATCCATGCTGAATTACTTTACATATTAAAAATACTTTTATTACTTGTATTATACAGTTGTATAGTATGTCACCATTAATAATTCTTCCTCATTGTCATAATCAAATTTTACAGATATCCTAATATCTGTAAATGTTACAGGAGTTTTTCTATAAAATAACAATGAAAGTGGCAATTCAAAACTCTCAACAAATAATAAAGTGGTTTATTTCTACTCAAGCAAGCCCTAGGATACTTTGAAATGTTCTCTGGCTGGTGTTTGCATTTTTCCTGTCTCCCACGTTAAGGAAGCATTTGTATTGGACAGGAATTCTTGTGTATTTGCTAAGTAATTGGTTTCCCAGTTGTGTTTTTTGATGACTTGACTCATTATTACAAAGATCTGTGGTGTTACAAGGAAAGTTGTAGATAACCAACAAATTTTGCTTTATTATTTTTCTTACAAAAACAAGTACATTTGTTTAATTGGGGGAGGTGAGGAGAGTTGTAGGCGTATACTTGGCCAAAGCTTAAATCTTTCCTCTTTCTATCCAAGAAGCTTAACTGAAGCTGACATGACTTCTGGGAAGTGCATTGCAGCTGACAACTGGGCATGTCCCATGCCAAAGTATTATCATGAAAAATTGGTCCAACAGGACTTGAATCTTCTAGGATTGTGCCTAATTTTTTTAAAATAATGCCTTATTTGTAATGATAAGCTTTGAAATTCTATAGCATCACTCTCTTTAGGAAGATGTTACACGCTGTGTAACAATGAACAATTACTTTTTCTTCCTCAGACAACCTCTGAGTAGCTTCATTTTAAATTTTTTAAACTTTCATGTGACAGTACCTAACCCCACAGAAGAGTATTAAATATATCTTCAGACTCCGAAAGGTATATGGTTATAGAATAGTTTATCTTAGATTAAGTGTTGGGGAGAGCCTTCTGTCCAGCGAATCTTATTTAAGTATTGTTTCAGCTCATTTCTCTTTATCTGTTTCCCCCTTTTTCTTCTTTGTCTTGAAAAATGGGATTTTTGTAATTTTAAATATTTAAGAAATGCTTACTATGTTGAAAAGGGGTGAAAGAGCATTAGTCTCTTATGGTTTACATGTGTAATTCTTCGTGTGTGTGTGAGAGAGAGAGAAAGAGAGAGTCTCACTGTGCAGTCTAGGCTGGCCTCAAACACATAATTCTCCTGCTTCAGCCTACTGAGTGTTGGGAATGCAGCACTTGTTGATAAAAATATCATAAAAGAATTTTTTATCAGGCCACTTGATCCCTCCTTTGAGTATAACATCTATCCACTCACTCATTAGATGTAGAAAATAGGATGGGAAAGACAATTTGGAATCAAATCACAAAATGTCTAGAATGTCACTTAAAGGAGTTTAGATTAATATTAAGTAACAATTCTAAACAGACAAATAGTATGATTGTATTGAGAAAGTTAAAGCAATGTAGGTCAGGCGGACTGAGAGGAAGAGAGGCTATAACAGACAAATGCTGATTAGGGAACTTAGGGAGAAATTCACAAAGAGATAACAAGGGCTGTAAGTAGACCAAATACCTACAAAAGATAAACAAATGTAAATCATACAGGCCAAATGAAGAACTGGCATCCTATCTAAAGGGAAGCTACTTCCCAGCCTCAGCAACTGGTACAACATTTTCTGGTGTTTTCCAAAGAAATTGGAAACTTTAGCTTTCATTTAAAAATCTTTACGTTTTTAAATTGACCTCAGATTTTAAAAATTCTTCACAGCCAGATAAAACACATCTCTGCAGCAATGTTCAGCTAGTAGGATTTTAACTTTACAACCTCTAGATTTTAGCTTCTGGTTGTAAATTCTTGATACGTGTGAGAAAAAGCCTACACTTTGGATTCAGAAAGATGTGGACTTAAATTTTATCTCAAACTTGAACTCTTAAATGAATGTCTGAAATAGAGATAGCTAAAGATGAGATGAAATGGTGCATATAAAAGCACTTACTATATGCCAGCGCTCTGGCATATAGTAAGTATACAATGAATATTGGCTAAATGAAAGGATATGAATAGACTACCAATTGAATATCTATATCATCTGTCACTGGATATACATTGAAACATAAAACAAACATAGTTCCTGTGCTCACAGTGCTTAGTCAGAGTTCTACAGATCAACATTCTTTTATTTTTATTTTTATTTTATTGTAAAGGTGCTGTACAGAGGGGTAACAGTTACATAAGTAAGGTATTGTCCAACATTGTTTCCTATTACTTACTCCTTCATTTTTCTCCCACTATCCCTCCCTCCCCCCCCAAAATATTGTAAAGTTCATTTCCAACATAGTGTTTTGTGAGTATCATTATTACATTGGGTCATCTTTTGTCTTTGTTTCACCATTTTGTTATTCCCTTTCCCTTCCCCAGACAGTGATTGCCAAAGATAAACCAAAGGGAAAAAGAAAAATGAAATAAAAAGAAAGAACTTGATACAGTACATTGATGACAACAAGGTCAACAACCAAAAAAAGACCTTGTTTTGGAGTTCATTTTGATTAGCATCATTTTATATGGTCATATGTACATAGCTATTGAACTATTGTGATTCTCTGCTAGGACTATCCTAGACATATACTACTTATTACAAATGAAAGAAATCTGGAGCTTACGTTTCTTTGGGTCTGGCTTACTTAATAGGATTTTTTTCCAAGTCTTTCCAATTCCTTATGAATGGGGCAATGTCATTCTGTCTGATGGAAGCATAGAATTCCATTGATCTATTCATATATTGAGGGGCATCTGGGTTGGTTCCATATCTTAGCTATGGTAAATAATGCTGCAATGAACATACTTGTGCTGGTAGTTTATTGTGGCCTTGTGATCATTTGGATAAATGCCCAGGAGTAGGATTGCTGAATCATAGGGAAGTTCTATGTTTAGTCTTTTGAGGAACCTCCATTCTGCTTTCCAGAGTGGTTGAACCAGCTTACGTTCTTACCAACAGTGTATTGGCCACATCCCCGCCAGCATCTGTTATTGTTTTCTTGATAATGGCCATTCTAACTGGGGTGAGGTGGAATCTCAATGTGGTTTTGATTTGCATTTCTTTTGTGGTGACCTATGCTGAACATTTCTTCATGGCCATTCTTATTTCCTCTCCAGAGAAGTCTTTTTTAAACTCTTTAGCTCACTTATTAATAGGATAGTTGTTTCTTTGAGGATTTGTTGTTGTGGGTTTTAATTTTTTGAGCTCTAGGTATATTTTTTATATGAGGCCCTTGTCTGCTGTATAGCAGTGAAGAACAGATCAGCATTCTTAATTACTATTCTATCCTACCTGTTATTGGCCTTCTGTTCTGTCCTCCAAGCTGTAATTCCAGCTAGAACTAAAGCAGTCTTCCACTTGTCACTTTCCCCTCAAGAATGGGATGGAATATGCAAAATCCTATTATGTGTACTTCCTTAGTTTCATCTGTGATAAATGGTTTTTCCCTTGCACTGTAGCTGTGACAGTAAACAAAGATTTTTGCCCTTAACTATGCTAAACATTTTGACTCAGACCAATAGTAGGAGAGAAATGTCTTTCTAGAAATGAACTCAACCTTCTCCAATGGGCTTCTGTCTTTTTTCTATGTCCCTGCTCCTCTTAGGGATGGCCTCAGGGTTCTGGTGTGTTGCTCTGAGAAACACAGGACATTCTTGCTGATTTGATACTTTTGTTGATTTTCTGTGGGCTTTCATATTTTCATTAGGGCATAGACTATATAGTCTTATTATGATAGGAATTAGAAAACTTTTGCTAAAGTACAGCCTGATATCATAGTTATAAAACAATGAAAAATGTAAATCTTTATGGATAATACAAGCAAACATTTGTTAACTGCTTGTCCCTAAAGAGAATGTTTTAAATAGATTATTTCCTTAGTTTAATTTTGCTTAGGTAGCATTGTTTCCTTCATATTAGTCAGCATTGTTAACATTTTTGAGATGTCATAGATTTGATGGGTATTTGTGGAGGAGCTGCTGAATTACAGAAGAAATTATTACAGCAAAAAACAGATTATGAAGTACTATAAATACTCAACTCAGTGATTCAGCAAATTCCCCTTATGTCTATAAAGTGCAAACATCCTGTACCTAACTCATGAGGCCTGTTTTTAATTTCTGTTACTTTATAGTTGTCTCTGTCTCTGATAGATTTTCACATGATACTATCATTATTATCATTATTTATTATTTTTGTCGGTCATGGGGCTTAAAATCTGGGCCTGAGCACTGTTCCTAAGCTCTTCAGCTCAAGGCTAACACTCTACCACTTGAACTACAACACCATTTCTGGTTTTCTGGTTGGTTTATTGGAGATAAGAGTTTCACAGACTTTTCTTGCCCAGGCTGGCTTTGAACTATGATCTTCAGATCTCAGCCTCCTGGAGTAGCTAGGATTACAGGTATGAGCCACCAGCGCCCAGCTTTGCCCATAGTATTTATACCTTATAAAATGGCAGTTTCTGGTTTCAACACTGCTCTAGCTATGTGACTGAGATTATATTCCTTTCCTTCTGTCTCAACACTCCACATGTCAATGAGAAAATTAAACACACTCTGATGTTTCAAGTAAGTAATTCAGGTTTAACCAGTGATAAGTATTTTTACCTGCGTACATACTTTCATAGTTGTGTACTTTCACAGTGCACAACTTGTAACTTCTGCAAGTATTTGCTTATAAATAGGAAGATCTACTGTCACTAACTTGGATTTAAACTCCTCCTATCCCTCTGAATTTTGAAACTTAGGCAGCATATTCTAAGCCCCCAAACTGGACCTCCCAGGGATGACTAACAAAGCAAATTGGGAAAATATATGGCTCTTTTCACCTGTCCTGTATCTCTTTGCAGCTTCACTGTTCCCCCTCATGATTTGCCTATTCTTTCTTGGATCTTTAATCTCAAAGCCTTAAATATTCAGAAATTGTGTAAAAGTTTCCCTCAGCCTGTAGTAGTATCTTCTGGGAGAACTAGGCCTTATACTATACAAATGAAATACAAATAATGAACTTTGTGTGCGCAGTGTTTGCGTGCGTGCGTGCGTGCGTGCGTGCGTGCGTGCGTGCGTGCGTGCGTGTGTGTGTGTGTGTGTGTACTTGTCCCTTAGCTTCTTTGCTCAAAGCTAGTGCTCTACCACTTGAACCATAGCTCTATTTCAGCTTTTTTGGTGATTAATTGGAAATAAGTCTTACAGACTTTACTACCCAGGCTGGCTTTGAACTGTGATCCTCAGATCTTGGCCTCCTGAGTAGCTAGGATTATAGGCATGATCAACTTGCACTCAATCAACTTTTAGACATTAGTAGGTAGAGTAGCTAGGGGGTTGAAGGGAGTAGATTTTGTGGTATTCCAAAAAAGCCTTAGAAGAGGGAAATGATCCCCTGGAGCTTGAAAACCCTCTCCAGTCTCAAAACAGTTTCTTTACAGCTATTCATTCTTACCATGGAATCTGTCTTGGCTATTTTCAACCAGGTAATTACTGCTATTTACTTATTTTCTAGAATTCTAGGTATAATTGTTGGCTTACCTGTGCAAACACTTGGGTAACGTTGACCCAGTCTGTATAATTCAATGGATATTTCTTTCTTCTGGGAAGTAGTTATAAAGTAAACACTGTGTTCCTCATTCTAGGAGTTCAGTTTGTAGTGTAATTAAAATTGAAGAAGAGCTGTTCTCCTCAAAAATATATTTCTTCTCAAAAAGTGGTTGATCGGTTTCTGTGAGATGCATATGCCACTTAAGGAAGGTGTTTACTTTCATAATAAACATAAGCTTGGAGAGTATTCTGTAACTCAAGTATTTCAAAGCCCCTGGCCAGTATTGAGTACTCTGTAACCTCCAATTTGCATAGGTACTGCACCAGCTGTTAGTCACTCATTCTCTGAAGACCACAGCTTCAAAAATAAAACCTTTAGAAAGTAAAGGCATTGAAGTGACAGTTGCAGTTTAAATGTACCCACAGTTGACTGTACCATAGATACAACCTACAATTTGAGTCTTTAATCTGAGTCGTCGACATAAATCTTTTTTTAGCCGAACCATCAGGGAACTTTGGAAATTTTGGCCCCAACACGTTGATTTTGTTGTTTATAGGAAATTATTTCGAGACTTTGTTTTTTGTCATCCTGACAATATTTTTTAAGTCTCTGGAAAACTTGAGTAGATGGAAATTAAAGAAGGAAAAGATGAACTACCAAATTACAATAACACAATACTAGTAAAAAGTAAGGAATAGCCGGGTGCCAGTGCCTCATGCCTATAATCCTATCTACTCAGAAAGCTGAGATCTGAGGATCATGGTTTGATGCTAGCCTGAACAGAAAAGTCCTCATGAGACTCTTATCTCCAATTAACCACTCAAAAACGGGAACTGGCACTGTGGCTCATGTGGTAGAGCACTAGCCTTGAGCACAAATAGGCTCAACAACAGTATCCAGGCCCTGAGTTCAAGCCCCACAACTGACAAAAATTAAGAATAGAAAAAAAGAAAAGGTTGTTTCCTTCCATTGGTAATAAAATTTCAACTTAAAAACTCACTTCAAATAAGAGCTTGCTAATCATATTTTTTGTACAGGTTCTTTGTCTTTAGAATGGTCTGCAAGACATTGATAACATTATCCAAACTTAGAGTATTCAAATGCTAAAGTTTAATCATGTAAGGAAAGGAAATTTACTTTTTAAAAAAATTTATCTTTGTCTTTTTATGCTAGCATAGTAGTGTTCTATTGTATGTAGAACATTTGGAACTAGGTACCTTCTTGTGTAACTGCTCATGCAGATCCAAAGCCTATTTACTCAACCTTTACCTAGGCAGGTGCTTCTATTTTCTAGTAATATCCATGATATTCTACATTGGCTTTCTGTTATTCCATTGCATCCTTGTACGACTGTACTACTGCATCCACGATTTCCTTGAGTCCTTGGTTGCTGATACTTTTTATTAATCACATATTAAGTACTATGTGCTGTGCTGAGTTTTATGTATTGGGTTTTCCTACCTGGGCAGGGCAGAGCTGCCCTGAAATGAAATTAACACAGAAGTTGCTTTTGTAGCTTCTAAGTCATCAGATGGTGGCAAATGTCTACAACTACCATTTGTGAGTGTAAGCTAATATCTTTATTCTGTTCTAATATCTATCTCTTTAGACCACTGTGCCAAAATCACTTTTTACATAATTCACTTTCTAGTTACTGCTTCCGTTTACTGGAAAGCCTCCTAAGTCCTAAAAAGGCCATTTTCATCCATCTCTAAAAAATATGGATTATGGTTATCCTTTTTTTAGTTATCAAAGAAATTTTAAGGTACTTAATCTATTTTTAGCTAAGAAGAGTATTCAGTTCATTCATGGGAATATCAGATTACTTTAGAACATATATTATTTAAGGTAAACCTACCTTTTATGTATTAGTTACTCCTTCTGTAGAATCTGCTTAATGAGGCTTTGACAATCCCTCTTTCACCCTTACTTATTCCAGTTCCTTATAATGAATTTGTAAGTACTCTCCTCTAGATCTTGTTTTTAGACAGCTTACTTAGAAGATTACCTTTGCTCCAAGAGGAATTGTGCATACACTTATCAGCCCAGACAAAAGGACTATACATTATCTACTTTGAACAGTGTTTTCAGGAACAGCTCCCAGTAAGTCAGATTTCAGCCAAGGGGTCCTTTATGGATGAAAGATATAAAAGCCTAAGAGATTAAGACCAAATCTAACATTTTGCTATCTTGGTAAGTAGAATGAAAATAAACATAATCAACCCAAATTTTGTACGTGAAAGGTTGTTTTGTTTTTTTTTTTTTGCACTTAGAGTTATAAATTCTTACCTAGGAACAAAGATTCAGGAAGTAAAGCATCAGTAGATCTTGCTGAGTGTTAGCCGAACCTATATACCCTGGCTCAAGATCATTATAGTCTAAGGAGTTGACCTATTCACTACCTTAGTCTAAACATTTTCTTTTTCTTATATCACTACACTTGAAAACAAATTTAAAAAGAATATACCTCTTTTGAGCTAGTCAACAGTTGGTCAAACCTATAATTCGAGTACCCAGGAGGCTGAGATCTGGAAGATCAAATTTGAGGCCAGTCTAGGCAGGAAAGTTTGCTAGACTTCCATCTCCAAAATGACTATCCAAAAGCTGGGCTGTAGGTGTGATTCAAGTACTGGAGCACCAGGCCAGCAAATATAAGGCCCTAAATTCAAATCCATTTTCTATTTAACTTTTAATTATATAATAACTACATTTTAAAACATTTTCTAAGCCAGGCGCTGGTAGCTCACATATGTAATCCTAGCTACTCAGCATGCTGAGATTTGAGGATCATGATTTTTTGAAGCCAGCCAGGAAGAAAAGTCCATGAGACTTTTTTTAACATATATTTTTTATTGTAAAGATACTGTACAGAGGGTTTACAGTTACATGAGTAAGGTAATGAGTACATTTCCTTTCTAGCATTTTTTTTATTGTGAAAATACTGTACAGAGGGGTTACAATTACATGGGCAAGATAATGAGTACATTTCTTTTTTTGGGGGGGGGGGGGTTCCGGTCATGGGGCCTGAACTCTGGGCCTGGGCGCTGTCCCTCAGCTCTTCAGCTCAAGGCTAGCACTCTACCACTTGAGCCGCAGTGCCACTTCCGGCTTTTTTCTTTTTGCTTATGTGATGCTGAGGAATTGAACCCAGGGCCTCAGGCCTGCAAGGTAAGAGCTCTACCATTGATCCACCTTCCCAGCCCCATGAGTACATTTCTTACCAAGCATTGTAGCCTCCTCGTTTCCCCTTCCCATCCTCCCCCCCACCCAATTCTCCCCGTGTCGCTCCCCCCTCCCCCCCCCACCGCTCCCCTCCTCACCCCCCACCCCCCACCCCGCACCAAAGTTGTAAAGTTCGTTTTCGACATAACCACTTGTACATCTCATTGTTGCAATGGGTCCACCTGTATCCCTATTTAAACGATTTGTTTTCTCCTTCCCCTCCACAAATTATACTAACATGAAATATAGTGAAAGCAGGGGTTATACTGTGGGGGAGGGACATACAAAGCAACAAAGAAATAATCTTATAAATGTGTTAGAAACAATCGCATGAAAGAAAAAAATACATTTGAATACATATCTTATGGTTCATTTCCCTAACTTCACCTTATCTGACCTTTTCTGCTTGACTCAGACATATACTAGATATTGCAAATAAGGGAAACCATGGGACCTACGTTTCTTTGGGCCTGGCTTACTTCACTTAATATAATTTTTTCCAAGCCTTTCCATTTCCTAACAAATGGAGCAATGTCATTCTTTCTGATGGAGGCATAGAATTCCATTGTGTATATATACCACATTTTCTTGATCCATTGTTGCTCCCTACTTTGTTTTCCCCTACCAGCTCTCCTTCTGCCCCCTCCCCCCCTCCCCCCCTCCCCCCCCCTCCCCCTTCCCCCCCTTCCCCCACCTTGAAGTTGTTATGGGGGTTTTTTGGGGTTTTTTGGGGGGGGTCCAGTCATGGGGCCTGAACTCTGGACCTGGGCACTGTCCCTCAGCTCTTCAGCTCCACTTGAACCACAGCGCCACTTCCGGCTTTTTTCTTTTTGCTTATGTGGTGCTGAGGAATTGAACCCAGGGCCTCAGGCATGCAAGGCAAGTGTTCTACCACTGAGCCACCTTCCCAGCCCCCACCTGAAGTTGTAAAGTTCATTTTCAACATAGTGTTTTGTACATCTCATTGTTACAATGGGTCAGCCTACATCCTTGTTTCAGCATTTTGTTATTTCCCTCCCTCTCCCCAAATTAAAAAAATGTATATACAAGATGCAGAGTGCTGGAATCAAATACAGTGAAAACAGGGGTTATACCATGGGGGAAGAACATACAAAAGAAACAAAAAAATCACGTAGTACATTATAAGCACATTAAAAACAACAGCAACAAAGATAAACCCCCTATCTTGGGGTTCATTTCGCCTAGCATCCTCTTATATGGTTATATGTGCATAGCTTTTTACCTTTTCTACTTGTCTGGTAAGATTATCCTAGATGTATTACAAATAAGAGAAACCATGGGACCTACGTTTCTTTGGGCCTGGCTTACTTCATTTAATAAAATTTTTTCCAAGTCTTTCCAATCCCTAACAAATGTGGTGGTTTCATTCTTTCTGATAGAGGCATAGAATTCCACTCTGTGTGTGTGTGTGTGTGTGTGTGTGTGTGTGTGTGTGTGTGTGTGTGTGTGTGTGTGTGTGTGTGTGTGTGTGTGTGTGTGTGTGTGTGTGTGTGTGTGTGTGTGTGTGTGTGTGTGTGTACACGTATGTATACCATATTTTCTTGATCCATACATCTACTAAGGGGCATCTGGGTTGGTTCTGTGACTTAGCTATGGTGAATAATGCTGTGATAAGCATAGTTGTGCTGGTAGCTTTAGTATGGTTCCATGAGACTCTTCATCTCCAATAAACTACTCAGAAAACACTGGAAGTGATGCTGTGGCTCAAGTGGTAGAGCACTCGCCTTGAGCACAAAGAGGCTCAGGGACAGTGCCTAGGCCTGAGTTCAAGTCCCAGGACCAGAAAAAAAAATTATTTAAGTTAAGGTTCTTCACTATATGTATATGTTTTAGAAATGCAGAAAATTTGGTTTATAACCAAAACAGAGGTTGTAGACCTATTTCAAAGGTCTACTTTCTAGAAACAACCATGTTGAACTCTAGTTTTTCTTTTGGTATTTATTTGGCCCAGCATTTCTAAGTGATATGTTTTTATTAATGTTATTAATGTTGCAGTTGTAGACATTATGGATTGACTTGGAATATGAAGATTGAGTCTTATATGCTACCACCACCACTGTTCTTTTACAAATGTCTTGTTTCTTCCCTATTACATATACACTCACCTGTAAAATTCAATATTATTTGGATTGCTGCTCCTCATATATATCCTATTTTACTCTGTCCTACTTGTAGGATTTCCTTTTGTGCATTGAGTTTTCTCCATTCTTCAGTGAAGTAGGTATTAGATGGCTCTTTCAATCTGAAGATCATGACCTTTGGTTCCAGAAAATATTAATATATTCTTATGTTAAGGATAGGAGGCATAGCTCAGGTGGTAGAGTTGTCAGCCAGTGAGAAAAAGTGTCAGATCAAGAGTTCAAGTACTGGTATCGGACAAAAAAAGTAAAACCAAAATATCCTTATTTCACTTATGTGATCATTTTCCCCTCTTAATTTCTTTTTTCTTTTTTCTTTTTTTAATCAGTCATGGAGCTTGAACTCAGGGCCTGGGCATTGTCCCTAAGCTTTTCTGCTCAAAATTAGCGCTCTACCACTTTGAGCTACAGAAGCACTTCTGGTTTTCTGGTGGTTAAGTAGAGATAAGAGTCCTATGGACTTTCCTACCCAGGCTGTCTTTGAATAGCGATCCACAAGTCTCAGCCTCCCGAGTAGCTAAGACCACAGGTATGAGCCATCAGCACCTGGCTCCTCTGAATTTCTATTTAGGTCTCCTATGAGTAGGCGGAGACTTCTTAGTGTAACATTGAATTTATGAAAAACACAAATTTTGAGTAAATCTTAGTGACAGATTCTTGTTTCTTTCTCTTAAATAAGATTTAAAATTCTGACTTCATGAAAGACATTAATAAAAGCCAAACTAACTGCTTACCTAACAGCAGAGGGTGAAAAAAACTTAAAGTCAGAGAATCAAGTGTTTATTCTCATTTCTGTGTTTTGGGTTTGGTACTTGTAATTGTATCCAAAGCTTCTTGTGTGTGTGTATGTGTGTGTGTGTGTGTGTGTGTGTGTGTGAGAGAGAGAGAGAGAGAGAGAGAGAGGAGAGAGAGAGAGAGAGAGATGAAAGGAAATTTCTCTTTATAATTTAATGTTATAATAATATTTCTCTTTACAATAATATTTCCAGTAATGTAAGGGAGAATTAAAATATCAATTTTTACTACTTATAATGATAAATGACTCTAAACATTGACTACCAATAGCTTCTGATATCACAAAATGAGACAATATCAGATGTTCCCCTTACGGATGATACTATCTGTGAATGTTCTTGCCAGATAAGCTCAAACTGATCAGATACCTATAGACAACTTCCAGTTTGTAGGAAGCATAGAGCCCAAAAAATTATGCCAAATGACACCAATGGGACATTGCCAGCAAGCCACTAGACTGGACAAAACTCTTTAGAGCAGATGATCTTGTTTGATTAAAACTACAACTAGCCAAAACCTGTGGATTAAAACTCATCTTAGTAATATACAAATTAATGGCATTATATGACCATACTTGGATTCTGCCTGAATTTTTTTTAACTGGCTTTTATTTTTTTGGTCGGTCGTGGGGCTTGAACTCTGGGCTTGGGCGCTCTCCCAGCACTCTTCAGCTCAAGACGAGTGCTCTACCACTTGAGCCACAGCGCCACTTCTGGTTTTCTAGTGGCTGGCTTTGAACCGCAATCCTCAGATCTCAGCCTCCTGAGTAGCTAGGATTACAGGCGTGAGCCACTGGCGCCCAGCTTAACTGACTTTTTTATTTGGTCTGTCCTGGGGCTTGAACTCAGGGCCCGGGCTCTGTCCTCTGTCCTCTTACCACTTGAGCCACAGCGCCACTTCTGGCTTTTTCTGTATATTTGGTACTGAGGCATCGAAGCCAGGCTTAGTGCATGCTAGGCAAGCACTCTACCACCAAGCCACATTCCCAGCCCCCTACTTGAATTTTAAAAGCTGATTGTAAAACTAACAAAAATGAGAAAAAAGGGAATTCTTTCACACTTACAAATTTGAACCTTAAATTGATTATTCAGTATTAAAGTATTTTAACTTTTTTAAATAGTGGATTTGTAAAAACCTTGTATGAAACAATTTATCATGGAAAAAGCATCTAATGACCAATAAACCCCAGATGCTTATTGTTATTGAAAACAATAAGCCATATTTCTTGGGAGCCCTCTGAAGTACTTCCAGTGATATTGAAACCATTAATCAAAAGATGAAAATCTACTCGATAATGTTTATGCAAGAAGTTCAAACAAAGCTGAGCTCTGGTGGCTCATGCCTATAATCCTAGCTAATCAGGAGGCTGAGATCTGAGGATCACGGTTCAAAGCCAGCCTGGGCAGAAAGTCCGTGAGACTCTTATCTCCAATAAACCACCAGAAAACCAGAAGTGGCGCTATGGCTCAAATGGTAGAGCACTAGCCTTGAGCTGAAGAGCTGAGGGACAACACCTAGGCCCAGAGTTGAAGCCCCATGACCAACAACAACAAAGTTCAAACAAAAGAAAAGCTAGAATAAAGAAATGCTGTATATTCATGCAATGAAGTTCTAGGAGATTGTTTAATTTACAGTGTTTGAAAAATGACTGGTTTGAATCAGCTCTGGCTCTGCCACTTGCTAATAATGTCCTCCTGGACAAATAGCTTTTGTATGCCATCTTTTCTCATCTTTACAAGGGAGAGACAACAGTGCTTATTTCAGTGGGCCATAATTTCAGTGGGCCATAAGATTGCTTTCAGGAATTAGGGTGTTTATACTTGTAATGATTCTCTTGAGTTCTGCATTTCTTTTTAAGATCATGGAATGAGTCCTTCCACTAGCTTTCTTTCCTAAAACCTAGTTTCCTCTCTGAGTTCTCTAGTTGGAAAGCCTTGGGTTTGGGAAACAAACATACCTAGACCACAAGGCTGTAGTCTATCCTTTTGTACTAACATCTTACCCTTTCCCTTGACCATCTCCTCGTATGATCTGTATCCATTTATTTGGATTTGGATCTGGCCTGCTGTTAGGTGACCCCCATTGAGTTTATTCTCCATATCCTGTTCCATGCTGGGTTTCCTTTGAGAGCTTTGTGGAATGACATTGCTTAACCTAGTATCTTCTGGACTGTTTTTTCTAGATAAGGAAGGAAGTCAACACATTCTTAACCATCTCATATAAAACTGAATGGCAAAATATCACCTATTTCTTTCTGACAGAATCATAAGAATTATTGAGAACTGTAAATGTTGTCAGAATTGAAGGGAAGCAGAGATACCATATGACATCCCTATCACCCTTCCACTTTGAGTATGTACTAATAGACATCTGTGTTCAGCATAACAGTCATGAAGCTCATAACATGTTGACCAGATTGAAAAACCATCTTGAAAAGTTTTCACTTCAAACCAGAAAAGCAATTAGAAGATAGTTTTGTTCACAAATGCTTATTTTCTCCATTCACTAAAACTATTGTTACTATCACAGGGTATACTAAACTCCAAAAAGTCTCATTACACCTTTTTCTTCATAATTATATTACAATTTTGTTTTGTGAAATATATTACTTTATATCTTAAGAAACCATGTAATGGAAAACCTCATTCTGGTTCCAATTTCATCTACTCATCTTTCTGTGCAATATTGGGTAAAACCAGTCTCTCTCAGAGTCTGTCCAATATACAGTGAAGACAAGCAGTATTTAATATTTAAATTTCCAGCCACTTTTGAGCTCAACCAAACTGCAAGCGCCTTTTGCCATTTCTAGCTCAATGAGCTATGATAAAGTCTAGGCAAAATAAGGTGCTACTGCCCTCTACTGGTTCCAAGAATATACCTGCCTATCTGCAGTGGCCATCTATTCTAACTGGGAAGGAAAGATGTGCCCCTTCTTCACAGTTAGGCATAGCAGGAAGCCTCAAAGAAAGAAGAGAGATTTCATTTTTGGAAAAAATAATATTTTATGTGCTTAAGAATAATGATTTCTTACGCATATGTCAGGCACCAAAGGTATTTATCTTTGATCACTTCACTATTGTAATCTCACTTGATAAGCAGGTTATAGGTTCTGAAACTTTAGGCCACTGTTAGTGTTTTGCACCATTTTTCTGCCTCAGAACATAAAGCAATCCCACTTCAGTTGAAAAGATCTAGGGAAGTTTTTGCATATTCATTTTCTTTTATAAACAGGAAGGTTATTATCTAATTTATGTCTTATTTTATGAATAAACAGGAAGATATTATTTCAGCTGATAATGTGCTAAGGAAAGATAACATGCAACATCATTGAGAAAAACGCTGAAGGAGAAAGAGAGGGCTTCATCAAACCCTCATATTCCTGTAGAGCTCAAATTTTAGTTTATAATTAATAACTTTCTGGTATATTGATTTCCTAAAACCATGTTTTACAAAACTGATAAGGATTTAAGAGCTCAGGTTTTCTGAGCTCATCTATATTAATATAATTTCAAACACCAAAGATGTTAGAGCTGTTGTTCATTGACTTACACTGCATTTTTAAAGAAATGCTACTACCTCTGACTATATTCAGGGAAAGTCAATTGAGAATTTTGTTTTCCTCACACTTGAATTTCATGCCTTTAAAAATTCTTTCTGAAGCTGGGCACTGGTAGCTTACGCCTGTAATCCTAGCTACTCAGGAGGCTGAGATCTGAGGATCACAATTCAAAGCCAGCCCAGGCAGGAAAGTCCGTGAGACTCATCTCCAATTAACCACCAGAAAACCAGAAGTGGTGCTGTGACTCAAGTGGTAGAGCACCAGCCTTGAGCTGAAGAGCTCAGGGACAGCGCCCAGACCAAGAATTCAAGACTCATGAGCAACAACAACAACCAAAAAAAAAATCTTTCTGAATAGGCCTCTGTATCACAACTGCAGTAATTGTTAATCCTCAGAATGAGGAGCTAAAATGTGAAAGGGGGAAAGTTGTGTAATCCATGTCTCACATATCTCTGTGTGATTCATGCTGTATACCTTACCTTCTGCTTATGTAGCTCTCAAAATCATGATCTCTTATAAATAGATAGCAACTGTGTCTTTTTTATTACTAGGGTTTTGAACTTGGGGCTAGCAGGCACCCTATCAAGTGTGCCATTCCTCATCCCTGTAACTGTCTTAAGTGAACCCATAAGATACCATGAAGACAAATAATGATCTTTGTACACCTTACCTTCTTTTTGCTTCATTGCCCCAATTTATAGCCACCTAATAGGAAGAATGGAGTCATAGCCAATCAGCTCAGTAGTAGTTCTCAGTGCTATCCTGACAGGACTTGTACATGGCATGCCATTCACAGAGACTTTTTTGTAGGTAAAATCATAATCACTCTGTTTCTAACCATACAAGTTCACAGCATTTCTGGTGTCTATTCCACTTTTTGGTTTAGTATGCCCTAAAGCAAGAAGTTCTTTTTGGAAGATCATTTTGGTAGAGTAAAAAGAACAGAGGCTTTGCAACCAGAAATGCTTGGACCTGAAAGACATTTCTGCCACTGACATAATTGTTACATTGCCTTACGCAATAATTTAAACCTTCAAGCTAATTCTTCATTCCAGATAGAAAACTAAGCTGTAAGTTCTCTGACATCTAACTTAATAATGTTTTTTTTTAATTTAGTCTAAACTGTAGTCTGCTCTGAAACAAAAGTACTCTAAATAAAAGTAAAAGAAAATTAAAATTAATTTTTTAGGTTGTGATGTATTTAATGATTATGTTCTAGTTCTCCTAATTGTCTACTGCCTACTCTGTGCGCAAGACTTTTCATATATCTCTAATTCATAAATTCGATTTTTAGCTGTTTTTTAAAATGCCTATTTTGGTAAATGGAAGTAATTATGGTTATAAAGGATTTAATAGAAAGTCCACACTGGCCAGTTAAAAATGAGTTCAATGCTGATTAGTAAGCCTTTGATCACTTCTGTGGTTAAATGTAGCACCTGTGACCTTGTGAACTGTCATTAGTCTGCTAGCTCCATGGTGATAGATATTGTATGTCCTTGTAGAAACTTGCTCCTGGAGTCAGCCAGTTTGCTTACACCTGTGTACAGGACCACCCTATTTGGACAAATCAGCAGTTTTGGGAGACAACTTTTTACAATGCAGTGCAGGAACAGGTTCGTTCTCTGTATCTCTCAGCAAAGGAAGACAATCATGTCTCACATCTGAAGCAAAAGGTAAGAAAAGAAAAGAAAGGTGCTTGGGCAAGGCTAAGATTTGACTATAAGGAAACCTTATGTAGCTATCTCAGGGATGTGGGAAATGCAACCACTTCCTTTCAACATATTAGGGGTTGGCTGTAGGTAGCCCTTTCTTCTATTAATTCTGACATATTTTTCCATAATAACCTCTTAACATAGTTCTTTAATGCAAGAATTACTTTATTGTGTTTTAATAAAACAATGGCCAGAAATTGAATAAAAAGAAAACTAAAATATGCCTAAGTATATTTCTAAACTGTATTTCTATGCAATTTATTTCCATGAAGAAAAGTCAAATTAAAGTTTATCGGTTTGAGGGCTAGGGATGTAGCTCAGTGATAGAGTGCTTGCCTTACATGCACAAAGCTCAGAGTTTGACTCTCAACACTGGAAAAGAAAAGAACAGAACCAATTAAAATTAGTTCTGCTCTAAAATTTGTCAGCAATTAGGGCTAAAGTCACGATTCAGGGGTATAGTGCTGGCCCCTAGCAAGTATGAGGTCTTGAGTTCAAACCCCAGTATCACACACACACACACACACACACACTCCTATGCCAGCAATATTTAGGTCTTCTTTACAACATTCTATATGTTTCTATATTTTTACAGATATTTAAATCAGGAAAATATTTTTAAAAATCAAGAAAACTGCTTTTAATTTGAAAAAGTTAATATATTCTCAAAGTTTTAAATGTCTCTTATTAGCTGCCTGGTCTTGGACAACTCATTTTATCTCTCTATACCTTATTTCCTCATTAAAAATAATAGATTTTTCACATTTTCTATGTGTAAAAGCTCTTTGAAAAATATGTGGCACATATTAAGTGTTAGAATAATAACTGTTAGAAATAATTACCTTTATAAATTAAAGTTTAGCTTCCTAAAATGCTAATTATTGATGTTGATATACTTAAAAATTCTCCATAAAATTTTTAATTCTACATAATATGTATCATCTTTCATTTTAAATTAGCTTTATATAAGATAAATTATCTTGGGTATCTAACAAAAATATATAGTAATGTTCAAATATTTATGTCTAGTACTCTTTTATACTTAGTCCATTCAAATAAGAATAGAAACTTCAATAATAAATAACACTGACATTCTAATATTGTTACTATAGTAATATTGTTACTGTACTATACTATATTTATTTGTTTAGTTCAATGTGAAATTTAAATGTTTTTTTCTTTCAAAACACCAAATGCAGCTGGCCAATAATAGATCATGCTTGTAATCCTAGCTACTGGAGGCTGAGATCTCAGAATCTTGATTCAAAGCCAACCCACATAAGGAAGTTTGTGAAACTCTTATCTCCAGTTAAGCATCAAAAAAGCCAGCAGTGGGGCTGTGGCTTAAAGAGTAGAGCCTTGAGCAAAGAAATCTTAGGGACAGCACCAAAACAAACAAAAACCATCAAATGCCCTTTAAAGGAGTAATTTCTTTTTTAAAAAATTATTTTATTTTCTTCATTTGTTTGTTTGGTGGTTGTGGGGCTCGAACTCAGGGCCTTGGTGCCTGTCCCTGAGCTCTTTAGCTCAAGGCTAGCAGCCTACCACTTTGAGCCACAGTTCCACTAAGGAGTAACTTCTAACAGATATAAAAAGTCTGTTGGGCTGAGATCATGCTCCAGAAGTAATTAGGTACTTTTGACAATATATTGGACAGCTGTACCACTAATATCAACATTTCTCAAAAGCATTCACAAAGCTGCTGTGTCTTCCATTTTAAGAAGTCTGTCTGAGGGGGCTGGGAAGGTGGCTCATTGGTAGAGTGCTTGCCTTGCATGCATGAGGCCCTGGGTTTGATTCCTCAGCACCACATAGCAGAAAAAGCTGGAAGTGGCACTGTGGCTCAAGTGATAGCATGCTAGCCTTGAGCCGAAGAGTTCAGACAGCGCCCAGGCCCAGAGTTCAGGCCCCACAACCAACAACAAAAAAAAAGAAGTCTGTCTGAGTCATAGATAGATAGATAGATAGATAGATAGATAGATAGATAGATAGATAGATAGATAGATAGATAGATAGATAGATAGATAGATAGATAGATAGATAGATAGATAGATAGATAGATAGATAGATAGATAGATAGATAGATAGATAGATAGATAGATAGATAGATAGATAGATAGATAGATAGATAGATAGATAGATAGATAGATAGATAGATGCCTTACTCTTTATAAGCTATAAAATGCTATGTGTATGTAGATTGCTATTATTCAACTCTTCAGCCTATAACCTCTCTTTAAAGTCCCATAGTCACTTGCTTATTCCAGTAATGTAGATGATAATGTTTGGCTCTCACATCTACAAAGAAATCTCAATATATTTTTGTGACCTTGATTACTCCATCTCATTGTCTTAAAGAGCAGAAAAGAAGTATATGATTTAGTAAATGCTACATACCAGAGCATTTGTACATGAGCATTTATAGGACCTTTAAGTTGACAAATTATGTGACGGGTAGAGTTGACTAAATATAGTGAAGTATAAACAATCAGGAACATCTGTCTGTGTTTTACTATCTGGTCCCACTGAAGGCAGGTTGGATGTGGGAAAGAGTTGGTTTTGTTTGTGGTAGTTGTTACATTTTCTTTATGAGTTTTGATTTCTGCTGATAATTTAACAAGTTTTTTGTAATTTTCTAGAAAATCAATTTTCTTGATTTTTAAATATTTTCTTGGTATACTCTGAAAATAGAATATATAGTGGCATATAAAATATACCAAAGAGAAGGTGTAGATTTAAAACATTTTCCATGTTTTTTAAGTGAAGTGATAGATGTTCTCTTTCATTGCTGTGTTCCCTAGGACAGGCTTCCTGATAACCAGTATCATGAAAAGACAGCAATGGACCTGGCAGCTGAGCAGTTACGCCTTTGGCCTACTCTGAGCAAGTCAACTCAGCAAGAGCTGGTGCAACATGAGGAAAGCACTGTTTTCAGCCAGGCCATCCATTTTGCAAACCTCATGGTCAACCTGCTAGTTCCACTAGATACAAGTAAAAACAAGCTCCTGAGAGCATCTGCACCAGGCGACTGGGAAAGTGGGAGCAACAGCATTGTCACAAACAGGTACCAAAATGTGAACACAGGGACCTTCTTCCTATTCTTCTTGGGGCCAGTCTTGGCTTATCAGAAAATTGAAAGCATTTTGGGCAAATATTGTTGTATATAATTTTTATGAACCATTTTCCCCACTTTAGACTTTCTTTACGTCTTCTTTATTAAAAAGACTGTCACCTCATCCCATTTTAAATCTACTCCTGTGCTCTTTACCCTTTACTGATATAGTTTTCAAAAGTTTCACCCAGCTCTCTGCTATTTTCTAGCTCTTTCTCAGCTCTTTCCTTCTCTTCTCTTTCCCAGCTTCCTTCTCTTTCCTAGCTCCCTCTTTCCCACCTTTCCCAGACGCTGTCTTTTCTAGCTCTTTTCTCTCTTTTCTAGCTATTTTCTCTCTCTTTCCCAGCTCTCCCAGCTCTCTTTCCCATAACTTTCCCCACCGCGTGGAGGACCAAGATGGCCTGGTGCCAGCCGGAACGATGAATAAACCTACTCCTTACCTGGAAAAAAAAAAAAAAAGTTTCACCCACTACTGATCTAGCCCTTCAGTTACATTCTGCTAAAGTAGTTCATGGAAATCACTCTGAAAAATTATCAATGAGAATATCCTTGACAAAGTCATTGTTTCTCATCCCTCCTATTTCTCATCTCATCTATGGAACTGCCTAATTATGTTTTTTTGGTTTGTTGTTTGTTTTTTGGGGTTTTTTTTTCGTCGGTCATGGGGGTTGAACTCTGGGCTTGTGCGCTGTCCCTGCACTCTTCAGCTCAAGGCGAGCGCTCTACCACTTGAGCCACAGCACCACTTCCGGTTTTCTAGTGATTTTTATTGGAGATAAGAGTCTCACGGACTTTCCTGCCCAGGCTGGCTTTGAACCGCAATCCTCAGATCTCAGCCTCCTGAGTAGCTAGGATTATAGGCGTGAGCCACTGGTGCTCTAATTATGTCTTTAACCCTATCTCTCCACCCTCCAGCAACTTCTCATTTCTCTGAAAATAAACTCAAAAGCCTTTGCCGTGCCTGTGAGGATTTGTGCCCAGCCTATGTTTGTGACTTTATTTCCCATCATTTCTTATGTTAACCAGCCTGGCCTCCCTGCTACTACTCATCTTAGTCCAAGAATAGTACTGCCTTACAGCCTTTGTGCTCATTCCCTCAATCTGGAATGTACTTTCTGAAATAGCCACAGAATCACCTCCTTATTTAGATTTCTTCTTAAATGTCACCTGTTTCCCAAAAAATACTACGAGCCTTCTGGAGTAATATTCATATTTAAACCATAATTGTAGACAAATACAACATGATATTTTACATTGTCATTTATAGGAGCCATGAAGTTAAGCTAGCCCTTCCTCCTAAGTATCTATTTGTTTGAGCAAATTTTAATATTCTGTTGATTATAATGTAGTAATTACTTGTTGCATGTGTTCTGACCATGATTTCTTTCTTTGACTTAGTATTGCAGGAAGTGTAGCTGAGAGCTATGATACAGAGAGTGGGTTTGAAGATTCAGAGAACAATGACATTGCCAACTCTGTTGTGCGGTTTATTACCCGATTTATTGACAAGGTTTGCACAGAGAGTGGAGTTACTCAGGATCACATCAAGAGCCTTCATTGCATGATACCAGGTAATCATTTTGCAAATATTAGAAAGACAGAGTTCTAACATAAGACCTACAACAACCTTTCTACCAGGTAATTTATGCATACTATTTATCTTATGATTGTTATTTTTTATTATAAAATACAGAACAAGATTTACCATCTTTTGTGCGTGTGTGTGTGTGTGTGTGTGTGTGTGCACACGTGCGTGTGCGCGCAATGTGGCTTGAACTTGGCCTGAGCACTGTCCCTAAGCTCAAGCCTAGTGTTTTACAACTTGAGCTGCAGCTCCATTTAAGCTTTTTTTGGTGGCTAATTGGATAGGAGAGTGTTATAGACTTCCCTACCCTGGCTGGCATCGAACTGCAATCCTCATATCGAAGCCTCCTGAGTAGGAATACAGGCATGAGCCACCAGCACCTGGCCGTTTTAACTATTTTTAAGTGTACAACTTAAATTATATTCACAATGTTGGGCTTAAATTCTGGGACTGAGTGCTGTCTGTGAGCTCTTCAGCTCAAAGCAAATACTCTGTCACTTGAGCCACCGCACCATTTCCAGCTTTCTAGTGGTTTATTGGAGATAAGAGTCTCATGGGCTTTCCTGCCAGGACTGGCTTTGAACTGCGATCCTCAGATCTCAGTCTCCTGAGTAGCTAGGATTACAGGCATGAGCCACTGGCGCCCAGCATGTTTAGCTTTGTGAGTAACCCAAAATTTTATTAGTTTTCAATTCTAATATATTTAGAATTTGTTTTTATTTTGCTTGTTTTGTGCTTTTATTTTGAATACTTTAATTCATCCTAGGAATTGTAGCTATGCATATTGAAACTCTAGAAGCAGTACATCGAGAGAGTAGACGACTTCCACCTATACAGAAGGTAATTATTCCAAATTGTTAATTTTTAAGGTCTAACTTCGCTTCCAAAAAAAAGCAATAGACTGTTATGCTCCAGAAAGTACCTCTTCCAGTTTATAGATACAATTTTAATAGTACATTAAATGTGGAGAGAAGTTTGTCATGTAGAACCTTATAAAAAAAAGATACTAAAATGGCAACAGTATATCTTATTGTATTCTGCAAAAGAACAATAATCTTTTGTTGACCCATTTTTATAAGCAGGTAATAAGTTATGAGTAATTCTAACTTCCAAGCCCAACCTAAGGTTTGATGCTTGTAACTTCCTCTAACACACACATACACACGCACGCACACACGCACGCACGCACGCACGCAATTGCCACAGAAATACTAGGTTCCTGAATCTACCTAGGACAAACAGCTAGAAATTCAGAGAAAGAATCCTGAATCCCACCTCAGCCTTCTGAATTGGAATACTCAGAGATGTACAAATCTGTTATTTTAAAATAAGCCCCTTAGATGATTATTTGATACTAATGCATGGAGTAAGTTTAGGATCTTCCTCTTGCCTATGTAACAAAAGTATTAAAAAATAAATTAAGAGCCCAGTGCTGGCGGCTTGTTCCTGTATCCTAGTGACTCAGAAGGCTGAGATCTAAGGATCACAATTCAAAGCCAGCCTGATCAGGAAAGTCCATGAGGCTTTTATCTCCAATTAATCACAGAAAAAGCCAAAGTGGTGCTGTAGCTCAACTGGTAGAGAGCTTAGGGACAGCGCAGTAGACCCAGAGTTCAAGGCCTAGGACTGACTAAATAAATAAATTCAGAGCTGGGAGCCAGTAACTCAAACTTACTATAATCTTAGCTATTCAAGAGGTTGAGATAGAACAGTCATTCAAAGCCAGATTGGACAGCAAAGTTCACAAGACTCCCATCTCCAAAATAATCAACAAAAAACTAGTCTGGATGTATAAAGATACAATTTAAATGGTAGAACACCAGCTAAGCCAGTTTGAGGCCCCAGTACCAGCAAAATTAATTTAAATAATGATATATACCTATAATCCACTACTTGGGAGGCAGAGATAGGGAAGATCAGAGCAGCCTAGATAAAAGTTAGTAGGATCCCCATCTCAATCAATAAGCTGGGTGTGGTAGCATATACATGTCCTTTCATCTCAAGTATGCAGGAGGGTAAATAAAAGGATCATGGTCCATATATGGCTCAAGTGGTAAAATGCATATGAGTTCCTGAGTTCAGAACCCCAATAACAAATTAATTCAAAAGAGAGATTAGAATACAGAAAAGTGAGAAAAACAATTTTTAAAAAATTTTATCAAAAATTTAAGAAAATGATTATTATTGATTTTACATTCATCTTTAAGCTTCCTAGAGCTAACAAAGAATAATGTTGTTGTATGTGGGGTTTTTATTGCTTTTTTAAAAAACTAATCACTTAACAGGAATATATCATATGCTTCTTCATACAAAGGATACTGAATCCGATCTCTCATGTATATATGTTCATTACTTGGCCAAAGACAGGTCTTTTTAAGAACAATTTTTTTTTTTTTTTTTTTTGGTTAGTCATGGGACTTCAACTTTGGGCCTGGGCGCTGTCCCTCAGCTCTTCAGCTCAAGACTAGCACTCTTACCATTTAAGCCACAGCACCACTTCTGCCTTTTTCTGCTTATGTGGCGCTGAGGAGTCGAACCCCCAAGGCCTCATGCATGCAAGGCAAGCACTCTACCACTGAGCCAACTTCCCAGCCCAACAAATCCATTTTAAATATTTATTTTCTCAATTTATACACAGCACTATTTATAGTAAGTTAAAGCATTAAAGAAATATAAGTTGTACAAAAGTTTTTATAGTCCTCCTTGCCTTCTCCCCATCTTCATCTTTAACAGTTTCATATCACAGCCATTTTTGTCCAAAAACTGTGATTACAATATACTGATTTACAACCTTATTTTTAACTTAAGATAAAAGATACTCTGAGAACATTGTTAACACACATAGATAGGTCATTAAAGGTTTCAGAGTGGTCTATTGTCCAACTTTTGAGTTATTTCTCAGTGATTTTACTCTTTAACAAGTAATTTGCAAATAATCTTTTCACACTTGGATTTAGAAACTTTGTTTCCTCTCAAATCTCCCTTGTTTGGTTACCTGGGAAGTCTGGCTTAGGATTTTTAGGTCCACAAATGAAAGATAACCTTGACCTAAGTGCTAAAAACCCCACAAGAGTTACATTTTAAATGAAGGAAAGGTTCAAGAAGCATGGTATTCATAACCCTTTATACAACCACTTACTAACAAAATGCTTTTTATGTACCTAGCCTAAGATTCTTAGGCCTGCTCTCCTGCCAGGAGAAGAAATTGTATGTGAAGGTCTTCGAGTCCTCTTGGACCCTGATGGCAGAGAAGAAGCCACTGGAGGTCTTCTTGGGGGTCCTCAGCTCTTGCCAGCAGAAGGAGCCTTGTTCCTTACCACATACAGAATTCTCTTCAGAGGGACACCCCATGACCAGCTAGGTATGCTTTAATTGTAAATGTCATTAGAATGTGGATACCTGTATGACATGTGAGTTGTTGTGTTTTGTTTTGTCTTATAGTTTGTGTACACATATTTACAGATCATTTTAGAATAAGCTTTTTTTGGGGGGCGGGGGTAGGGGGGGAAGTAGGCTGGTCCTGGGGCTTGAACTCAGGGTCTGGATACTGTCCCTGAGCCTCTTCGTGCTCAAGGCTAGCACTCCACTACTTGAGCCACAGCCCCACTTCTGGCTTTTTCCGAGTAGTTTTATTGGAGAGAAGAATCTCATGGACTTTCCTACCTGACTGGCTTCAAACCACCATCCCTAGATCTCAGCCTCCTGGGTACTAGGATTATAGGCATGCACCCAGAACCTGGCTCAGAATAAGCTTTTAGCGACTCAGATTGGGGGGGGGGGGGGAGCAGAGGAAGATCGTGTTGACTGCCAAAGCTAATGATGATTTAATGGATTTGTTTTTGACAAGCAAAGGGTATCGTCTAATCAGTAAAGCAAGAGTTTATTTGCTAAAACAATTGTAATTGCATGAAGCAGAATATTTTGACCTAGTGATATCATAGTATCTACCTGCTAGATACATCCCCTGATGATTGGTTGCTCTAGCTTTCTGTATTTAACCTGTTCCTTCGCTTCAGTTAACTATAAAGCTACAGTCTTGCAGATACATGATTCTTCTTTTGGTAGGCTGTGCAAAGTATCACAGGGTTGTACTAACTAATCCCTTCTCTCTTTCCCCATTTCAGTTAATCCCATTTCCCTTTTAGCAGACTTCTCTTTCATTCACTAAAGTCCCATAACTTCTTTCTATTTTTATTATTCTGTACAGCCTTCCCTATTAGAAATAACATGCTCTATCTAGAGTTATTCTGAATCATCCTAAAAGCACTGTAGTCTGTTTATGAACTTCAAGTCAGAACACTCAAGTTTGTATTTCTCTTGACCAATCTTGATAGCTTAAGTAACTCTTCTAACCTCTCTGGGCTTGATTCTCCTCTTTTATAAAGTTAAAGAATTAGGCTTTCATTGGTGGCTGCATTTTTTAATTATCTGTGACGCTTTCTTTAAAAATGCTGATTTCTAGGCTGACTCCAATGCTGAGTAGATGTCCAAGGGCTCTGGAGTGGTAGAGGGCTGCCCCAGAACCTGGATTCTGGATATACTGGATGTCATTTGGATGAGGCTGGTTAGCTGACTGCTCAGCTAACAGATTTGTTTTCAGTCATCTGCAAGTTATTCTTGTTTGTGTTCTGGTTGGTTTTCACATACTCCTGGACAGCAACAGCATGAAATTCTCAGACATTCTCATTCCTCCCATAATTGTGTTTCTGAATCCTCTGAGATCACCAGCCAAAATGTGTGGAACATGTGCTGTGCTATGCATGGCCTATGTATGCAGCATGGACAGTACTCCAGGAGAGAAGCCTGGACCCATGATGTCCTTGAACCTTTCAGTCCCACAGGGACTGGGGAAGAACAGGTTATATCAGGCCATTATGAAACCTCAGTGGCTCTCTGATTAGAATACAAGTGTCAGCAAATATGGTCAGAGCAATAGAGCTAATTCTGCATGGAGTTAAGACCTGGAAGGCTTCGGATGTGAGCAGATAGTTGTTTTTCTTGGTGCTACTTCCTGAAGGGCAGTTGGAAGCCTGGTGGAAACTCTGGTGACCCACAGTTGTGTGATGGAAGCCAGGAAAGGTGACTTGTAAAACAGTGCAACTATCCAGCAAAAGCAAGTCCTACCCTTCCCCCAACCCAAATGGACAGAACTGTATGGGGGAAGGGCTACAGGAGCAGCTCTCAATGTGTCTCCACTCTGTCTATGCCTCCTATTTCATGTTTCTCTCTGACCAATGGGATACAAGAATTGAGGCCATACCCACACTCCATGCTGCCTAATAGCACTGATATTCATTCCTCTGTTGAATTACACCATTACTAGCAGTTAAGGGAAGTAGAAGTGCTGGGTGAGAGAGAGAATCAAGGTGGTTTCAGAGATACATTAAGAAGTAGACATAGTAGGTGGTAATTGTGAAACTAGAGATGATTTCAGAGAGCCTGGGAATGTCACCTCCCTATCTTCTCTGTCCCAGTGCTAGGATGTCTGAGCAAACAAGACAAAAAAAATTAGCTGCAGGAAAGAAACTACTACAAAAATACCAGCAGAGGAGTTGTCCTGATGGACCTGTAGAATCCAAGAAAAAGAAGAAAACTAAAAGGGGAGGGAACCCTAAGACAACACCACTGGGGAATATAATTCAACTGAGGGAGCAACCAGAGACCACACTGACCCTGAGTCTTGCCCAACCTTGGGCACAGTCAGAGAAGCTAGTCACATGTCCTCAAAGCACAGAAAGTCTAGAAAGGTGCTACCAACAACTGGTGCTTGCCCTGGACTCCAGTAGAATACAAAACCAGTAGCTCTGTAGTAAGATCAAACAGCTGAAGCAGGAAAAGAAAGACCTGCAGGATCAAGAGGAGAAAGAGAATGAGAAGATGGCCTGTATTCAGAAAACACTGAAAACAAGCCGGGAGCTGGTGGCTCACGCCTGTAATCCTAGCTACTCAGGAGGCTGAGATCTGAGGATCGCGGTTCAAAGCCAGCCCGGGCAGGAGAGACCATGAGACTCCTATCTCCAATAAACCACCAGAAAACTGGAAGTGGCGCTGTAGCTCAAGTGGTAGAGCTCTCGCCTTGAGCTGAAGAGCTGAGGGACAGCGCTCAGGCCCAGAGTTCAAGCCCCACGACCGACCAAAAAAAAAAGAAAACACTGAAAACAGAGCTGGAGCTCCACAAGCTATCAGTACAGATGTTGGTTTCAGAAAAAAATTGCTTTACAGTCTGCCCTGGCCCACATGTAACAAGTGGCCAGTGGAAAAAAACTGGAGCAGGCAGGCTTCACAGCAGCCATCACAGAGCTAGAGATAACATTGTCTGCAGTCTCCACCACGCAAAATGAGACAGACAACCTAGAGTTCATTCAAGACCTGAATAACTTGAAGCTTCAGCTCCAGGAAAAGATGAGAAGCTATAACAACCTGGAGGAAGAGAACACTGAGCTGCAGGACAGGCTGAAAGTGCTCCTCACACAGAAGGCCAATATGAAGATCAAAATTCATGATTACAACAAGCACTAGAGGAATGCAGAGTTGGAAAGACAACTAGATAGCATGAAAAAGTTGGTGGCAGAACTAAAGTTGGAGAGAGAGAACTTTGCAGAGGACCTGGAGGTGAAGAGTTCCACATGAAAGGAGAAGGTTTTGCAGCTCTTGGAGCAGATGAACCAACGGAGAGAAGAGAAAGAACAAGGGATGAGGTAAGTGTTGGACCTAGAGACCAACCTGTTGGAACTAAGAAAGCAGCTGGCAGAGCTGCCTTTCCCACAGACCCTTGTGGAACCATCTCAGGCTGAACAGCAGCTGCCAGCCTAGGCCCACCAAATGCAGGAGTTAAAGAACCTGAAAGAACAACTTCACATCCAGATATAGGAAAGCCAGAGCCTCAGTCTCCAGAATCTGGAACAACAGCAGCAGCTGTGGATACTGGAGAAGGTGGCTGAGGAATGGAATCAGCATGCCGAGGATCAATACAAGATCCTTAAAACAATGGGAAGGAAAAATAAGACCATAAGATACACACTTGTGCACAACCAAGAGCTGAAAGATCAGCTGGCCCAGCTGCATGATGCTTTCCATAGTTTGAATGGTGAGAAGGTGGAGCTCACCAGCATCCTACACTCAGAGAAGCAGGCAAAGAAACATCTGTAGGAGAAGCTGGACCAGCTAGAGGAGAGGTTAAAAGAATGGAAAGACATTGCTGAGTTAGAGTCAGATGGGCCCGGTGCCAGCGGCTCATGCCTGTAATCCTAGCTACTCAGGAGGCTGAGATCTGAGGATCAAAGTTCAAAGCCAGCCTGGGCAGAAAAGTCTGTGAGACTCTTATCTCCAATAAACCACTAGAAAACCGGAAGTGGTGCTATGGCTCAAGTGGTAGAACACTCGCCTTGAGCTGAAGAGCGCAGGGACAGCGCCCAAGCCCAGAGTTCAAGCCCCACAACTGACCAAAAAAAAGGGGGGGGGGGGGAGAGTCAGATGGGTCAGAATCCGCAGGAGCTACATGACCAGTCACTGGCCCAGCTTCAGGAGGTCAGAATCACCTGTGAGCAGCACTTGGCCTCCGATCAGCATCAGGCCTCAGAGAAGGAGGCCCTGCAACAGCACACCCAGCTGCTGGAGCAGCTGAAGCAGGAACAGGTGCAAAGCCCATTGGGGGACCAGACCCATGCATCAGAAGTGACAGGACACACTGAAGTGCCTGGGAGCAACAGTGAGCAGCTGTGGGCCCACCTGAGCTTTCTCTAGGAAAGGTGAAGGACTGAGCAAAGAAGAAAGGGTAAGGAGGTAACCACCTGATGTAACTGTCCAGAGGATATAGACAACCCATGTGGGATTTTTGCCTTGAAGCTCTGTCAGTGGCTGAATCAAAGAAGGCAAAACTTGGCTGGCAGCTGCAGGAGCAGCAGGCTCACTAAGAGTACCTGGCCAACCTGGCAGCCCAATGCCAGATAAAGCTATAGCACTAGGCCCTCTTCCCTAAGAGCTGGAACCATGCATGCTATGTCTGGGGACAGGAAGATAGACACACAGGTTCCCAAGAAGAAGCTGAAAATCTGCTTCATCCACAACCTGACCAACAAAGTAGAGCACCAGAATCAAGTGGATGAACTCCAGCAGTGATACAGCCAGCTGTCAGAGCACATCACTGCCATTGAAGAATCTATAGTTTTCTATTAAAAAAAAATATATGTCCTGGGTGAGCTGTATTGGGAGAAAGAACAAGATGCTGGCAACCACCCAAACTCCTGCTACTAAGGCTACCTCAGACCTGTCGGGCCCCACAAAGAAGGAAGTTATGGAGTACCAAGATTTTGAGGAAGTTCCAGATTTTGAGGAGGTACAACTTGAAGACAGCATGGAGCCTGCTCAAGGAGAGGCTAGGGTGCCTTGCCCCCCTAGAGAATCCTACCACATACTAGATGATGCCCCTGCTGCCCAGTATCCAGCACAACCAAGAGCTTGTAGGCTTGGGCAGTGAGCCCTCCCTCCCTTTCTTCTCCAGACTTATGCAAAGGATAGTTTGAGATACTTACCATCTAAAGACTTGGAAGCCACCACCTAGAGAAGTGGGCACCTGTCCCCTTCCATGTACTTCAGGACATGGCAGCTGGGTGGCATTCTCTCTTTTGTAATGGGGGATAGGAGGGGATAACTGTAGTCCACACTGGGCAGAGGCTGCTGGGAGGTGGCGCAAACTCTAGGGACATCTAATAGTCCATCAGTTGCCAGGGAATTGGGCCCACATGATGGTTATTACAAAGGAAGATGGGGCACGATAGTTTTCTATTAGCATATTATATTTATGATGTTATTTTGTAAATGACTTCCATATTAACATACTCATTATTTTCTGGTATATTTTCATGCTGATTTATAGAATTGTTTTCATAATTGTTTAGATTTTTTTAAGGAAAATTTTACATTATTTTCTCAAATGAGTTATTTCATTATTTAACATACATTGGTCCATTCATGCATTTTTTTAAAACGTGTACTGTGTACTAGCAACACTGAATTTTCTCATTGATATTTTAATATACTACAGTAGTAGTACACTGAGCTGAACAAACGGTGGGAAAGAAGTAAGGGTTATTAAACCTGACGATTACAAAAAATATTAATAGAACAAATAGAGGTGTGGAAAATATATAAATATAGTAGAAAAATAAACACCAAAGAAGTGCAGAAATATAATGCAGAATAATATACACAATTCTAGATCCCATCTATATTGAGAATATCAAGCATCTCAATTTTCAGTTAACAAGTTTTTTAACCTGTTCATTGAATCTAATAAAATATTAAAATTTTAAAAACATTGAACATATGGCACATATGTATGGCACATAATTCATAAAATATCAGTAAAAAATTGCATTCTAGAACAGTGCTCATCTGCAGTTTCTATTGGTAGAACAAGATGCTACAAAAAAAATTTTAATATTCTCCAAGAGTACCAAATGATATGGTATTTGAGAGAGAGAGAGAGAGAGAGCTCTGAAGACTTGGTTCTAGAGACCTTATGCTGTTTGTTAATTCATCATCCCCTTGGCTTGGAATGTGGCTTAGTGGTAGAGTGCTTGCCTAGCATGCATGAAGCCCTGGGTTCAGTTCCTCAGTACCTCATACACAGAAAAAGCCAGAAGTAGCACTGAGGCTCAAATGGTAGAGTGCTAGCCTTGACAAAAGAAGCTCAGGGACAGTGTCCAGACCTGAGTTCAAGCCCCAGGACTGGCCAAAAAAAAATTCATTTCCTCCTCTAAGAATGTAGTTCAAACAGTTCTAATCCCTATCACTGAACCATTTCCTAGTTATCTTTCCCAGTCTTGTCTCTAGAGATAGGATGGTACTTGTTCCAAAGCATCCCTGAAATCCATAAACACAGACTGGCTAGTAGGGATTCTGTCAGAAAGCCTTGAGTTTCTTTGCTCTTTCTAATGACTACATTTCATTTTCTTTTTGTTATGCTTGCAGCATCTTTGCCTACTCAAGGACTTAGTACTCTGTGGTGTGTTTTTTTTTTTTTATTTATTATAAAGGTGATATACAGAAGGGTTACAGTTACATTAAGTCAGGTAATGAGTACATTTCTTTTTGGACAGTGTTTTTCCCTCCTGTCCCCACCCACAAGTTATATAGTTCATTTTCAGTATAGTATCTAGTGAGTACCACTGCTGCATTTGTTCATCCTGCATTTGGCACTTTATTTCTGTGCTCTCCTCACCCTCTCAAAGGTAGATAAACAAGACAAAAAAGAAAACAAAGACAGCAACAAAGAAAAAAATCTTGTTTCCATTTCCTGGAGTTCATATTGATAAATATTATTTTATATGATCAAATGCACTTAAGCATTGGGCCTTTGTGTTCCTCTTCTAAGAATACATTTCATTTTCTATATCAAGTTAGGTGAGCACACAAGTATGGAGCATCTGTGATGTGTGTTTTACATATTAGACACCAGAAAGGAAAAACCATCCTATGGTTGAGAGACTTTTAGTTTTCTGAGGGCAGAAATGATCTTAAAGCGATTAATTTCATGACCTTGATTGAATACCAACCATTGTTTGGGAAATCCTATTCTTTCTCTTATTAGAAACTTACATTCCAGAATTGTATGTATATTAATCATATTCACCTTAGATCTCCAGTTCCTTAGCTCACACCCACAGGAGGGTGTTTGGTTTTTGTTGTTTTGGTATAACTGAGATTTGAACTCAAGCTCTCATTCATGCTAGGCAGGTACTCCACTGTGGAATCTTGCCTCTAGCCCTCCAGGGTATTCTGGATGTGCCCTGGGCTACACAGTTGAAACTGTTTCTCTTTATTAGTATCTTCTGACTTGAATTTCTTCTTTCCTACTTTCTTTTTACCCAGTCTGGAATTTGAGCCCTTGAAAAAGAATTAAGATAGGGAAGGAAGTTAAAGAAAACTTGTCGTTTATCATTTGTAAACACTCACATCATCAACTTGTCCATTTCCTTTCTCTCTTTGTCTCTCTTGCTTTCTCTCCTGACTCTCTCCTTCCTTATTTATTTTTGTATGCCAGTACTGGGGCTTGAACCCAGGACATGGGCAATGTCCTTTACCTTTTTCACCCAAGACTTCTCTCTACCATTTAAGCTGCACCTCCACTTTGGTCTTTGTGATAGTTAATTAAAGTCTCTCAACCTTTCCTGCCTTGGCTGGCTTTGAACTGTGATCCTCAGATTTCAGCCTCCTGAATAGCTATGATTATAAGTGTGAGTCACTGGCACCCAGTTCGTCCCCCTCAATCTTAAATATATTTGTAAGTATCAGTTTCACACTTAGAATTTCTGATAACGTTTTTCCTTTCTTTGTACTTTAGAGGAGAAAATATATTGGCATAGAAGTACTCTATGGATTCTTCTGTGGGTTATAGTGTTTATTTACTCTGTGAATTTGTAAAATTACTCAGAATCCTCAAAATTTTTGACCCTCAGGCTCCTCAGTAATGCAGGTATCATAATAGTTTAATTATGCTGACTGCCTGGATTGTTAACTTGAAAGGTAAAAACAGGAACCACAAATGTTAAAATATTTTGGAAAATTGTGAAGTTCTAGACAAATACTACTTTAGTAAAATACTTCCCATGATAGAAATTTTGTGACTTAAAAATTGATATTCACAGAAGCCTACCACATAAATTAGTCTGAATCTAATTTTAAAAAATACTTATTTCCAGGCTTAATCCTTAATTGATTAAATTAGATTCTGTTCCACTAAGAATGGAGAGACCCAAACATCTGTGTATCTCTTAAGTCCTACAAGTAACTAATGAATACTGAGGACCGAGAACTGCTCATCCATATGGTCACTAATGTATCTTTCGCTTCTGAAATAATTCATTCAGTAGCACTTAACAAGTGTGTACTAAGTGATATATAGTCTACTGGACAACAGAATCCAGATTAAGATATAAAAATTATTTTCTTAATCTTAACTTGAGCACCTCCTTGAAATACCCTATTTAATGTCATTCTCAAGTACTGGAAGAGAGGGTAAAGGGTCAGCCTATGGCACAATTGAACCTATAACAGCATATATTTTCTATATTTATCCAACAGTATTGAGATACATTCTTTCCGCATTTTACCTCTGAAATTTCCCTTCTTTAAATCTTAAAAAAAAAAAAAGTTATAACTCTAGCCCAGACTACCCTAGAATTTCCCATCCTCCTGCCTCGGCCTCCCAAGTGTTCCTTCAGATTTTTGTTGGTGGTGGTGGTAGTGGTGGTGGTTGTGGGGCTTGAACTCAGCCTGGGCACTGTCCCTGAGATCTTCAGCTCAAGGTGAACACTCTACCACTTGAGCCACAGCACCACTTCTAGTTTTCTGGTGCCTAATTAGAGATTAGAGTCTCACGGACTTTCCTGCCCAAGTTGGCTTTGAACTTCAATCTTTAGATCTCAGACTTCTGAGTAGCTAAGATTACAGGTGAGCCACCACTGCCCAGCATAAATCGTAACAATTTTTTTATTCCTAAATTAGATAAAATCCAATTTTGGTATATTGGTCATAAGATTGCTCACCATGAAATAATTTAAAAGCTTATAAAATAGAAATGAATGCACAGGAAAAAATGGTGCTTATTTTTAAAAGGAACAAAATTTTATAGTCTTCATTGTATTGTTATACAAAAATTATATTTGTATTTAAAGCAGGTATACTTGTTAAACTAGGGCTGGGAATGTGGCTTAGTGGTAGACTGCTTGCCTTGCATGCATAAAGCCCTGGGTTCAATTCCTCAGCACCACATAAACAGAAAAAGCTGAAAGTGGCACTATGGCTCAAGTGGTAGAGTGCTAACCTTGAGCAAAAGAGGCTCAGGGACAGTGCTCAGGCCCTGAGTTCAAGCCCAGGACTGGAAAAAAGAAACTAAATATACAGTGTCTTTTGCCAAAATGCTTTGGACCTGAAGTATTTCATATTTTTACTTTTTTATCCCATTTTGGAAGATTTACATGGACTTTACAGGTTACACATCCATAATCCAAAAATGTGAGTTTCAAAATACTCCAAAATCAGAAACTTTCTGAGCACTAGTTCAGAGTTTGGACTTTTGGGGTGTTCAATCTGTACTTACCATTTTCTTTTAGTAGAATTGGTAATAAATATAAATACTATACAATGATGTCATCATTTTAGTTTCTGTTAAAGAAAACAAAGGAAGAGTTAGTATTAAATCTCATCTTGTTTTTTCCTTTCTTTACTTCATGTTTTAGAAAAAAAGCTTATCATAGAAAATCTTTTTAATTTCTAATTTAATATTTCACCTTTAATAATACCTAGTAATCTGATAGTTTTACATGTGTTATATAAGCATAGGTTGTTTAACACATCCTAGCATTAAAATCTTTTTGCATATCCTGACTTTGCTAGCTGCTGGGTATTAACTTAATAATCAGGTTACTTAGAGATTGATAGATCCAGAGAATGAAGTGGGTAATAAGTGGGTAAATGTACATATGTTTAACTCAGATAAAGCTGGTTTAAGTATTCTAGCTTACTGACTGTGAGGTCTTACTCATTGCTGCTTCTGTTAATTTTCTAATGCATAAAACCTTTCCAAATCCAAACCCTATTCTCTTTTCTTTTTCTTTTTTTTTTTTTTTGTTGTTGGTCGTGGGGCTTGAACTCTGGGCCTGGGCGCTGTCCCTCAGCTCTTCAGCTCAAGGCAAGCACTCTACCACTTGAGCTACAGCGCCACTTCCGGTTTTCTGGTGATTTATTGGAGATAGGAGTCTCGCAGTCTCTCCTGCCCGGGCTGGCTTTGAACCGCGATCCTCAGATCTCAGCCTCCTATTCTCTTTTCAAAGCTCACTCCCGTCCTACTTCTTCCATTATTCTCTAACCATCTAACATGTAGAAATCATCTCCTTTTCTGGACTATTAAATCTTTTAATCATCGATTTCATTCTATATATGACTCTTTTAGCAGAAAACTGGAGGGAGGATTTGTGTGTACTTATTTTCTAGACCCTCATTTTTATAGCTATAGGTAGTTGATATTTTCCCATTTTTACATTAAAATTTAAACTCCCAAAAATCTTGGGCCTAAATCTAGCCCTGTTCTCCAAAGGCATGTTGGAAGAGACATAGTATACTTTTTAACACATAGAGAAACAAACTTTAAAACTCTTTTGTCAAGCTGGGGGCACAGATAGCTTACAGAGGCTCATGCCTATAACCCTAGCTACTCAAGAGGCTGAGATCTAAGGATCAGTGTTTGAAGCCAGCTGGGGCAGGAAGTCCATAAGACTTATACCCTCCAATTAACAACCAGAGAGCCAGAAATGGAGCAGTGGCTAAAATGGTATAGCACTAGCCTTGAACACAAAAGCTCAGGGACAGCACCTAGGACCTGAGGTCAAGTTCCAGGACCAGCACAAAAAAAAAAAAAATTGATTCTCTTGTCAGGCAAGTGGGGCATGCCTGAAATCTCAGCATTTAAAAACCTCAGGCATGGGCTAGGAAGGTGGCTCAGTGGTAGAGCGCTTGCCTTGCATACTTGAGGCCCTGGGTTCGATTCCTCAGCACCACATAAGCAGGGGAAAAAAAGCTGGAAGTGGCGCTGTGGCTCAAGTGGTAGAGCGCTAGCCTCCAGCTGAAGAGCTGAGGGACAGCGCCCAGGCCCAGAGTACAGGCCCCACGACCGGACCCAAAGAAAAAAATAAAACAAAAACCTGAGGCAGTCTTCAATAATTTATATTGGAAAAAATAGGTATCTATATGCAGAAAACTAAAAGTGAATTCTGTTTGTCATTATGCACTTTGAAGTAGATCAAAGATTTCAACATCAAACCTGAAATTTTGAAATTACTGCAAGGAGTACAAGAAACACTAGAACTCATAGGCATAGGCAGAAACTTTATGAAAAAGACTCCCAGGGGCACAGTAGATAGGAGAGAGACTTGACAAATGAGATTACATTAAAAAAAAGTTTCTGCATAGCAAAGGACATAATTACTAAATTAGAAAGGCAGCCAACTGACTGGGACATCTTTACCAGCAGTAAGTCCAACAAAGGCTTAACATCCAAAACAAGGCTAATAAACCAATCACTAAGTGGGCAAAGGAACTGAGGAGAGACTTCTCAGAAGAAGATGTAAGAGTGGCAAAGAAACACATGAGGAAATGCTCAACATCCCTGGAAATGCAAACCAAAACAACTCTTGAGATTCTGTCTCACCCTAGTTAGATTGGCCAACATTATGAAGTAGAACAACAATAAATGTTGGCAGGGATGAGAGGAAAAAGGAACCTAATTGCACTGTTGATGGGAATGTAAACTAGTGCAACCACTCTGGACAGCAGTCTGGAGGTTCCTCAAAAAACTAAACATAGATCTTCCCTACCACCCAGCCATACCATTCCTGGGTATCTACGCAGCACAGCACCAGCCAGGATACCATAAAGACACTTGCACATCCATGTTCATTACTGCACTATTCACAATAGCTAAGTTATAGAAATGGCCCAGATGCCATACAATAGATAAGTGGATCCAAATATTATGGTACCTATTTACAGTGGAATTTTACACATCCATTAGAATATTACATCACTTTCAGGGAAATGGATGTACCTAGAACAGATCGTGTTAAGTGATGAGGTAAGCCAAACTTAGAGAGACAAATGGCACATGTTTTCTCTTATATTCAAAGCTAGATCTAAAATACATGGGACATGATAAATTCTACATGTTTCTAGGCATTCACACACAGTGAGAGCAAAGAAGTAAGAGGAACGCAATGGAACAATGCCTATGTGCATCTGATCATACAAAATAATATTTACTGAAATGAACTTCAGGAAATGGAAACTAGGTTTTTCTTCTTCATTGCTGTTTTTCTTTTTGTCCTGTTTGTTCATTTATATATCTTTGGGAGTGTAAAAGGAGGCACAGAAATGGAGTAACAAAGGGTAAATAAGTGCAGCAGTGGTACTCTCTGGACATTATGTTGAAAGTGAACTACACAACTTGTGGGTAGAGATGGGAGGGAAAAACTGGGAGAAAACAAGGGAAAAGGTGACATTGTCCAAAAAGAAACATATTCTTTACCTGACTTGTGTAACTGTAACCACTCTGTATATCACTTTTATAATAACATATATATGTGTGTGTGTGTGTGTGTGTGTGTGTGTGTGTGTGTGTGTGTGTGTGTGTGTGTGTGTGTGTGTGTGTGTGTGTGTGTGTGTGTGTGTGTGTGTGTGTGTGTGTGTGTGTGTGTACATATTGGCATGAACTCTAGGAATGGAAACAAGGTTTTTTTCTTTAAAAAAAACAAAAACAAAAAAACAGAGCCGGGCACCGGTGGCTCATGCCTGTAATCCTAGTTACTCAGGAGGCTGAGATCTGAGGATTGCAGTTCAAAGCCAGCCTGGGCAGGAAAGTCTGTGAGACTCTTATTTCCAAGAAACCACAAAAGAACTAGAAGTGGTGCTATGGCTCAAGTGGTACTCACCTTGAGCTGAAGAGCTGAGGGACAGTGCCCAAGCCCACAGTTCAAGCCCCATGACACACACACACACACACACACACACTCTCTCTCTCTCTCTCTCTCTCTCTCTCTCTCTCTCTCTCTCTCTCTCTCTCTCTGCTCTCTCTGCTCCCTCTCTCTCTCTCTCTCTCTCTCTCTCTCTCTCTCTCTCTCTCTCTCTCTGGCTATTTGTTTTGTTTGGGTAGTACTGGAGTTTTAACTCCTGGCTGTCAGCTTGGTCTATTACTTGGGGATCCTTTTTCTTTACTTTTCAGATAGGGCCTCCTATGCTTTGCCTCAGCTAGCCTGGACATAATCCTCCTACTTATGCCTCTCATGTGGCTAGAATTCAGGCATATATCTCCATGGATTTGGTTCTTTTTAAGATGGATCTCATTTACCTATAGTTGAGACTGGCCTTGCCCCCACAATCTTCCTGATTTTTGCCAAAAAGTAGCTATGAATACAAGCATACACCATCAGGCCTGTCTACAAAAATCTCTTTTTGTTTTATATTTACATATCTTAGATATCAATATTTACAGATACTTCTCTTTTTTTCTATGTAAAGCCTATACCTCTTCCTGTAAAATCATTTTAATCCAAGTGATCTTGTGTTGTACAACAGTAAATTGAAAAGGAATAAAAGCAGGCAGACTGTGATAATTCTTTCACTCTGGGAAAGAACTACATCTCAAGAGTAAAATGCAGTAAAATTATTGAGTAAGATTCTAGAACTAGGGCATTTTACTGCATATGTAGGCATTGTCATCTGCATGTTTTCATCAGAGCCTACAGACTTGAGCTAAAATGTACTGCTGCTGAGTGTATGCCCTATCTTTTCTGCAGTTGGTGAACAGACAGTTGTAAGGAGCTTTCCCATTGCCTCCATCACCAAGGAAAAGAAGATCACAATGCAGAACCAACTACAGCAGAATATGCAAGAAGGACTACAGATTACTTCAGCATCTTTTCAGGTATTAGTTGAGTACCCCTTCTCTGAAATGCTTAGAACTAAAATGTTACAGATTTCAAAATACTATTAAATAACATCTACTACTTTAAAATATTTTAATCTAAATCACTCTGAAATGGAAAACTTCTTCAGCACTGGGTTTCTGCTTTAGTTTTTTGGATTAGGGATGCTCAACTGATTTTAAAGAAGCCAGTCTTCCAATGTTCAAAATTTCTACTGACGTTATGACTACTTTCTATGGGCATAGGGTCAAAAGTTAGAGAATGAGAATAAAGAAGATGAGTGTTAGGGAGGGTTATTGTCACCTGAGAAAAACCCATGAATCATTTGGAATCTAATCCTTCACTTCAGGAGTCCCTTTACAAACTCGAGTACTAACAGGTTGGCATTATTTAGTATTCTTACAACCTCATACACACACTAGCTCTTTTTCTCTGCCATGCTGTACCTCAGTTCCTGTTTGATGAAGACTTTAGATAAAAGACAAATTTTGGGGGGCTGGGAAGGTGGCTCAGTGGTAGAGTGCTTGCCTTGCATGCCTGAGGCCCTGGGTTCGATTCCTCAGCCCCACATAAACAAAAAGAAAAAAGCCCGAAGTGGCGCTGTGGCTCAAGTGGTAGAGCGCTAGCCTTGAGCTGAAGAGCTGAGGGACAGCACCCAGGCCCAGAGTTCAGGCCCCACGACTGGACCAAAAAAAAAAGACAAATTTTGGTTTTCCTATTCTGTATTCTCTGTCTCTGACTTCCTGAATTTCCAAGGATTCCAATTCTAGTATCGTTCCTTTCAGTCAGAAACCTTGCCTCGTAGTAGTTAGCATTTGCTAACACTATAAAATGTGAAGTTAATGATCACTAGACTTTAGGCCTTCTCATGTCACTTGGAAACATTGACTAATTGTTGCAACTACCAAGAATTCTACACTCAAATATTGCCAAACTGTACTGGTAAGGAATATGGTGAAATTGAATTTTTTCTTCTTAGATTTGTTGAATCTCTGCATAACAAGGGATCTTATTAGATTGCTCTCTAGGAGCATCTCTTAAGAACTATAAATGACATGTTGGCTATTACAGCTACTACAAGTTATCCCACTGTAAATAATCCTGAAGAAATCCAGCTTCATGAAGGTATTTCCTTTGCTAACCATCTATTTCAAGTAAACTTTTCAGAGCTTTTTTTTAACCTAAAAAATTTTAGTTTTTCTTGGTATCCAAAGTCTGCAACTTCCAAAATCTTACTATTTAGTTTGACTTTTTGGGGATTTTTCTAATTATTTATGGGACAGTTGTCTAGAAATTCTTAATGCTTCTGATGTCTTTAATTTGTTTTGTCTCTAGTTGATTAAAGTAGCATTTGATGAAGAAGTCAGCCCAGAAGTAGTAGAGATCTTTAAGAAACAGTTAATGAAGTTCCGTTATCCTCAGTCCATTTTCAGTACCTTCGCTTTTGCTGCTGGACAAACTACCCCACAAATAATTTTACCCAAACAGAAGGAAAAAAACACTTCCTTCCGGTAAGAAAACAAAAAGATAAGTCTGTTCATTTCAGCCCTCTCATAACTGATTGTCAGAGGAAGTAATCTATCCTTTGTGTCAAGGTATAAATTATTATTCTTTTTATGTACTATTCTGTCTGATTGGCTCAAGTTCATAAAGTTATGGAAGATAAATGAAACAAGATGCAAAATCTAAGAAGTTTTGACTATCATGTCCACTGCTCATGATATATTTTTTAAATGTGAAATTCTGTTTTCACACTTTTACAATCCCTTCTACTTTTATCAGATCCAGGCCAAGGAAAATTTTGCTTTGACCTTGAGACAGAAGTCATTACTTTGGGTTTTGTTGTTGAAGTTTGGTGGGTTGTTTTTGTTTGGTAACCTTGTTTTAAATAATTTCAGACTGGGGCTGGGAATGTGGTTTAGTGATAGAGTGCTTGCCTAGCATGCATGAAGCCCTGGGTTCAATTTCTCAGTACCACATAAACAGAAAAAGCCAGAAGTGACACTGTGGTTCAAGTGGTAGAGTGCTAGCCTTGATTGAGCAAACGAAACTCAGGGACTGTGCCCTGAGTTCAAACCCCAAGACTGGCAAGTAAATAAATAAATAAATAAATAGTTTCAGCCTGAAAACAAATCTACAACAGTAATCCAAAGGATTCCTGTATATCCTTTTCCCAGCTTAATCAGTGTGAGTATATACGTACATGCATATAAAACATACATTTATATGTATATTATATACAAAGTTAATAAAAATATGGGCATAAAGCACTTATCTGACTCTATATTTAATTTGCTAAGAACTCCTTATAGGTCTTTTTTTTTTTTCTGATCCAGAATCAATTCAGGATCAAGCCTTCTAATTAATGATTGGATGAACTCTTACTTTTTTTATAATGATTTTTGGAAACGTTTGAAACTTTTAATACTTAATAATTTTTTCCATCAGAGGTAAACTGCAGAAGCTGCCATTCCTGTTCATTCACCATTAATCAACTAGAATGTGAGCATCCACCAGTACAAATTACGTATTCGAAAGAGCTATGCAGACTTTCTGCCTAAAAGTGAAGTAGTTTCAAGATTATAGAAGATTTGAGGTTCTAGACAATTGTCATTTCTCAACTGCATCCATGGCTAACCCCTAATATTACTTGGTTAACAAAGAGAAAATGAATATCAAGATATGATATGCTAAGGCTGTAACAACTTATTAGGGATTTATAACAGTAAACTAAGAACTCAGCACTGTAGGGTCACAGAGAAAACCTCAATAAAACTTGATACTGTTTTTAGATTTAGAATCTCTCAGAAATATATATTTCTCATTTCAGAAATATATCTATTGTATCAACTACAAGAAAAGAAAGCAACTATAGTTTGCTTGTGCCAGTCCTTCCTGAGGCTTGAGCACAGCGTCTGAGTGCTGTTCTTGAGCTTTTATGCTCAAGGCTAGTGCTCTACCACTTGAGTTCCACTTCTGGCTATTTGGTGGTTAATTGGAGATGAGTCTCACAGACTTTGCTACCCTGGCTGGCTTCAAACCTCCATTCTCAGATCTTAGTCTAAGTAGCTAGGATTACAGATGTGAGCCACTGGTGCACAGGCTGCAGTTTTAAGCTTTTAAAAATTGTGTGTGAAACAAAGACTATGGCTATATCTGAGGGGGAAAAAAGTTTTTAAAAATACTACTGAATTTAAGTTATACGCGAAGTGATTTACAGGTTTATTTTAGGAAATATTTGTATTTTATGTCTTGTAACAGCTAGCCAAAACATGTTAAAACCTTCATGTTTACATTGTAGATGACTAAGACTGATCTATGAGACAATAAAAGAATCCTTACCACTTTTTCCAGAGTGGCAAGAAGCATAAAAAGAATTCTATTTGTTGTGTTAGAGAGGAGCATAATCAATATCATATTTAGTCTTCACCTGTATTATAATACAGGTGTATAATACAGATCTGTATAATACAGTGCAGATGAAGGAGAAGGAAAAAATTGAGCCAGATAAATGGCAAAAATATTGATGGCACCTTCATATTAAATTGACATTCTGTCTTGTTTTGTGACTTGTAGAACCTTCTCAAAAACAATTGTGAAAGGTGCCAAAAGGGCAGGGAAAATGACTATTGGGCGTCAGTATTTACTGAAGAAGAGGACAGGAACAATTGTGGAAGAAAGAGTAAATCGTCCTGGATGGAATGAAGATGATGACATATCTGGTATGTGAGAAATTATTTTTCATGAATCAATATTTTTTCTGATATGAATAGAAAGAAGCTGAAAATATAATTGTATTTAAAACACGAAGCAGAAAACCTCATGAAAAGACTGTTCTCTTTTGAACTTGAAAAAATTATTTTCAAAAAGAAAAAAGCTGGGAGTTTTTTTTAAAAAATACCTGATTATATTACACCATTTAATTTACGTTGAACTACGATGATTTGTATATAGGGATAAGCTCTTGGTTTTCAGCTTTTTTATTTTTAATTTTAATAGAAAAAAGACACATCTTTCCCTTACATATTAGTACTTTTGAGTTCATTTCCAAAAACTTTGGAAGTTTAATTTGACTTTTTTCTCATTATAAAAGAAACCAGGTGCCAATGGCTCACACCTGTAATCCTAGCTACTCAGGAGGCTGATATTTGAGAATCATTGTTCAGAGCCAACTTAGAGAGGACAGTCTGTGAAACTCTCATCTCTAGTTATAACCACCAGAGAGCCAGAAGTGGAGCTATGGCTCAAGTGATAGAGCACTAGCCTTAAGCAAAGAAACTCAGGGACAATGCCCAGTTCCTGAATTCAAGTTTCAGGACCATCACAGTCAGGGAAGGGAAGAAAGAGGAAAGGGAATTTTTTTTAATTTCTTAACTTCAAAAGGTTGTACAAGAAGGATATAATTTAACATGTCCATCTAAATGTCAAGGAAAAGGGAGGAGGGAAAGAGGAGAGGACAGGTTGTTGGGGGGAGGGGGGAGTGTTGTTTTTTAAATTTTAACTTACAAAGGTTATACGAGTGAGCCAGTGCCTCATACCTGTAATCCTAGCTATACAAGAGGCTGAGGTCTGAGGATCTCAGTTCAAAGCCAACCTGGGCAGAAAAGTCTATTGAGACTCTTACCTCCAATAAACTACTCAAAAAAAGCTGGAAGTGGTGCTATGGCTCAAGTGGTAGAACACTAGCCTTGAGTACAGAGAGGTTCAGGGACAGCACCCAAGCCCTGAGTTCAAACCCCAGGACAAAAAAACAAGTTGAACAAAGGGGTTACAATTTAACATGTCAATTTAAATGTCTGGTACTCCTTAATCATTTCTCCCCATCCCATATGTTCCTACCCTGACGTCATTTAAGACAGTTTTTAATATGGATGTTTTTGTTGTTACTTAGAACATGCAGTATTATTTAGGAATGCCTTTTTTCTTTTAAAACATCCCTAAAATGCATGATTGAGTAAATAATCCCATGTCTAAAATCTTACAGGAATTGGTAAAGTGATTAGAAAATAGTGAGAGAGTTTTTCATATACATCACATCCTCCAATGAAAATACTTCTAGAAATAAAGTATAACTTTCTGCTATTCTAAGGAGAGGGGAGGTCTTTTTTCCCTCTGATGAGTTTTTGGTTAGTCTAGAAATTTCTTTGTTTTTGGTTTGGTGGGTTTTTTTGGTGGGGGGCTGGGGGGGGGGGGTTGGTCATGGGGCTTAAACTTTGGGCCTGGGCGCTGTCCCTCAGCTCTTCAGCTCAAGGCTAGCACTCTACCACTTGAGCCACAGCACCACTTCTGGTTTTCTGAGTGGTTTATTGGAGATAAGCGTTGTACGGCTTTTCCTGCCTGGGCTGGCTTTGAACTACAATCCTCAGATCTCAGCCTCCTGAGTAGCTAGGATTACAGGCATGAGCCACTGGTACCCCGGCTTTAGTCCAGAAATTTCTAGGCTCACACCTGTAATCCTAGTTACTCAGGAGGTTGAGATCTGAGGATTGTAGTCAAAGCCAGCTTAGGCAGGAAAGTCTGAGAGACTCTTACCTCCAATTAACCACCAGAAAACCAGAAGTGGTGCTGTGGCTCAAGTGGTAAAGCACTAGCCTTGAGCAAAAAAAAGCTAAGAAAGAAAAAAGGAAAAAAGTTTTGAATTTTTTTCTGCAAAACCTGTCTCTGCATAATAGTTTCAGATGATAGTGAACTTCCTACAAGTACCACCTTGAAAGCCTCAGAGAAGTCTACGATGGAACAGCTAGTAGAAAAAGCTTGTTTCAGAGACTATCAGCGTTTAGGTTTGGGAACCATAAGTGGCAGCTCCTCCCGTTCAAAACCAGAGTATTTCCGAATCACTGCTTCCAACAGGCTGTATTCACTGTGCCGGAGGTAAGTGTCAGTGAGCTCCAAAAAGAGAACTTTCCTTTCTTCCAATTTGAGTCTTTATTGGTTGTTTATATTTATAGCCAATATATTGATATGCCAGAGAGGAGAGCCAACTCCTCAGGGATATATGTTTCAGAGATACTTTCTATGCACCATGAACAGTCATTTCTTTGGTATTCTCAGAGCAACTGTAACATCACTGAAATTGTCTATATTAGGACAGCAAGAGAAAGAGTGCTGTTCTGTTTATGAATTTACATTATCTGTCTTTCTCTTTCTAGATTCCCTCTTTTTCTACTATGGGTAAAGATTTTTTGAAGAAAACTCTCTCTCTCTCTTTCTCTTTTTCTCTCTCTCTTTCTCTCTCTCTCTCTCTCTCTCTCTCTCTCTCTCTCTTCTCTCTCTCTCTCTCTCTCTCTCTCTCTCTCTCTCTGTTGTAATTTGCTAACCTGGATGTAGACAGAATTCTTTTATGCTCTCTGATTGGAATGTTTTCCCAAAAATTTTCTTAGAGAATGTAAGTCAGTATTTTTTTCTATTCTTGTCACTTCCTATCATTTTAAGTGCTATTTCTTGCTTTACTATATATAAGTATATTTCTGAAACTACATTCTACCATGTACAAGTTTATTTCTTACAGCTCTAGATAAATTATTTTCTTTGCATTTATAAATTCTTGCTGATTACAGAGCTTGGAAAGCACTTTTCAAATTGTAAGCCTTGTATAAATTTTTTTTTTTTTTGTCGGTCGTGGGGCTTGAACTCTGGGCCTGGGCGCTGTCCCTCAGCACTTCAGCTCAAGGCGAGTACTCTACCACTTGAGCTACAGCACCACTTCCAGTTTTCTGGTGGTTTATTGGAGATAGGAGTCTCACGGTCTCTCCTGCCCAGGCTGGCTTTGAACCGCGATCCTCAGATCTCAGCCTCCTGAGTAGCTAGGATTACAGGCGTGAGCCACCAGCGCCTGGCTGTATAAAATATTTATGACAGTAATCTTTTTTAAATTTATTTTTTAATTGTTATTATTATTATTTTTTGTTGTTGGTCATGGGCCTTGAACTCTGGGCCTGGGTGCTGTCCCTCAGCTCTTCAGCTCAAGGCTCGTGCTTTACCACTTAAGCCATAGCACCACTTCCGACAGTAGTCTTAATGTTACTATTAGTTTCAACTTTCCTGTTTCTGAAGAAAATACACACACTTTTAAGTGGTAATTTAAGTTTTCAAGACATCAGATGAAACTTGAGAAAAAGTTTTTGGGAATATAACTTTATAGTGTCCAAATAAACATTTTGAATGAAATACTGAAAAGTTGATACTCTGAATAGGCAGTGATTTTTCTGTCTTCACTAATTTCTCTTTGTAAATAAGTGTAAGTGGTGGTGTCAGAATGTGGTGTCCTGCTGTTTGGGAAGCTTACTATCAAAATTATGGTTTCCACTAATAAAACAGACCTCTCACATCCAATCTGTCAGAAAATCCTATTGACTTTGCCTTCAAAATATGTCTAGGATGAGCCAGGCATCATTGGCTTATGCCTGTAATCCTAGCTACTCAGAAGGCTGATATCTTAGGATGGAGTTTGAAGCCAGTCCCAACAGGAAAGTCCATGAGATTCTTATTTCCAAGTAATCACCAAAAAAAAAGCTGCAAGTAGAGCTGAGGCTCAAGTGGTAGAGTGCTATAAGCACAAAAGGTCAGGGAGTTCAAGCCCCAGGACCAGCACACACCCACAAAAAAAAAAAAAAGAAAAAACCTAGGAATGGCTTTAAGTCAATGGCAGAAAAGTAAATAGAAAATGGTTGCTATGTTGTTCATATTCTTATATTCTCCCTCTCTCCCAATCCTTTTCTCCTCACATCCTGAAGCTATCCTGGCCTTTTAGTCATACCTCAATCTGTACAGGACAGTAGTTTACCAAGAGTAGCCCGCTGCTATCGACACAATCGCCTACCTGTGGTATGTTGGAAGAACTCAAGAAGTGGAACTTTGCTCCTCCGATCTGGAGGATTCCATGGGAAGGGAGTTGTTGGTCTTTTCAAGTCTCAGAACTCTCCTCAGGCCGGTAAGCATCTCTCTACAGCACAACTGTGACCATTTCACTTAAAAGTATTCTTAAAAATAAGCCTGACACACTTCTGTACTAAGCTACTGGAAAGACTAAGATCATTTGAGCGCAGGAGTTCAAAGCTACCCCCTGAGTACCATGGCAAGAACTTATCTCAAAGGAAAAACAGAACAAAAGAAAAAGGTCTTCCTAAAAACAAAGTAAAATACCATCTGTGTTCTTTCATCAAGCCTTGTCTCGCACATCAACTATTCCAGCGTGCTTCATATAACATGTTCAGCTTAGTAATGTGGGACTTCACCTTGAATTTGACATCTTGCTTAGTACATCTGATCTTTATTTCAACTTTTAGTGAATTGTGAATTGTAATAGCTTTGGTTCTAGGCTACTTGACATTTCAGAAAACGAGAGTATCCACAGATGGAAACTAACACTCTTTTTCCTTTTTCTGGGAACCATCCACATATATTTAATGACGTTTGACCTCAGTTGCAAATAAGGATTTTGTCCCATGTGATATCAGATATCCTGTCTCATTCCTACATTCACAATCAAAGCAAATTAATGAAATAAAATGCTGCCTTAGGAACTCTCAAGAGGCTGTTTTAGGAAGCTAGGGAAATAATAAGTGCTGCTGTCCCTTTTTCTGATAATATTAGCAAGTATCATATGTAAAGTCTTATCAGAAGCTGTAGTTTGTTGAGTTTTCTCATAGTTTCTAACTTATAAGTGCTCAGTAAAATTATCAGATCCTATTATAAAGAGCAGCATTCTTCCCCCTTTGAAATGAGATAATCTCACACAGTGAGATCAAAGGAGGATACTCTTAGGGGAGGGACACAAAGGCCCAATGGCTATGTGCCTCTAATCATATAAAATAATATTTATCAAAATGAACTCCAGGAAATGGAAATGAGAGTTTTTCTTTGTTATTGTTTTCTTTTTGTCTTGTTTGTCCACTTATTCTGTCTTTGAGAGGATAAAAGCAGCACAGAAATGGAGGGACAAAGTGTGAACAAATGTAGCAGTGGTACTTGCTAAACACTATGCTGAAAATGAACTATACAACTCATAGGTGGGGACAGGAGGGAAAAATTGGGAGAGAGTAAGGGAAGAGGTGACATTGTCCAAAAAGAAATGGTACTCATTACCTGTAACTGTAACCCCTCTGTACATCACTTTTTTTTTTTTTTTTTTTTTTTGTCAGCCATGAGGCGCTGTCCTTCAGCTCTTCAGCTCAAGGTTAGCACTCTACCATTTGAGCCAGAGCACCACTTCTGTTTTTTTCTGCTTCTGTGGTGATGAGGAATCGAACCCAGGGCCTCATGCATGCAAGGCAAGCTCTCTACCACTGAGCCATCTTCCCAGCCCTGTATATCACCTTTATAATAACAATTTTTTTTAAATAGGTAAACTCAAATTGTGTGATTAGAGAGTTACTTTGTTTAAATTTAATTTTATTGTAAAGGTTATGTACAGAGAGGTCACACTTACATAAAAAGGTAATGAATACATTTCTTTTTGAATAGTTTTAACCCCTCCCTCATTTTCTCCTGCTCTCCTTCCCTGCTCCAGACTCCCCAACTCCCTAAGTTGTAAAGTTCATTTCTAACATAGTGTCTAGTGAGTATTGTTGTTGCACTGGTTCACCTTTGTCCCACAATTTCTTTTTTTTTTTTGGTTCCCATCTTTGTCCCACAATTTCTTTTTTTTTTTTTTTTTTTTTGGTTCCGGTCGTGGGGCCTGAACTCTGGGCCTGGGCGCTGTCCCTCAGCTCTTCAGCTCAAGGCTAGCGCTCTACCACTTGAGCCACAACACTACTTCTGGCTTTTTGCTTATGTGGTGCTAAGGAATCGAACCCAGGACCTCATGCTTGCAAGGCAAGCGCTCTACCACTGAGCCACCTTCCCAGCCCTGTCCCACAATTTCTGTGATTCCCCTTCCCTTCCCCAAATCAGATAAACTTATATATAAGACAAAGAGTACCCAAATCAGAAACTGTGACCACGGGGAATAAACCTGAGGAGAAAAAAACACCAGACAAAGGAACTGCAAAAAATATACAAAGAAAGAGAGAAAAGCCGGGGCGGGGAGGGGGGGGGGCAAAAAATAACCCTCTATTTCCACATCGCGGAGATCATTTCAATTAGTATCATTTTATATGGTCATATGTACATAGCTTTTGGGCTGTCATGAACCTCTGCTAGGACTATTCTAGGCATATACTAATTATTACAGATGAGGAAACCTTGAAGCCTATGTTTCTTTGGGTCTTAGTATGATTTTTTTCTAAGACTTTCTATTTCCTGACTAATGGGATGATATCATTCTTTCTGATGGAAGCATAGAATTCCATTTTTATATATATCACATTTTCTTGGTCCATACATCTACCGAGGGGCATCTGGACTGATTCCTTAACGTACCTATGGTAAATAATGCTACAGAGAACATAGTTGTACTGGTAGCTTTAGTGTGGGCTTGTTTGTGATCATTTGAGTAAATGCTCAGGAGTGGGATTGCTGGGTCATAGGGGGGCATTATGTTTAGTCTTTTGAGGAACCTTCATACTGCTTTCAAGAATGGTTGAACAAGTGTATGTTCCCACCAACACCGTAGTAGTGTTCCCTTGGTCATATCATCACCAGTATCTGTTACTGTTTTCTTGATAATGGCCATTCTAACTGGTGTGAGGTATAATCTCAATGTAGTTTTGAGTTGCATTGCTTTTATTGCCAGAGATATTGAGCATTTCTTTATGTGTCTATTGGTCATTCTTATTTCCTTGGACAGGAACTTTTTGAGGTTGGCTACTATGTCCTTAATCTTTAGGTTGGCATCAGAGTAGCACATAGACAATGCTGTATTATTCTGTCTGGCATGGAGTCTCAGCACTGGTGTAACTGGAGGACATTGACTTTTACCAGTTTATGTGTAGGGAATCTCCCAAGCCACATAGTATATATAATAGAACACAATCACTTGAATTATATACATTAATCATTTTAGAAGTACCTGTAAGAGCATGCCCCTGAGCTCTTCGTAGAGAAAGAATAACGTATTTTACTGGTTTCTGCTTTATTTAATACTGATTTACTGTATTTCATTTTTTGAGCAAACATAGTTATTCATTTTTTACTGTCCTTAAAATTGGGATCCAGGGCTGGGAAGGTGGCTCAGTGGTAGAGCGCTTGCCTTGCATGCCTGAGGCCCTGGGTTTGATTCCTCAGCACCACATAAGCAAAAAGAAAAAAAGCCGGAAGTGGCGCTGTGGCTCAAGTGGTAGAGCACTAGCCTTGAGCTGAAGAGCTGAAGGACAGTGCCCAGGCCCAGAGTTCAGGCCCCACGACTGGACCAAAAAAAAAAAAAATTGGGATCCATCTTCCAGTTAATGTGATCAGTTTTAAATGGCAAGTCCATCTTACAAATGATGACATCTGCCAGGCGCCGGTGGCTCACGCCTGTAATCCTAGCTACTCAGGAGGCTGAGATCTGAGGATCATGGTTCAAAGCCAGCCCGGGCAGGAAAGTCCATGAGACTCTTATCTCCAATAAACCACTAGAAAACCAACAAAAAATAAATAGAATAAAATGTATTTAAAAATTATTTAATTTTTTTCTTACAACTTGAACAGAAAATAATTAGCATTTTACAATCAACACTAACATGCTATTATACTTTTTAAACTCTAAGATGTCGTCATTTTTTTGTTGTTGTTGTTTGTCGTGGGGCTTGAACTCTGAGCCTGGGTGCTGTCCCTCAGCTCTTCAGCTCAAGGCGAGCGCTCTACCACTTGAGCCACAGCGCCACCTCTGGCTTTTTCTGCTAATGTGGTGCTGAGGAATGGAACTCATGGCCCCATGCATGCAAGGCAAGCACTCTTCCCAGCCCATCAAGTTGTAAGAAAATTTATACCTTCCTGATACTCTTTAAAGTACCTAAACTAGTTTCAGTGATTGTATTTTGCTCTACATATACAAAGCTCATGGCCCCTCCAATTGTTTGATCTCATGATTATTTCCTTCTTTGCATACTTTTTCCCTTCTTTATTTTGAAGGATCAAGGAATCTAGTTGTAATTGTTCTTTTCATACTCCCCATCTTCTTCCATTCTTCTTTTACTCTTTCCTCAACAAATTCCTGTACAGGTTTATGTTCCTTTCAGGCCTATGTGACAAAACTGGAATAAAGCTTATGGTATCGGAAAACCACCTCTGTTGATTATAGGATGCCAGACAAACCCACTCCATCCTGGACTCCCAAATAGTAGCAAGGGCAAGGTATTAAAGCGGGATAATCTAAGGGATTATCACTTTGAGTTCTTGGATTAAAAAAGCTATACCTGTGCTTGGGAATAGCCCCCTGTCCTGTTTTTTCAGATGTGGGCTCTTTAGGGACTGAAAGGAAAACTTCAAGAATATCTTCTATGATGATAAAGCATCTGAGAAGTAGGTATATAAATCCAGCATCATAGGATTAGCCATTCAATTGATTGGGACTTTAAATAGAGGGTTTCTACATTGGATGTGGTAATATGAGACTATATGGATAAAGTAAAAGGAGGTATCTATAAAAGCTGCTTTAACAAGGAAATCATTTGTCTTATCTCACTTTTTTTTCCTTTTGTAGCTCCTACCTCCTCTTTAGAATCTTCCAGTAGCATAGAACAAGAAAAATACTTGCAAGCTTTATTGAATGCAGTTTCTGTCCATCAGAAACTCAAAGGCAACAATACACTTACTGTCAGGCCAGCACTTGCTCTGTCTCCAGGTAAGATTTGATAATACTCTTCTTATTAATTACTACTACACATGTATTTCTAGGATTTAGTTTTTTAGTTACATTTACTGTCCCATAAACATGACCTTTGCAAATTTTTTCCCCTCTGGGACCATTAACTTTTACTTCTATACTTATAAGTCAATACCACTGTAATATCTAGTAATTAATCACTATACTTAGCAATTCCATTATTTTCTCTTAAAAAGAGTTAAGAGGTAAGGAACTTAAAGTCAATTTTTACTCAATAATTTTAAATAAACCTTAAAATATTATTATGAAATATAATTTTCAAATTGAGTATTTTGTTTGTTAAATATATATGTGTTAAAATCATTGTTTGTTTGAAATTCCCAAAACTTCTTTAGCCTTTTACGATTTTGCATTAGTTTGTTTTCTCTGGATTTGAATAAAGCCATTAAGACTTGTACTAATATTCTATTTCAGTTATCATGTGGTGGAACCCCAAAGGGTTCATGTAGAGGTAACCCTAACGTGTTAGAGAGGAGCATGTGACTTGAAAAGTTGGTCTCTTTGGCTTAATCAGCTGTTTGAATTAGCTCTACATAAGCAGAAAGTGGCTTTCTTGTAAAGTAACACCATGCATGCCTCGCTTCATTTATCATTAAGTTCTCTGATTGCATTTGCCAAACTTAACTCTATAATCTTTCAAATGTGTGTGTATCTCTGATTAAGTAACATTGCCTTGTTATCTCTAATTAAGCTTTGGTACTTAAGAAGTACAGTGTTTGGCAGCAATTAAACATGCTACACATGAAGATAACTTTTTGTCATTTGAGTAATGTTAACCCAAACAATATGGTTTTTGTTCTTCTTTTTGGCTGACTTTTAGGGACTGAAAAGATGACTTCAAGAATGTCCACTGTGCTTAAACAGGTAGTGCCAGGACATTTGGATGTAAACCCATCCAATAGCTTTGCTCGAGGAGGTTAGTAAGATTGATTTTATAACTGAGCACTGACTGATACAACCTTAAAAGCACAAAACATTTTTCTAGATAGCATATATTTTAAAATAAATTAAATATGGTTTCAATTATTTTTCATTATTTTTAATGGCCCTTCTCTAAATGATCAACTTATTGCTAACATGATGACCAGATTTCGCCTCATGAGACAGTCATTGCTTGTATCTTATATATCAATGTGTTTGGGAGAATTAGGAAATGAGGGGAGCACACTTAAATGGTAAATCACCCTGAGAGAGTTACTGTTTTGGGGGGTTGGTTTTGTTTTCCGTGTCCATCTGGGTGCTGTCCCTCAGCTCTTCAGCTGAAGGCTAGCAGTCTACCACTTGAGCCACAGCACCACTTTGGGCTTTTTCTGCTTATGTGGTGCTGAGGAATCGAACCCAGGACCTCATGCATACAAGGCAAGCACTCTATCACCTTCCCAGCCCAGAGTCACAGGTTTGAAGAGCAGAAAGATACAACAAAAAATATAACCAGCCCTGTAAACAGAAATGATACTAGACCCAAGGCTATGACTCCAAGACATACTAGTTTTGTTTTCTGAAAGATTTCTTTGAAGGGTAAGATAGAACAATGTTGTGACTTCTTTTGCCCCTCCTCCAGGCTAGAATAATGTTGTAACTAACTTCTTTTGCTCTTCCTCCAGTCCATAGCTTCTGGCATGAGTGGAAAAAATAGAGAAAAACTAAGTTATAGTTCTTTTAAGCTTTAAAAGGTGACGCTGGTTTCTGTGTTCTGAGGGGTTTTTTTTAAACGAGGCAGAGGAAATTGCAATCCAGGCATCATGATTATAAAGTTCTCCTGCTTCACATGGAATCAATGGATCTTAGATACTTCTCATCCTCACAGAAGGCTGAGTCCTCTTCAAACATGCTAAGGGATCTTGGCTCTGCTTAAATATTATCAGGAATGGGAAATTCATTTCTTTCCTTAAATAATCCTTTCCATATGTAAGCAACTCTTATTTCTTAGAAAGTTCTTTCTCATATTGGTCTAAAATTTTACTACCCCATAACTTTCATGTATTGAACCTAACTCTGCCCTCTAAAATTAGAAACTAACTTTAATTCCATCTTCAGGTCTTTGGCTTTAAAACCTGTTATGTTTTCTCCCTACCAGTGTTTTGTTAACTAAATTTCTCCAATTTGTTGGAGTGTAGTCTGCTTACCTTACCATCTTATCACATTGTGATCAAATCTAGTATTCATTAGCTATGGGAGGCAACCTCATTTGGAGGTTAAGTTGCTAAGGTTAATACCATTTGAAATTCCTGTTTGCTCTATATTTACTACTGTTCTCAATGTTCTTGCCTGGGGGTTGCCTACAGAATTTCATCTCCTATGGTGTTTTTGAATGTGGACTAATAATTTTTTGAGTACTAGTTTTGTCCACTTGAATCATTCATGTGATTTATTGTTGATTTTGTTTTGTTTAATTTGAACAAACCAAAGCTAAGGACAAAGGCCTACAGCAAAATAATGTAAGCCTCTACTAAAATTCATTTGGGCCATGGTTCTAAATCTCTGCTAATCTTTTAGTTCAAGATTTGCTAGTCTCTTAAACTATTATCTGAATCACAAAAAAAAAAACAATGCTTTTCCCTAAATAATCATAAATAGCTGCATTAATAATCTATTCTAAAATTTGATTCAGAATCAAAATAGAGGCCCTGCTTTTTAAAATGAACTTTTTCCCCTTCTGAAAACTATATTTTTGTTCTAGTAGTCATATTTGGATGCTTTTTTTTCACCTCATCAGAATTTTGTGATATTGCAGTATTTCCTAAGTGCTTTCAACTTTGTGTCATCTTCCATTATAATTAATGTGCCAGGCCTTGAGGTCGTTTGCCCACTTTTCTAAGGCTACCACAGATTGTACCACAAATTAAGGTGCTTAAACTCCAAGAGCCTTGGGACTGTGGAAGGGGTAGAAATCTATGATCAAGGTGAGAGCAGCTGATTGGCTCTCCTGAGGGCTAAAAGTGAAAAATCTGTTTCCAAGCCTTTTGCCCCGTTCTGGATTCTCTAGCCATCTTTTTACATTCCTTGGCTTATAGAAACATAACTAGAGCTCTGCTTTCATCTTCACAAGGTATTTTTTTCCTCTATTCTTGTCTTTAAATTTCCTCTTTTTATAAGAACACAGCCCTTGTATTAAGGGCCCACCCTACTCCAATGTTACCTATTATAACTCATTCCATTTTCAACAATCCTATTTCCAAATAAATTCATATTATGAGATTATGGGGGACAGGACTTCACATTAATTTTGGGGGACACAGTGTAACCCAAAACAGTTATATTTAGCTTTTTTTCCTGAAATTCTAGAATGCCATTGTTTTTGTAGGATTTCTGTTGCCAAGAACTCTTGTCAAAATTTGGTTCAGCATTGCAGCTTTCTTTATTACCATCTCAATGTTAAATGCTTGGGGCCAGATGCATTTCAGATTTCAGTATTTTTTAGATTCTGGAATATTTGAATAGATTTTATAGGTTACGCATCCTTAAATCAAAATTCTAGAGTCATATCAATACCCAATAAGCTTCAGATTTTTTAAAATTTTAGATTTCCAGATTAGAGATGCTCCTATTATATTGACAAGAAGGCAAGTCAGACATAAAAGAGTTATGCCTGCAATAATAGTTACTGAAGAGGGTAAAAGTGGGAGCATTGTGGTTTAGGGCCAGACCAGGCAAAAAGTTTTCAAGACCTCATTTCAACCTATAAAGTTGGGCATGGTGGTACACAAGTGTTGTCATTCCAGCTATGCAGTCCTTCCAGGGCCAGCCTGGGCAAAAAGTAGTTCTCATGTCCTTTATCTCAGGGTAAATCTGCAACCGTGTCTCAGAAATAACCAGAACTAGGCCTTGGTAGCTCATGCTTGTAATTCTAGCTGCTCACAAGGCTAACTCTGAGAATTGTGGTTTTAAGCCAGTCTAGGCAGGAAAGTCCATGAGACTTTTTTTTTTTTTAATCTCCAATTAATCACCAAAAAGCTGGAAGTAGAGCTGTGGCTTTAGGCCTGATACCGAAAAGAAAAAAGAAAGCATAAAGGACTCTCGAGGCTTGGCTTAAACAGTAGTGTGAAGCTCTGCTTTCAAACCCCAGTACTGCCCCCTACTCAAAGAAAAGGCAAGTCAATAATTTTTCCATTCAACTTTTAGTAGAACCAACTTCCAGGAAATATTTAGTTTAGTACAGCTTTTCCACCAATACCCTGCCCTTGTATTTTGCCTTTGGAAGCTTCATCAAGAACGTGGTATCCATTATGTCTTTGGCCAAGTGGTTGGTAATATAAACTTAGGTTTAAAAGGTCTCTCGTGTTTTTACCTAAGTCCCATGGATTTTCACTAATCTGTTTCAAGTACATTGTCTTTTTTTATATACATTGGCCTTAGATTCATGGCTTATGCTAGTCTCAAAGATACCTGAAAGGCTATATTTACTTCTTTGGCTTAATCTAGTTTGATTTTGACCATTTATGCAAATGTGAGTCTATAATTATTGTTTTGACACCCTCCCAGATATTTGCTGCTGAAAAAATATCATGAACTTTAGTTTATTTCCTTATAGGTTTGCTTCTGTTCAGATACATATATCCTTCTGGTATCTTAAGCTAGAATCAGAAATGAAAATAATTCTTTTACTCAACTTTTCACTCCCAAAGCCTCCCAGATCTTCCATTATTTCAGTGACAAATTGGAAGACGAGATATTGTTTCCTGATATCTTCAACATCCTCTAGATCCTTTATTCTTTGTCTCTTCTGATAGTATCTATTCTCTACATACAGTAGCAGCAGTGGGCTAGGACAAGTCATTTTGAGTCTTATTTTCCCACTTCCTTTGGCCATTTAATGTAATTATAGTCTTAATTTCCTGCTTCCAAAGGAGTAAGAAGTAAAACCACTTCTAGTGATTTTTCTTTTGTCATACTGTTATATTTTGCACAATTTCTCATGGTATAGCTAAAAGACACAGCTTTTAGTAATCCCAAATAAATATAGAGTATTTTCCTATAATGGACTTTAATAATCTTTTGCTCAAGAAGTAATGTTGACTATTCACCATTTTTATTATTACCAGGCAAAGTTTGTAGGTCACAAAACACTTTATGGGGGGAGGAGGGAAACAATATTACTCAAATTACAAAAGCATTATCTCTAATACTGCCTATCATTTTGGCACAAGTAGGGGTTTTAAAAGAAGTCATTACTTTCAGACATCAAAAGCTGTCTTATTAATGGTATTAGGTATTGTCACAAGATCAAGAATTTTTGCTGCTTCTACTATATTTATATTTATGGAAAATATAATTTCTGAATGGAAAGATGAGAAGGTAGTGTGGCAATGCTTAATGTTCTACTGCAAAATCATGCCCTTAGTTATTCCAAATGGTTGTTAGAGCTTTCTTATTTCCTGATGTGACCTTAGTCAAAGAACAAGTTGCTGTACACATGTAGTATTTGCCAGCCAATCTCCTTAATCCACGTGCCAGTGTATTTCTATTATTGACACACATAACTCAAATTCCTTAGTTTTATTATATAAGATTATTTCTGACTGATACTTTTCAAAAGCTTAGCCCATTTGGTATAATTTGTTAGTGGCACCGCCTGCTATGCTGTCCATTTCATTGTGCTTACAGTATTGATAAACAGGTGCTGAAATTTCATTTAACAGATACTCAGTTCATCTTTTTATGCCTTTGCAGCTTTCTGTTGTTAAATCTCCTACTTTTATTGAATTTTCATTTTCCCCATGTTAACTTAATCTGAAAAATTAAACAGCCTGTTCTTCTCATATTCAACCTCCTCTGATGTTTGCTGCAATATACATTTCATTTCTCCTGTTTTTAATCTAACCTACTAGTGCATGGGTTCTGAGATAAATGTTTTACTCAGTCAAATTCCAAATCTGCAGCTAAGGAAAGAGTCGATAATTAAGGTACTGTATTATGTGTAACCATTTTCATATTAAAGTACGTGTTACAAGTGATTTTTCACATGTCTGTCAATTATATCCTTATTTTCATCCACATTCTGTGATTCCATTTACAGATTTAAAAAAGCATTTGCCATAATATCTAAGATATATATGTGTAGAACTATAGCTTCATATTAAGCAGCTTACCACTTAAGAAACCTTTTCTTGGGAATTGTACTAACTCCATAAATATTGATAGAGAAGCAGATGTGACATCATGGTGACTTCTAGTCACCTAAAAACAACTTTATCAGTGCAAAAAAATTTTAATCCTGAAACAGCCTTAAAGCCCTAATGACCCCATCAGTGAACAAACTTTATGGTCTGCAGGCATAGAGTTTATGAAGGAGCTCTGTTTTTTTGAAATTGCTGCAGTGCTAGTCCAATTAGAGGATTAGTATGTGGCTTGTGTTTGGGTGTTTAGTATTTAATAAACTCATTTGAATAGAGAAATCTTTGATCAAAAAAATAAGATCAGTTTATATAATGAGACTTCTAGCTATTTGGCTTGGCCTTTGTCTTAGAAGGTATCTGCTCTCTTTTTTTTGAAAGTTCTGGGATTTAAACACAAGGCCTTGTACTTACTAAGCAGGTACTCTGCCAGTCCAGCCACTCTATCATCCCTTTTTGTGTTGTCTGTTTTTTGAGATAGGGTCTTGGCTTATTTCTGGATCAGCCTGAACCATGTTTCTCCTATTTGTGCTTCCTTGTGAAACTAGAATGAAAGACTCATGCCATCACACCCAGCCATTTTGCAATCCCTATGGCATGAAATGCATGTACCACTGTGTTTCAGCCATTGATTGAGATGGAATCCCAAACTTTTATGCCCAAGCTGGCCTCAAACCATGATCCCCTAACCTGTACCTCCCAAGTAGCTACAATTACAGGCTTGAGCCACCATGCTCAGCTGCTTCTGACTACATTTAAAATAATGCTTCCTGAAATTCAGTGAAACACACCATTAGCAATTTTATAATTTCTCATGTTATAGAAATTAAAAAAATCTATACCCTTTACATGTATAAAACTTAAATGATAAATGTTATAAATCTATCTCTACTTTTAGTAGATTTAGTAAGTTTCTAATCTAGATTTCTTGTTGAATTGACTGTGCAGAAGAATATTCCTTTACTTCTTTCAAGCGCTAAGAAATTGAGTTTCTCTGTCTTCTCCTGTCTAGGCTTTATTGCTGCCTCCTGCTTGCATTCTGTTTTTCCAGTCTGCACTTAGGATTTCAGTGTTTACTTTCAAGTGCAGAACTTACATGAACATATAAAAATGGGATATGAGTGACTTCTTAGCTCCTTCTGAGTCTGTACTTAAATTATTTTGAAGTGCTTATGTGACAATATGATCAAATAATCATTACCTCTAAATCTGTAACTCCAGAGCATGCATCATTTTTCTTATTCAGTGGTACTCCCACAACAGATGATCTCACTGTTTTCTTAACTTTTGTGAAGGTGTATGGGCAAGTCTTCGCTCCAGTACTCGCTTGATCAGCTCTCCAACATCCTTCGTTGATGTTGGTGCCCGGCTGGCAGGCAAGGATCACCCAGCCTCCTTTAGTAACAGCACCTACCTTCAAAACCAGCTCTTGAAACGCCAAGCATCCCTTTACATATTTGGTGAAAAGTCACAACTAAGGGTAAGATTTTTCTCTCTCACTTAGAAATTGTATGAGAGGGGCTGGGAAGGTGGCTCAGTGGTAAAGTGCTTGTCTTGCATGCATGAGGCCCTGGGTTCAATTCCTCAGCACCACATAAGCAGAAAAAGCTGGAAGTGGTGCTATGGCTCAAATGGTAGAGCACTAGCCTTGAGCTGAAGAGCTGAGAGACAGCACCCAAGCCCAGAGTTCAGGCCCCACAACCAACAAAAAAGAAAAAAGAAATTGTTTGAGACATGAAAACAGGTAAGAAAACCAGACCAGCTTTGCCAGAAATTTTTTTATAGTGTGATTCTGAACTTAATCTAAATAAAATTTTAGCTCTATATTTATATGTACACACTATATATATTTATTTGTATTTCAATACATGTGCACATTAGTCATGAAAAATTTACTAATCCTTTAAAATATCAGAAATATTAAGAAATATAAATACAAAAAAGAAAAGATATAATTCCTATTAGGCCGTTTTCCACAGGAAGTACCGATTAACATTCTTTTTACAGGAATCTGTGCCTATGCAAGAAAGCTATAGGATGTAGAGTGAAGACAGGCACTGCATGTGGAAGCAAAAGAGGCCAAGACTAGGTATTCTGAGGCACAAGTTTTTAGAGGTCAAATAGGAAGAGATATGTGTCCTAAAATAGGTCATAAATTCAAATATTAGCTGGGTGTCAGTGGCTCACGCCTGTAATCCTAGCTACTCAGGAGGCAGAGATCTGAGGATTGCTGTTCAAAGCCAGCCCAGAAAGGAAAGTCTGTGAGACTCTTATCTCCAGCTAACCACCAGAAAACCGGAAATGGTTCTGTGGCTCAAGTGGTAGCAGAACGGAGGGACAGTGCCCAGGCTTAGAGTTCAAATCCCATAACCAAGAACAATTTTAAAAAATCAAAATATTAGCTGCTAACCAATTTTTTACTATTACCATGTTAAAGAGCTTCATTATGCTGACATGTCATTAACACTAAAGATAGTCCCTACCTCCAAAAGCAACAGTAATTTCGTGGATTTAATATTCTCCAAGTCACACATTAGAAAATAAATTTTACAACTACCAACAAATGTGTAGGAAATTAAAGTATTTGTTCGGAAATCTCCTGACAGTTTAGCACTGAACAGTGTAGACAGACCTTTGGCTGAACCACTAAGCAGAGTCTCTCAGCCTACATGCTCCTACATGCTCAGCACTTGAGATGCCACTGCTTGAGTCATCTCTCCTCTAGCTGGTTGCCATTGCTGACTCTTCCTCCTGCCTAGACTGCTGCAGTCACTTATTCACCAGCCTTTAGAGTAGGTAGAGGGCACGAAACTGCTGGGTAATGTTTACCTCTTATGTCTACGTATATGTCTTCTTATACAGAAGGTAATTGTATCCCCAGAAAATATTTGGAACTCTTCACAGTGATCCAAAGTTACCTTCAAAACTTCTTTGGCACCAGTGTCTTTTCCAGAGCATAGGCTTTCCAACCTTTAGCATACTATATGATCTGAGACACTCTACAAGATTTAGTTCCCTAATTCTTACTTCTGCATCAGTCCTCATACTTACTTGATTAAGAGATAGACTTGGGCTGGGGAGGTGCCTCAGTGGTAGAGTGCTTGCCTTGCATGCATGAGGCCCTGGATTCGATTCCTCAGCACCACATAAGCAGAAAAATCCGGAAGTGGGGTTGTGGCTCAAATGGTAGAGTGCTAACCTTGAGCTGAAGAGCTGAGGGACAGCATCCAGGCCCCACTGACAAGAAAAAAAAAGACTAATAGACCACTTAGAATCCTTCCTTCCTTCTTTTTATCAATAAATTGTATTTTCTATCATATTGGCACAAGAGTTGTTATTAGCAATTTTATATATTCCACTCAGGTTTTTTGTTTTTGTTTTTCGGTTGGTCGTGGGGCTTGAACTCTGGGCCTGGGCGCTGTCCATGTGCTCTTCAGCTCAAGGTGAGCACCCTACCGCTTGAGCCACAGCGCCACTTCCAGGTTTTGTTTTTTATTACTTCAGTTGTATCTATAAAGTCTGGCTCTACATCTGTTTGATAAGTGCCACCTTCTATCTCACACAGCACTGTCCTAATGCTACTCTATGCCTTTATCTTCAAACAGAGGTATCATAAAGAAAGGCCCGTAAGTGACAGTTATTTTCAAAATCATCTTGAATTTAGCCTTCTTTTTTTTTTAGTTCATAATTCTTAATAGTACCACATTTCTTTTTTTGTATGTGTTTATTGTAAAAATACTGTACAAAGGGGTTACAGTTACATGAGCAAGGTACTGAATACATTTCCTATTGAGCATTGTTGCCTCCTCCTTTGTTTTTCCCCTACCATCCCTTTCCTCCCACCTCCACAACTACCCTCCCCCGCAAGTTGTAAAGTTCGTTTTCAACATAGTGTCTTGTACATCTCATTGTTACAATAGGTCAACTGTGTCCTTATTTAAGCATTTTGTTTTTTCCCTTCCCCTCCCCGAATTAGAGAAGTATATATACAAGATGCAGGGCACCGACATCAAATACAGTGAAAACGGGTTATACCATGGGGGGGAACATACAAAGAAACAAAAAAAATCACATGGTACATTATAAATATGTTAGAAACAATAGCAAGAAAGAAAAGATATTTGTGTAATGGCATTTGCAGGGAAATGGATGGAGCTAGAAGAAATCATGTTGAGCGAGGTAAGCCAAGAGCAAAGAGACAAACAGTACATGATCTCCCTGATAAGTGGATGTTAAATCCAAAATGTTAGGAGATGCGACAAAATTAACAGGACTTAAGAAACAAAGAACTTCTGCTCATCTGGTCGAACCACTACTAAATATCCCCATGCTGCTGATCACATGTATGGTGTATAACATGTGAACATCGTTATATGTTATAGACTGTGATAGACAATTTGCTCCAGGAAAGTTAGAATGAACTTGTGACTTTAACTGAGCATCATTATTCCACAATACTGTGAAATTCGGGAAATTATGTAATCACTTAATCACAGTCAAAAAAAAAAAAAAGAACCTCGGGGAAGGTAGGGAGGGAAGGGATGGTAGGGGGAAAACAATGGAGGGGGGTAACAATGTTCAATAGGAAGTGTACTCATTACCTCACTCATGTAACTGTAACCCTCTGTATAGTATCTTTACAATAAAAAAAAAAAGAATATAGGTAAGAAACTCAAAAAAAAAAGATATTTGTGTCCCTATCTTGGGGTTCATTCCGCTTAACATCATCTTATATGGTCAGAGGTATATAGCTTTTGACCTTTTCTGACACATTTACTAGTTATTGCAAATAAGGGAAACCATGGGACCTATGTTTCTTTGGGCCTGGCTTACTTCACTTAATATAATTTCTTATACCCAGTAGAATATCTCAACTAACTCCCAGGTTTTAGGATAAAAGACATATCTTGTTAGTAGACAGCTGGAAATTAGAAAGGAATCTGTTTTTCCTGAAAAGTAAACTACCTATTATTTTAAAAATAGCACTGTACATGAGTTTTTTTCTAGGTTCTTTCATCACAAGCCCTCACATCTTATTTCCATGTTGTCTAATAGTCTGTATAATGCTTTTTGTCACTACTTAACCTTCAATATATGTAAAATTGCAATCACATTTTTTAGCAAATGGGAGGTTTTTTAGTTGTTGTTGAGATGATTTCACTAAAGGGTCCCAATACTTTAGATTATTTCTACAGAGTAGCTTCCTAAAATTAATTTTTAATTAATTTTTAATTTTCTTTTTTTCTTGAGATAGCCTTTTACTCCAGGCTGGCCTCAAACTCATGGTGTTCCTGCCTCAGCTCAAGTACTTATATTTGAGGCATGCACCATTATTCCTGTGTAAAATTGGAATTAAGACAAAGAAAATTTTTGTCTTCTAATAAATATTTAAAATGCTATTTAAAAAACAACACACAGAAAAACTTAGGAGCCATTACGGTAGCATATACCTATAGTTTCAGCACTGAGACTAAGGCAGGAAGATTGTGAAGCCAGGCATAGCAGCATGTGCCTATGATCCTAGCTGTCAGGAGGTCATAGGTAGAAGGACCAAGGTCCAAGGCTGGCTCCAGGCATAAATGTCAGACCTTCCCCAAAAAAACAGGGCAAAAAGAAGTAAAGATATGGTTAAATGGTAGATGATCTGCCTAGCAAGCATGATGCCCTGAGTTCAAACCCTAGTACTACCAAAAAAAATTTTTTTAGTTTTTATAGGCCTTAAAAAAAAAAAGTTAACTAATATAAAACATTAAATGGACTGTATATAAGTCCTTAGCAGCATGCTTAATCATAGTAAAAATACATAACAAAATTTATCATCGTAGTAATTTCTAAGATTATAGTTTAATATTATTAAGTATATTTACATTATTTTACAGTATCCTGGAAACAGTTTTGTTCTTTGAAAGGCAAATGATCCACTAGAATAGATTGAGTAGGATGTGAAGAATGTGGGATGAATCTGAGGTAATTCATTCTTTGGCCTGAGAAGTTAGAGGACTTTCAATTTTCAGAACCAGGCAAACATCAAAATTAAAGTATACCACTGGGCCATTAAAGCATTCTTTAATTATAAATGCAACAGCAGATATTCCGTATGGACTACAGATAAACACAAGTAAAAGACATTTCATACTGAGCAGAAAAGAACTTCTCAAAGCCATGAAGCAACACTCTTGCACATTATATATATTACTAATAGTCTTGGGACAGTAAAATAAGATTTGAGAAATAAGAATCACTATTTTTCACTTTTACAATGAATGTTTTACTTTCATAATAGGAAGCAAATAGCTGGGCACTGTTGGCTCCTGCCTATATTTGTAGCTACTCAGGAGGCTGAGATCTGAGGACCATAGTTGGAAGCCAATCCAGGCAGCAAAGTCCATGAGACTCTTCTCTCCAGTTAACTACCCAAAAAGCCAGCTCCTGAAGTGGTGAAGAGCTAATCTTGAGCAAAAGAGTTACAAAGCACAGCTTGGGAAAACTGATATTAGACTATTGAATTTACCATACTGTCCATTTGTCATTGGCTTATATTTGATGTTATAAACTGCATCTAGTTCTAGACTCAATAATAGCTCTTAGAATGGTAGCATTCCTAAGCTAATTAATCTATCCCTAGCAGTTACTAGACTTAACCATTCTAACAAACCACTAGACATCCCAACACTACTGACATATGACTTGCACAAGATTGATGGTTTTGACCTGTTATAGCCTCTGCAGCTAAATGGCTTCAACTAACTATGAAAATTTTGCTCTTTTTTGTGCCTGTTTAATTCTCTTCATCTTCATCCACAGAGTTTCAAGGTAGAATTTGCTTTAAACTGTGAGTTTGTTCCTGTTGAATTTCATGAAATCCGGCAAATAAAAGCCAGTTTTAAAAAGCTGATGAGGGCTTGTATCCCAAGCACCATCCCTACTGACTCAGAAGTGACATTCCTGAAGGCCCTGGGAGACTCGGAGTGGTTCCCACAGGTAACATCTGGGAGTTTGTCTTAAAATTCAAAGAGAGCCTTAGGCCAATATACAAAACCAATACTCGAGCTGAGAAAATGGCACCGTGATAGACTACTTGCTTAGCATGCATGAAGTCCTGGGTTCAATTCCTCAGTACCACATACATAGAAAAAGCCAGAAGTGGTGCTGTGGCTCAAATGGTAGAGTGCTAACCTTGAGTAAAAGAAACTCAGGAACAATACCCAGGCCCTGAGTTCACAAGCCCCAGGACTGGCAAAAAAAAAAAAATACTCAACACTCCTTTACTCTATGCTCTCCTTTATTATGTGTCCCCTATAAAGACCTTTCTTTTGGTTTTAGGAAACAGTAGGACAAAGGAAATAAGGAGGACAAATTATTGGTCATTTGGTTTTTATCTCTAATAATTGAAAGTTTGTACTTAAGATACTAAAGAGAAGAAAACAATTTTTTTTGGAATTTTTTATGTGTAGTAAATTTCATCAGCTGGTATTTATGGGGCTTCTGCTCTGTTACCAAGACATAAATCCATCATTTTAAAATACATAACAGTGGTTTTTTAGTATATGCAACCATCACACTAAAGATCCAACTCTTTTCTACTTTCTCACTTTCTATCCTTCATCTGTCTGCCTATTCTGCATCTCTGGATTTTATATTTGTCACCAAAGGTACACTGGATGCCCCAAATCCACCAGAAGTTTGCAAAACATATATGTGTGTGAGGAGAGATCATCATTCAGCTAAGTTATCCTTAAGATATTTTTATTATTTTTTTTTGCCTTTGGTCAGTCATGGGGCTTGAACTCAGTGCCTGGGCACTGTCCCTGAGCTTTTTTGCTTAAAGTTAGTACTCTACCATTTTGAGCCACAGTACCACTGTTAGTTTTCTGGTGGTTAATTGAAGAGTCTCACAGACTTTTCCTGCCTAGGCTGGCTTGGAACCCTGATTCTCAGGTTTTAGCCTCCTGAGTAGCTAGGATTACAAACGTGAACCAACAGCACCCTGATTTTTTATTGAATTTTTATTGAGAAATTAAGTAGAAAAAGGTTTGCCAACACAAATATGCCCACATTTCTTCCAAACCATGAAAAGATATTTATGATATATGTGTTTTAGACACTAATCCAGACATTTGGCCAAGAGCAGTATCTCTAATATAACCTTCAACTTTGTCTATAGGCCCTTGATCCTGAATCCATTATTCCTTCTCACCCTGTAAGAATTTCTACTTTTTCGGTCCAATGCCTGCATCTACCTCCAAGCATCTCTTTCTTAAAGAGGAAAAAAAAATTGTTAACATAGTATGCAAAACTAAAAGTCAAAGAAGCCAAGAGATAATATCAGTACCTAGGGCAGTGACTGTTCTTAAGGTTCTTAATAAAGAGCCATATATGCAACTGGTTACAAGTATATCTCAGAAGTGTTCATTATTCTTAAAGCAGTTTAGGTTATTAAGAATACCATGGAAAAAAAAAAGAATACCCATGAAAAGAGCTAACACCCCCAACTAGCCTTACCAACCAACCACCTGTCTGTTGATACAGTCTACACTCTGCTCTTTGTTAGAAAGTGAACCTATACCAAATGGTAGAAACTTAGCACAGTTAAATATTGTCCCCTTTGGGTTACTAGCATTTTAAAAGTAAACTATTAGAGCAAATGCTAATCCTCAGAGGATCCAGGCTTAGGACTGGCCTTGTAGGAGTGGCAAGTGCAGAACCTCCCATTTCTAGGAAGGATGAGCTTAAAATAATCCATCTCTGCTTATGTGAGGTATGGGGGATTGGTTTGTTTTGGGGTTTTTAGTTCAGATTTGGTTTTAAAATCTATACCCTATACCTACACCCTAATTATTAAAGATTTTGAATCAGTTATCTTGGCTTAAAAAGCTAAGCACAAATATACATTTTCCTCCTAGGCAATAAAATACAAGTCTTTTATTTTAATATGTAATTCACACAATTCACATTATAAAATTAATCTGTTTTTTTCTAAATATTTTTTCCAAACTGGTATCAAACTTACAGGCCTGCTCAGCCTCCCCAGTGCTGTAAATACAGGTGTGTACCACCACACTTGGCATAAATCCATTATTTTAAAATATATAAAGCAGTGGGTTTTTTTAGTATATGCGATCATCACACTAATACCAGAAAAATTGAATTTTAAAGAGAACTTACTACATCACAGGAAAAAACAAAACTTTAAGTTCAATAACTATGTTGAATTTTCAAGGCCACTTAGACTCTGTCTTTTCCATTTTATAGAATTACAGGTTTTCTACTTTTTTGGGGGCGGGGGGGGGGGGTTGGTCGTGGGGCTTGAACTCTGGGCTTGGGCGCTATCCCTCAGCTGTTCAGCTCAAGGCGAGTGCTCTACTGCTTGAGCCATAGCGCCACTTCCAGTTTTCTAGTGGTTTATTGGAGATAAGAGTCTCACGGACTTTCCTTGCCCAGGCTGGATTTGAACCATGATCCTCAGATCTCAGCCTCCTGAGTAGCTAGGATTACAGGCGTGAGCCACCAGCGCCTGGCTAGGTCTTCTACTTTTGAAGAAATTGTGTATGGTTATTTCATTTTATTACACATTAAACACATTGTTGTAAAAGGTGTCCTCGTTTAATCTTGATTTAACAAGAACTTAAGTATCTAAAACATTACATGGTTCTTTATTCCAACTGTTTTATTCCTATCTTGTTTGTTATCGATTGTTGACAGCAAGTCTGTCCTCTGATGTATCTAATTTAGCCTCCTGTCTCTTAGCTTCACAGGATAATGCAGCTGGCTGTGGTCATATCCGAAGTACTTGAGAATGGTTCCTCAGTTTTGGTCTGTTTGGAAGAAGGCTGGGACATCACTACACAAGTAAATTGTTACATATGTATTTTCAGATTTCAAGTTAGGCTATAAATTCTAGGGATAAATCTTTTTGTAATGACTAGTATAGTTGTGGGTAGAGAAAGTTCCTGTTAAAAACCACCTGGCAGTCCATCAGGAGGTTCTATGAGCTGCGGGCCCTTACATAGATGAAGCTCTGGCTATCAGGCTCCATAACACAGATGTACCATGCAAACTTGCAGATGGAGCTTTTGACAAGCAGTGTGGGGTGTGGACTGTCCTTCCTTAGGTTTGTCTGTCCTTTTTCTGGCTTCTCTAAGCCCTTCATTTTTATTCCAGAATGAAAAGGAAAAGTATAAAGAACACTAATAACCTACACCTACCAAAAAGTAAAATAAAAATGAGCTAATTCCCCAATCTGATCAATTAACCTAGAAAAAAGGACAGTTAAAGATTAAAGTCAAGCCGGGCACTGGTGGCTCACATCTGTAATACTAGTTACTCAGGAGGCTGAGATCTGAGGATCAGGTTCAAACCCAGCCCAGGCAGGAAAGTCTGTGACTCTAATCTCCAATAAACCACCTAGAAAACAGGAAGTGGCACTGTGGCTCAAGTGGTAGAACGCTTGCCTTGAGCTGAAGAGCTGAGGGATAGCGCCCAAGCCCAGAGTTCAAGCCCCACGACCGACCAAAAAATTAATTAAAAAAAAAATCAAAGTCATAATTTTATGAAAGAAAACATGTAGCCAAAATGAGTTTGAGTTTTAGTGTTTATTTAAAAAGTTTATAGACTTTATTCAAGTTGTTATACAGGAGCATTTAGGAATAAATTTGCTTTCCAGGTAATTTTGCTTATAAGCTGTCATCAAAAGGAAATGTTTTTATTTTAGCAATAGAATTTTTTCAGTACTGAAATTAATGAGTATCTCTCTGCTTGGGCTCAAGGTGACATCATTGGTGCAGTTACTCAGTGACCCATTTTATAGAACACTTGAAGGCTTTCGGATGTTGGTGGAAAAAGAATGGTTGTCTTTTGGTCATAAATTCAGTCAGCGGAGCAGCTTGACCCTCAATTGTCAGGGCAGTGGTTTTGCTCCAGTCTTCTTGCAATTCTTAGACTGTGTACACCAGGTAAGTAAAGCTAGTTTAAAATGACCTGATTTGAAAAAGAAAATAGCATTTATTGCTCATTGCAGTGTTATGCCAGGACCTTCCTGTCATAACTCAAGTTTTTTAGCCATAGGGCATAATGGAAACTTAGCAGTAGACTCTTGGGAACGGAGAAGAAAAGCTAGATGTTCTGAAACTAGGACTGCTAATCTACTACTGGGCTATAGCCTCCAAGTACAATAGTCCCCATTCTAAATTACCATTTCCTGTGAAGAGCAACTTGGTCTCCAAGGCAGAAGAGCAAACTTGGTCTCCAAGGCAGAACAGCAAAATTCTCTAGGAAATAGTATGGTCTCTTGCACATGGTCTGCTCAGTTGGGAGGGCTCTACCATGTGGCTTAGAAGTAGAGCCTAATCCTAAAAAAATAATCAGGGACCCTGTATGCTGGGTTATGGGATTAACACTGACCAGCTCAATTCTTTGTGAACTAATTGAGGCTAATCAAGAGGCCAGACAGATGCCTGTGTATGTAATCCAGTCAAACCTAATGAGTGTAGGGGGGACATGAATACTCTAGGCTCCTTTTCATCATCCTAGGCAGAACAGTTAGACCCACCTTGGTGGGACCTTGGTCAGGATTGGACTTGAGAATTACAGGGCACTCAACTTTCACAGTGAAGCTTAAATTGGCCTAAAAACAAAAGGAGGATTGACATTTCCAAACTGTCTTATTTGTACCATAACTCTAGAGATAGGTTCTAGTATGTCAGACATAATAGTGAGACTCTTTGAAATCTATTGGCCCCAAGTACTGGAAAGGTAGAAATATTTTATGGACTCAAAATTGGACCTAGATCTTCTGAAGAGATCAAGTTAGCATGTAGTTTGCTTTCTTTTTATTCTGTTGATCACTTGCCTTTTTAAATAACTTTATTGAACAACAACACAGCTAATTTACTTAAAATGTATACTTCAATAGCTTTTAGTGTATTCACCGAGTTCCATAATTACTACAGTTGTAGAACATTTTTTTACCCTAAATTAGAATTACTTTTTAATCCCCCTTTCATACCATATACACACAGGAACAGGGTACTATGTTTTTTACTGCTCTAGATCACTTGTTAAAAGAGTTATTGAGTAATTTCAGTTCATCTACGCAAGCAGCCCTTGGAAACACCAGTAACACGGTTGGTTGAGCATGTATGTATTTTTAAATGCTTTGCAGCTAATAATATATTGTTTTGTTTGAACATTAGCTTTACTCATACTCCTTTCCACAAATACATGAAGGAGAAATTTGTAGAGCATTGTCTCTGAAACAAAGCTTAGCTAAAGCCAGAGGAGGGGGGAGTAAGCATCTCTTTTCTCTTCTAGATAGCTGAAAGCATGTGAGTCCTTCATGAAAGCACTTATTTTGTTTATTGTCCTATTTCCTGCCTACGCATATCACCACCACTAACAGTAACTTCTAACAGGTATTGACTGCTTACTATGTGCCTCAACTATTCTGAGCACTATATATTGTATGGCTCTTAAGTAATTTTTTGAATGTTTTCCTGGCCCTCTCATTTGTGTTCCTAATGTGTGTCACATATACAGTTCCTTGGTAGCATCTGTAACACTAGCAGAGCATATTTATCTGTGTGTCTGTTGCTTCCTATTTAGACTTAAAATTCTTGGGAACAGGTACTTTGTCATATTTTATCAGGTAACAGTTATTTCAATCTCTAAAATGGGGTAGGCATTCTATCAATGAATTGAGGAAAAAAAATGGTAGTACTAAAGTTTGAACTCAAGATCTCATGTTTGCTAGTCAGATGTTCTACCACTTTAACATGGAGTATACCCCAGGCCCTTTTATGTTTTATTTTTTTTGGGGGGGGGGGTAGGGTTTTATGTTTTTTTGTCCAGAGGTGACCTCAAATCTAAATCCACCAATTTACAACTTTTCACTTAGCTTAGATTTCAGACTTGAGCTGCCGCCACCACACCCACCCCTGGAAATTTGCGTGGCCTTAAGTGTTGTTCATGCTCTGACTTAAGCCCATCTAGAACTTCCTAACTAGGACTGCTAATACCTTGTGAAAGCTAGACACAAAGGTGTTACTCCTTTTTGCAAAAACTTTAGTGACTCCACATTTCCTACAGAACTCTTCCTCATTTATAATATAGTTTCTTCAAACAGAAACTAAATGATAAAAGGAATTTGGGAATATCAGGAAGGAAAAGACATGAGTAAATATGGCAGACTTTCCTCCCCCCCCCCCCCCCCCCCGTGTTTTCTAATTAAGTTTAGCATTTGAAGCAGAAATAGTTAAGATGATTGTAAAAGTTAAGATGATCATAAATGGGAAGCATAAAGGGAACTAAAGTTCCTACACTTGGCTGAAACTGATAAAGCCTGTACTTTATCAGACTACCAGACATTTTAAATAACATCTACCAGCAACTACTTAGAAAGCTATGTAAAAAGATATACTCACAAAATAAAATGGCTGGCCCAAACACTTGTATGTCAGCTATGTAAAGAGATATACTATAGATGAATCAAAGTTGAAGTAGTCCACAGAAGGCAAATAAAACAGAACAAAGAGAAGGTAAAAAATAAAATGTCTGGTCCAAGCACTAGTATACCAATAATTACATTAAATGTAACTAGTCTAAATATATCATGATCTAACTATATGATGTATTGTTCAAAGCAGCTTTATTTTTAATAGCCAAAGAGAGGAGGTTCTAAAATAGGTAAATGGCTAACCTATAAATTTGACAACGGAAAACTATTCACATTAAAACAGTAGGAAGAAAAATGACCTGTTGATATATGCAACAACTTGAGCAGATGTCAAGAGTATTATATTGAATGGAAAAAGCAATCTAAATGTCACATACTATCTGATTCCATATATATGATACTCTCAAAATGACAAAATGGAATATTAATATATATGACAATATGATGAATTATTATGCTCAGTGAAAAAAGCCAACTGGAAAAACTATATACTTAAGTTTATTTACATGAAATCCTTTTTTTGTTGTTGTTGTTGGTCATGGGGCCTGAACTCTGGGCCTAGGCGCTGTCCCTGAGCTCTTCAGCTCAAGGCTAGCACTCTGCCACTTGAGCCACCACCCTCCCTACTTGGGCTTTTTCTGCTTATGTGGTGCTGAGGAATCGAACCCAACGCCTCATGCATGCAAGGCAAGCACTCTACCACTGAGCCACCTTCCCAGCCATAAAAAAAATTTTTTTTTAAGGCAAAATCATACTGACTGAAGGTACATCAGACATTGTCTGGGCTGGTGGTCAGGTGAAGGAATCATCTACAAAGGACATGAGCAAACTTAAAGATCAGAGAACTTTTCTGTGGCGGTTGTAACTCAACTGTACACAAAAAACAAAATTTAAACTATATGCTTAAGATAAAGAATTTTCTGTTATGTAAATTTGACTTCAGTAAACCTGAAAAAGTTCCTGAGCCCAACTCAGTAAATTTGAAATTCCAGAAAAAGAAAACAGCAAGTATTTGGTTTCTTTAGAGAAGAAATTTACCAATCTGGTGCCCAGAGAGCACTTATAAATCTGGCTGCTTGTTCTTTGGAAGGAGGGCAGGAAATGGTCCAGGTATATCCCAGTTGTACTTTTTCTATGCTGTTTTCAGTTCAATTTCATCACTAACCCAATTGTGCCTGTATCCCCAAGTTTAGAGCTTACCAAGTTTGGTCTTTCTAGAATATATCTTGCTTTGAAGAGGTTAGTCATATGACAACATAGGATAGGAAAGGACCTAGGAGACTTTCCCCCTAAGTTTTTTTTTTTTTGGGGGGTCCAGTCGTGGGGCCTGAACTCTATGCCTGGGCGCTGTCCCTCAGCTCTTCAGCTCAAGGCTAACGCTCTACCACTTGAGCCACAGCGCCACTTCCGGCTTTTTTCTTTTTGCTTATGTGATGCTGAGGAATCGAACCCAGGGCCTCGAGCATGCAAGGCAAGTGCTCTACCACTGAGCCACCTTCCCAGCGCCTCCCCCTAAGTTTTTATGCCTTGGACCTCCATTTTCTGAGCTTTTCTGAGTTTGCACAACTATATTCTCAAATTATCTTCCTTCAGGCACTGTAGTGTAGTTTCTCCTCTTCTGTCATTCACTGGTGTTCTCCCTTCTATTTTCCATATTTTGAATTTTGGCATGTTGCTATGTGCCTTCCCATTTTCCCATTTATTTTTGTGTGTTTTACTTCTTAAAAATTCTTTTTCTGCTGGTCATTGGTGACTCATGCCTGTAATCCTAAGCTACTCTGGAGGCTGAGATCTGAGGATCATGGTTCAAAGCCAGCCAGGGCAGAAAAGTCCATGAGACTCTTTTATTTCCAGTTAACCACCAGAAAACTGGAAATGGCTCAAGGAATAGAGTACTTACCTGGAGTTGAAGAGCTCAGACTCAGCATCAGGTCCAGAGTTCAAGCCCCATAACTGGAAAAAAAAAAAAAAAAATCTTTTTTTTTTTTTTTTTTTTGGTTGGGAGTACAATTTCAAGAGAATAAGCTAGCATAGTTGAACTTACCCTAAGTTAAATATCCTACTAAATTTGTTTAATCCCTGTATTCACCTTGCAGAATTCTGCATACCTAGATGAGTAAGCAAAAGAATTCATTCATAATCAATAAAACAGGAAGTTCTTGTATAAGATCTATTGTTCTCACAAACGGGAACATCATTGTATCTCACTTGTTGTGACTCCTTGTTGGGAGTCAGGTGCAGGAGTGTGAGGAGAGTCTAGTGTTAAGAGATAACCATGGGGCTGGGAAGGTGGCTCAGAGGTATAGCACTTGCCTTGCATGCCTGAGGCCCTGGGTTCGATTCCTCAGCACCACATAAGCAAAAAGAAAAAAGCCGGAAGTGGCGCTGTGGCTCAAGTGGTAGAGCGCTAGCCTTGAGCTGAAGAGCTGAGGGACAGCGCCCAGGCCCAGAGTTCAGGCCCCACGACCGGACCAAAAAAAAAGAGATAACCAGTATTCTTTGAGTAACCCTTAAGTAGAATGAGTAAAGCAGTTTAATGTGAACTAAAATGTGGAGTAAATTGCATTCATGTTATTCTTAAGATACATTATGATACCAATCTAAAAACAAAATAAAACAGTAAGTTACATAAAGCAACTTGAGAGCAAAGTTTAATTTCTCATATCTGTTTTTACGGGCAGGAAACCTTCCTTATCTGCCCCAGAACCACTTGCATTTTTATAGCATCATTATGACCCACACAGCAGACAGTTATGGATAGCCAATGAGAAGCACACATGTATGTCTTAGTGAGTCTTGTATGTTCCCCACCCCTTATAAGAGTTAAAATTCACATGTTTATATAAATCACTTGAAATAAAACAATACAAATTTACTTCTAAACTTAGTTGTTTCCTAGAGAATGCTTCACAAACTGTAGAAAATAATATCATTCAGGATCTAACGACCCTTTTAGTATGATTTTCAAATCTAGCTGAATGTTTAAATTATTTCCATTGAAACTGAAAACTGTTCTAGATTTTGTAAAACCCCTTTGAAGCTAATACCTCATACCTGCTAACCTGAATTCAGACAAGTTGTAACAAAGAGCCTGTAACTTTAATTGTAGTAATTTCAGGATGCTTAACTATGATTGGTATCAGCTTTGGTCAAACAAATTATTTTGTGCTGAAGATGCATAGTTTATTGAGAACAGAGGAATCTAAGAAGTCTATAGTTAGCAAATGATGCTTCTGATTCTTGGTGGCTTAATTATAAGGCAGGGTTCCATCATTTCCTACATACTAGTTTTAGACATTCAAAAAATGCTTTCTTTGAGTGCCTTTCAACTGAACAGTGCTTTACATTACTTCGACTTTCGCCAAATAATTCAGGGACACAAAACAGAGCCAGGCCCAATAATGTGGTTTTTTTTTTTAATTCAAAATTAACACAGCAGTAAGTGAAACCTTTCCTGGGTAGAATCTGTTTCTGGCTTGTTAATCATTTCTAACATACTTTGCCAAAAGGCAGTTCATGGACATATGCCTAGACTTGTCCATTAGTACTAATAAAATTACAAAGAAAACACATGAAGTAGTGATCTTAAATTAGAAGTGCCTCATCATCTAAAAAGCCATTGTTTATGCCAGTATATCCAGGTGTCAGATGAATTGTAAATGCTAGATCACTATTTCATAAGAGCAATCTGGCAGAGATGTTTTGTGTTGCTTCTAAAAGAAGGGGCTTAGTTCAAATTATATCATTACAAAATACTTCCTTTTCTTGAAATAGTTGAGCCAAATCTTTCAAAAGAAAATACATCCAAAATACAAAATGAAATTTTAATCTAAATTTTTTAAAAATGAGTTTTCCAAATGAAAAATATATGTTCAATATGAATGAAGTACCCCTTTTGTTTCAGCATTGGAGTAAATCTTTGAGAGAATTCTAGAAACTTATCATTTCCTACATTGAGAAAAGTTAACAGTTTGATTTTTGCCATAGATTATTCACATTGTAAATTAGCTCATTAATGTGGTTCTCTGTGTCATTACTACATGCCAGCACCAAGCCAGATTCTACTCCAAAGGCAAAAGTTATTTTCCTTTTGAAGACAGGAAACTTCATTTTGAACTATGTGATCAGCTAATCTGCCCCATGGACACTGGTTACTCTAAAATTTATTCACTCATAGCTGCAACTGATGGAAGCATGGTCTGTTCATATTGCTGCATCTGGCTGCCACCCTTTCAACTGAAAACTAGCAAAACTTTACATAATCTAAACTCTTAAAACAAATTTTCATTAAGTGTTGTAATATTGAGCCCATATAATGGAATTTTTAAATCTTAGGTAAAATGGTTGATAAAGTGCACAATATTTGTTAAATCTTAATTTGTAAAATAACAAGGTTTGGTATTAGCTACTTACTTTTCTTTAATGTATCTAGCCATACTCGTAGTTGTGTATAATATTTCTTATACTTTATTACTTGTAATACTTGAAAGCAGAATATAATCTCATTATATCTTATTACAAAAATGTTGCTCTTTTCTGAGACTTGAGTGATACCTTTTTTATAGACCTTTTAAATTTTACAAAGAATTTAATGGCACATGGACAAAAAGACTATAAAGACTCATGTTTCTCCAAATTCCATTTTAGATTCAGTTCCTATAAATAAGTAAACTGGCAGGTTTCACTCCCTAATGGAAAAAATACTAAAATGCCTTCCATAATTTATCTTCAGTAATATAAAATTATTTTGAATAGCAGAACCCAGATGATACCTGAAAGAAGCAAGTATTCATTTGCATAGGGAAAAGCTCAGAGTTTACTGGCTAAGATGCCTATCATTCCCAATGCTACATAATTATGATTATTTGAAGCACACTTAAAATGCATTAGGATAAGAAAAATCTTACAGTCAATAGGAAAGAAAACTAACCAAAAGCTATCTTTGAAAAGATTCCTCAAATTGATAAACCTGTAGCTAGACTGACTGAAGCAAAATTTTTTTTAAAAAAAAGGAAAGAAGGAAGGGAACCACCAATATTAGAAATAAAGAAAAGGACATAACTGTAAACTTGTCAGCCAACAATGTAGGCAAAATGGTAAGTACCCTTGAAAGCCACCCACTACCCCACCTACTCAAAAAGAAATAATTTGAATAGGCCTATATCTATTAAGGAAACTAAGGTTTTTCCACAGTGAAAATTTCAGACCGAGGTGGCCTCACTGATAAATTCACCAACACTTCAGGAAGAAAAAAAACAAACTCTTCCCTGAAAGTGGAAACAAAGTGACTACTTCCCAATTCAGTCCATTAAGCCAGCATTACCATTAGATGACACAGACTGTAAAAGAGAACTATAGACCATTATCTCTGGTAAATTTTGTCTAGAAATAAGCAAGGGTATTTTTTTATAGGTAAAGCATTTTACTGGCTTTGCCAAAAATATACAAATGGCAGAATACATGACATTGTTTTTAGCAAATACAAATGAAGGTCATAATGAAATACCATTTTACTCCTCTTTACCTGACCATTCACATTTTTTTAAGAATATGAGGGACCTCAAATTTTCACACACAGCTTTTGGGATTATAAAATTATACAACCATTCTGAAAAACAATTTGGCCATTTCTTAAAAAGTTATAAACATACACCAACCATTTAGTTCTAAGAATTTTCTAGAGAAAAAAAAGCCTAGGTCCTTACAGAGACTTGTACAGAAGTAGCAGCTCTATGTGTAGTAGTCAAAATTCTGGGAATCCCCCAATAAGTGATTGAATATGCTTATATATCATAATCACAGCATAGGACTCAGTCCCTTCATTAAAAAATGAAGTAAAAGCTGATGAGATTCTATTTGATAGAAATTCCAAAACCCTACAAGGCCTGTGTATGCAGGCCCACTGAATATGGTTCAGATTCTTTTAATGCATCTTCCTAAATTCTATTTTATTTTGCACTACTTATAAGCTTTCATTCAATGAAAAAGCTAAGAAATGTTGCAAAGTGGAGAGGAGAGAGCAATTAAGTCATCACAAAAAATTAGGTTTCTCATATTTATGTTTATAATTTGGTTTCATCTGAGAAGATAATATATTTTCCTTCTATTAGAAACTAGGAATAAATAAATGAAGATAATCACATGAAAGTTCATTCTTTTATGCAATTACTCAAAAGCTAAATGAAAGTTCAAGGTCGTGACATGAAAAGTCAAAGAAACTAACAAAAACAACAACAAAAAAAAAACTCTCCATTGGAAGTGGCGCTATGGCTCAAGCGTTAGAGCACTCACCTTAAGCTAAAGAGCATAGGGACAGCGCCCATGACCGACAAATACAACAACAAAAATCAAAGAAATTGAGGCAGCATTTCTCAGATAAGATAGATTCTGAGTTACATATTTAATTTACTCATATTTATATTACTTAATTATTCATAAAATACCTAAAGTTCGGATTAGGGATGAAAAAGTAGCATAGACCTAGAAAGCAGAAATATAAGGAATTGAGCTTCACTATCAGCACCTAAAGGAAATATATATGGTGTGCAGTTGAGGTAGAAAGGAGTACTAGAATGATTTGTTTCCATTGCCATAATATGCATGACCTGTATAATTTCAGACAATGGCAAAATTTGTAAAATAAATGTGAGATTGTTACATTAAATTTCCTCATTAAAAAAAAAAACTAGGTTTCTAACCAGATGGTAAAGTTTGATGTCAAGATCATGGCTTAAAATTCTTATTGGTTCATATATTACATACATGCCTGCCCACTTAAGCTGAACAAGTTTGTGTCTTCATGACCAAATTTTACATGGAAAGGAAAGCTATTAGTCTATAGTATTTATTTGAAACAACTTTTAAGCAAGTATGGAACTTTTCTCAACCAAGCAAAATTTTCTTAACTGGTCATAAGAAATTGAGCATAACAGAGGTGAAGTTGCCTAGTGGGTTAGGAAGTCACAGGTCATTAGCATACCCTTGCCAATATAAGATTGCTTCTCAGAATCTCCCTGTGTGGTAAACATAGAGTGATATAACAACTTCCAAGCTTTGCCCTACTTTTCTCCTCCCATATCATCCTTATACTTGGTATCTAGGACCTTGCTGTTTAACTGGTAAAAAAAAAAAAAAAAAATGGTTAAAAGAGTGTGTTCCTGCCCCTTGTTGGCACGTGAAGATTATATCTTCTGTAATCCTCCTTGTTTCCAAGGCAGTTCTGTATATCTCAGTCCTAGCCTCATTCGTTCTTGCTTTTCTACAGCCTTATTTCTTTACTTAGTGACTCTGTTGGTTCCTTATGGATTGCTGGACATGCACACATTTCTTTTGTCCAGAAAATGTCACTTGTTGTTACCTTAAGACACAACTTCATCCTCCTGGTTTTTCCTGTGCCAAAATTCTATGAATGCAATTTTGTAGTTCTGCCCCACTGTTATATCACAAAAACTATTAACTTGTTGATGTGATATCTGTCCAGTGCTTTGTATGGTATACTATAGTGAATGGGGTACAGATGTTACAGCCTAACAAACCAGTGTTCAAATTTCAGCTCACTGGTGTTAATGGCCCTAAGTAAATAACTTGCTGTTTCTAAGCTTTTCAAATGAAAAGAGCAATAATGCTTATCTTGCAGTGCTGTCAAAATTAAGCAAAATATTTAAAAAACCCTAATATGAAACCTAGTACTTAGAAAAGATTCTTTTTTCCCTATCTCTTTGTCTTATAGAGATACAAGTATTTGTTGGATGAATAACCAAATGTTCTCCTGCATATTTCATGTCAGTACTCACTGACCTGGCATTTACTTTTTGTTCTGATCCTGCCTTTGTTCTTTGCCTTTTATATTTCAGGTGCACAACCAGTATCCAACTGAGTTTGAATTCAATCTCTATTACTTAAAGTTTTTGGCCTTCCACTATGTATCTAATCGGTTTAAAACATTTCTCCTGGATTCAGACTATGAAAGGTTAGAGCATGGTATGTCAACACATTTATACACTCTTATTTCATCTTTGTTAGTTTTGTTTGTTTTTAATGAAAATTATGTCACTGCCCGCAAGTAAGACAAGCTTAGAAGTAGAGTTTTAAACTGAGCTACGAAAGTAGAATGAATATGAATAAGTGCCTTATTCTGAAATTTTTTTCTTAGCTCTTAAAGATGGCAAGTATTCTTTTGTTTGTTTTGTCGGTTGTGGGGCTTGAACTCTGGGCCTGAGCACTGTCCCTCAACTCTTCAGCTCAAGGCTAGCACTCTACCACTTGAGCCACAATGCCACTTCCAGTTTTCTGGTGGTTTATTGGAGATAGGAGTCTCACAGACTTTCCTGCCTCCGCTGTCTTTGAACTGCAATCCTCAGATCTCAGACTCCTGAGTAGCTAGAATTACAGGCATGAGCCACCAACACCTGGCAGCAGGTATTTATTCTTATAGGAACTTTGTAAAGTTTACTATTTTGATGCCTCAAAGTTATATCACAGTTATAAAAAATGTTTGACTCAGCCAGGTGCAGATGGACCATGCCTATAATTCCAGCTTCTTAGGCTGAGACTCAGAGGTTCAAGATTTGAAGCTAGCCAAGGCAGAAAAGTATGCAAGACCCCATCTTCAATAAGCTAACAAAAAGCTGGGCTGGAGGTATGGTTCAAGAGGTAAAGTGCCAAAACAAACAGGCCAGGGTTAAATTCAGCAATTCTAGCTACCATCTATCTACTCTGGTGAAATTTCATACTTCCTGATCCCCAACTTCCTCATCTTTAAAATGAGGTTATGATAGCCCATTCATTAGGGCCTTGGTGATCACATGAGAAAATAGTTATAAATATATTGGCACTAGCACTTATTAAGCCTTGATAAATTTTAGATGCATTATTACACTTTTGTTTTTTGTTCTTGTCGGTCATGGGGCTTAAACTCTGGGCCTGGGCAATGTCCCTGAGCTCTTCAGCTCAAGGTGAGTGCTCTTCACTTGAGCACAGCACCACTTCTGGTTTTCAAGTGGTTAATTGGAGATGAGAGTTTCACAGACTTTGCTGCCTGGCTGGTTTCAAACCACGATCCTCAGATCTCAGCCTCCTGAGAAACTAGGATTATAGGCTCGAGTCACCAGCGCCAGGATATTATTACACTTTTTAATACAATATTGTAAAGATTGTGAAAGACCCTGAAAACATTTCCTAAGGGAAATGTATGTTCCTTTTGTTATTATGGAGGTGGGAGAAATATCCATGACTACTTTTGTTAAAAAGATAAGCAAACTAAAAAACGGTAAGCCATATGTAATATATCCTATGTACCATAGGAGAAAATATACAAGAAAATAGTTGCCAAAAATCTCATTTAAAATCTGACATAAAAAAATACTTTCTAGGGCAGGCCTTTGAAGTTGCCTACTACATTTCACACTTTTTGGTAGGGACTACTTATCCAACTGGCCGCCATTTTGTTTATACCTGCAGACTCATGGAATTAGAGTATTAGCCTGAATGAAAAAGCTATCACTTATAGCCACAGCTCCATTTCTAGCTTTTCTGGTGGATCATTGGACTAAGAATCTCAGGGACTTGCCAGCCCCGGCTGGTTTTGAACCACAATCTTCAGATCTGAGCCTCTTGAGTAGTCAAGATTACAAGTGCAAGCCACTGGCATCCAATGTTTGGTTCATAAATAGGCTTATGTTTTGCTAATTAAACTAGTGAGCAAATTACCTTAGCAGCATGAAAATATAGCCAAAGCCAAGGCTTCTACTTTAGCAGATGGCTCTCAATCAGAAAAGCAGCAAGACCTAACACTATGATTCTCAAACTTGACTCAACATTAGAATCACCTGGGAACTTCTCTAAAGCTCCCAACATCCAGGAAATACCTCCAGCCAACCAGGTCAGAATCTGGTGGTAGGTCCTAGGACAGCCATAACTTGCTAAAGTACCCAGATAATTCCACTATGCTATCAAGGCTAACACAGCTGGTACAGTGGATAGAACACACTGAACTAAGTTAGAAAGTATTGGTGATGCTGGAAAACTGTTTCATCTCTCTGAGCACCAGTTTTCTCATCTGAAAAACCGGTAAAGGCTATTTGTCTACTTCTTACTCATAGGTTAAACAAAATGAAAGGATTAAATTATGTAAAGGAATATAGTTGGTATGTATTGAAAGATCATGATGGCTTGAAAATGCAATTCCCATCCTGTGTCCTAATCTCATGTTTTTTTCATAAAATACATAACATGCATTTAGGATCCTAGAGTGTCATTGCTGAAGAGCCCTCTCTCTTCCCCACTCTCTGGACAAATGGCCTAAGGGCCACTTTCCTAATTAGCATCAAAGAAGCCTGATTTTTTTTTTGGTCTGGTCGTGGGGTCTGAACTCTGGGCCTGGGCGCTGTCCCTCAGCTCTTCAGCTCAAGGCTAGTGCTCTACCACTTGAGCCACAGCGTCACTTCCGGCTTTTTTCTTTTTGCTTATGTGGTGCCGAGGAATCGAACTCAGGGCCTTGAGCATGCAAGGCAAGCGTTCTACCACTGAGCCACCTTCCCAGCCCGAAGCCTGATTTTTGTATCCCCAGCCTAGTCTGGATTGCCAGCTTGGGGTCTGTTCCTGTTATGTTAGGAGACACAGGAAATATGAAACTTACACAGTGAAACATCATTTAGGAACAGCTGTAGTAACTAACCTTTTACCTGCCAAGACCAAAAGAGTAGGACCCTCAATCACTGCTGATGGGATGCATCAGTCATAATTAAGATTTCATCAGAAAATCCTAAATACCATGAACTCTCCCTTGACTTTGAAGAGTAATAAATAGAGATTATAATGGTGATTAGATAATACTACATAATAATCGTGATTGTAATAATGGATTGTAGGATTATAAACTGATGGAATCTGACACTAGTCAAATGATGATATGAACTATTTTTAAGGTAATCTGTTTGATTTTGTGAGCTGTTTTTAAGTTGTTCCCTTTTCATATACACATATTAAGACAGCCAGTTGGACATTGTAAGAAAAGCCCATTGTTCCTGGATCCATTTACCAGTTGTCACTAGAATGGAGAAAGGGGCTCACTGAGGAAGGGAAGGCCAGTTCTTGAGCTGACTTATGGTTTCAGCTCACTCTCTTGCTGTCTGCAAAGGTGCCCAGAGCCTATTTCACATGGGGCTTTACTGCCACATAAGATTCTAATCAATGCCCCCTCTCAAAGGGAAAGATAAGTGAGTGGCCTTTAAAAGTTCACTCTAGAGCTGGGTGCCAGTGGCTCACGCCTGTAATCCTAGCTACTCAGGAGGCAGAGATCTGAGGATTGCTGTTCAAAGCTAGCCCTGGCAGGAAAAGCCGTGAAACTCTTCAATAAACCACCAGAAAACCGGAAGTGGCACTGTGGCTCATGTGGTAGAGAGCTAGCTTTGAGCTGAGGGACAGTGCCAAGGCTCAGAGGTCAAGCCCCATGACTGACCAAAAAAAAAAAAAAAAAGGTTCACTCTAACTTCTAGTACAGTCTCAGTTTTGAGCATTGGAGTCACTTGGGAAAGTCTTAAAATGCTTAATAGCCAAGTCTCATCCCAAGAGATTCTGAAATAATTGGTCTCAAGTGAATCTGAGAATTGAGGGGTTTGGGGGCTTGGGGACTTTTTAATTTGACTTAAGGTTTAGAACCACTGCAGTGGACTCTGCAGTAAAGAATCAAAGTCCCCATGGCTCACACCTGTAACCTTAGCTACTCAGGAAGCCAAGATTTAGAGGATCAAGGTTTAAAGCCAGCCTGAGCAGAAAAGTATACCAGACTTCATTTTCAAAATAGCCAGCAAAAATCCTTAACTGGTAGAGCAACCAGCCAGTAAGCTGGGTGAGCACTAAGCCCTGAGTTAAAACCCTGGTACCAGCAAAAAATAACAGGTGGAGAGGAGGTAGAAAAAAAAAAACATTCATTAGTTAAAGGGCCCCACATATTAGAGAATTTGTATTGCTTTGAACTTTTCTAATAAACTGGCAAAATTCTTGACTTTAAGCTCAGTTATCTCATTTAAAGAAAGACAGTGCTGTTAAGAGATAAATCCTTCCAGGCCTTTTACAGAAATTCCTCCTGCCTCATCCTGACCTGTCTTCCTCCCCCATTAAAAAATAAAAGTAGGCTCATGTGAGCAATCCAGTATCTATTTTGAAAGGTATGAAAGTGGTGTCAGAAAACTCTTAAATGCCCCCACTAACTTATGCCTTTGTTTTAAGCACCCAAGGATACAGAAACACACCTTGTCTCCTCTTTTCTGTGAATATCATTTATCTGCTAGACATGAAAAGGCTTTAAATGACTTTATAACAGGCAACAACTTAAAAAAAAATGCAATTAGGTTTTTAATTAAGTTACATCAAGTTAACTTTTAAGTCTTTCTGTTTTCTCTTGGAAAAAATGTATAGGGCTGCCAAGTGCAAGCTGATCACTCCCTTAATACTAACTACTGAAAAGGCTGAGATCTGAAGATCATGGTTCAAAGCCAGCCCGGGCAAGAAAGGTTGTATGAGACTCTTCAATTAACCACTAAAAAGCCAGAAGTAGAGCTGTGGATCAGTGTCTAGGCCCTGAATTCAAGCCACTGGACCAGCAAAAAAAAAAAAATGTTTAGAGTATTTCCTGGCACCGACCTCTGTGGTTATAGATACATTTACAGGATACAGAGTACAGAGTAGGAGTGATGTACTGCTCACTGCCTAGAAAACTTAACCAGTTTGTTTTCCTTCCACTCTGTTTTGTTTCCACATAGCTGTAAAGTTACTTCTGCCTTTAGACTGCAGTTATCTTGTAAGGTTTCTGTACATGTATTTCATATGGCTCTAAAACTGCAACATTTCATTTTCATCTATTACATATATCATACTTTCAGGTAAAATGTTAACTTCATTCCATTGTATTTATTTGTAGGAACTTTATTTGATGATAAAGGAGACAAGCATGCCAAGAAGGGAATTTGTATTTGGGAGTGCATTGACAGAATGCACAAGCGGAGTCCCATTTTCTTTAATTATTTATATTCACCAGTGGAAATAGAGGTAGAGTAAGAAATCATCGCTCATTTTCAAAATATTTCATGTTAATGTTTTCTTTAGTTTTAGTATATATAAGCTGTTTATATTTTCATAAATAGTTAAGCTAAGTCTGATACCAAAAGCTATTTAAAAGCTGGAGCTGCTTGCTATAAGTTTGTGTTGTGATAGAAATGAATCACTAAATTCTTACCAAAAAAAATTAGGTTACCCCTAAAACCTAGAAAGGATAATGTCAAGAGTTAAGATGGAGCTAATAACCCAACCTGAAAGAAAATCTAAAATGCTTTTGGAGTTTTTTCTTACTATCTGTAACCCTTGAGAGGACCAATGTGGGAAGCAGGGGCATGTGGAGCCAGCCTAATAAGTATGGGAATCTCAGGGCAAAACACTCTGTCATGTGTAGCTGCATATAAAGACTCTGAGAGCAGGTAGGTTTGGTAAGCAGTACTGCTCCAATGTAGGAGATAGAGGAGGTCCCTATTCTGGGCCCAATGCATTTAGGACCTTCCTCCAGCTACATTCTCCTCAAGAGACCAATGTCAAGTACTCAAATACCCAAAGTCATACTTTAGTTACCCTGAAATTTCCTTGCCCAAATTCAGGCCACTCACAGGCTATTTCTCCAAATCTGCCTCCCAAATAGTGCTTATACCCCCTAAGCCCAAAGGTTGCGCCAAAAAAAACAAAAAATGCTGTTTAGCAGGCAGCAGAAGTTTTGCTTCATAGGCTGCATTTTAGCATTTATGCTGGGTCAAGGTGGGAGGAGTGTTATGCCAAAGACTGGGAGCTGAAACCAGCTCACTGGAAGCTCCCACTTCATGTAGAATACAGAAATTCTTTTTTTAAACCTGGCCTTCCCGGTGTTAAGGGTGGACAGTATCTTGATGAATAACTTTTAAATATTTATATGGGTGATGTCTGAACCTCCATGCATTCACTTGGGTCCTGAGAATGTCAATGGATAGCCTGTCAGGGTATTCTGAGCCCAAGAAAAAAAACTACATTTCAGAGTTTTCTTTAAACAGGCCCTGAAGCCTAATGTAAATGTCTCCAGCCTCAAGAAGTGGGATTACTATATAGAGGAGACCCTGTCTGCTGGGCCTTCATATGACTGGTTGATGCTGGCCCCTAAACACTTCCCCTCTGAAGAGTCCGATCTGGCTGGAAGAGCTGGACCCCAGAGCCAAAGGAGAACAGTGTGGCCATGCTATGATGATGTCTGCTGTACTCAGCCCGATGCTCTCACCAGCCTTTTCAGTGTAAGTCAACACAGGTAGATACATAACCTACAGGCACCATGGACCTCAGAAACACTCAGGAACCAGGCTTGGCCAAGACTGGCTTACAAGCTTCGACTGCTGCTCTCACTCTGGGATAGAGTTAGAGGCAGGACTTCTGAAGAAATCAGATGTGCTGTCCTGCATCAGTAGGATATCATATATAACTATGGAAAAGGAACCTCAATAAAAGACTTCCTAGGATTACAAGGAAGCAATTGAGCAAATACAAATGGAGTTCCATTCAGTAGCTTCCCAACTGTTTTAGCTGTCTATTCAGCTTAGTCAGGTCTGGACTAAAGCTTTTGTGGGTGCTTTACTTCCTCTGGTAAGGAGTGTGGGTAACTGATGGCCTGATGGGATGACTGCCAACCACCTTCTGCAAGGAATATTCTGTCAGTAGTCACCCTAAGGAATGTTTTTGAGCCCTAATGTGGGGCAGATACTTCTTAAGAGTCCTCTGATTTTCTAACCAGAAGGAGTGTGTTGCATTAGGGCACTGAGCTAGATGCCTGTCCAAAGGGAAATCCACTTCCTTGAGCATCTCGTGGTTCATTCTTTCCATGTATATAGTTTGAGTCAGAGTTGAGAGGCTCCTGTGTCAAGGACAGAATTCTCAACTCCTAGCCACAGAGGTGACATTATGGTGTTGGCATTTTGGTTTAGCCATCAGATTTATCATGGGCTGAGTCATGAGAAGGTGATTGTGTTTGGGACACATTTATATCTTTTGCTATTTAAGCCAGTCTGAACCCCAAAAACAAAACAAAATACCTGATGACAGGTGCTAATGATCTTTTATGCCAGCTCATGTTCTCACCAATCTTCCTACCTTGGGAGACCTCAGAAATCACATATTTCCCACCCTCTTCAGCTCCCCTTTGGCCTTGCTGTTTGTCTAGGTCCAGTACAAGAAACAGCTCTAGGGCATAACCCTAACCTGTGAAAAACTGATCTTTTGGAAAACTCTTTTCATTTCTCTACAGGAAATCGAAAAATTGGAGCATAAATTGAACCAAACCCCAGAGAAGTGGCACCAGTTGTGGGAAAAGGTAACAGCGGACCTTAAGGAAGAGCCAAGAATAGACCATGTGAGTTATCATAGACACCTCTGAGCTATAGAGGGTGCTAGATTAGGTGGGGCCCGCTGCCACAGGTCACAGGACCCAAGGAGTATACAATCAGAAGGATAGAAAGGGAGAGGTCATGTCCTGATATCCAGGGAAGAAAGCCCCAAATGCCTGAATATTTCCTGAGTGTCTCACTTTACCACAGTGACATAATACTTAGGTTTCAGGGCACAGAATCCAGGGGAAATTACTGGGTTCTTTTCTGTCTTGGTGCCTTTGTGGTTTCAGCTTTTGTTTTATGACACAAGGGAGGAGGGGAATGCCAAAGCTATGTTTGCTCCAGAGAAAGAAGCAGAGAGAGAAAATTAAAATACTTTAAAATGATAAAATATACTACTTTCTATTGCTCACACTTCCCTCTCTGTTTCTGATTTAAGAAACATTTATCAAAGAAATATTTTAAACCAAATACTTCATTTTCTGCTTCTCACACTCCATATTCTGTTTCTGATTTAAGGAACATTTATCAAGCAAATAATATGTACAAGTTACTATGCTGAGTACCAGATCATATATCCTATCCAGTCTACACTGTTGGGGGGGTGGGTCCCCCACATCTCATGCATGGGGACAAGGTAAAGAATCTCACAGCTGCATACCCACAGCAGATTTACTTCAGATGTAACAGAAGGGAAAGCAAGACAGTTAAGTGTTCAGAGGAGCATACCAGGAAGAAAAAGAAGAAAACTCTTCAAGGGGTTCTGTCTCCTGCCTTCAAAAGGCATTTCAGAAGCTATTATTGCACAGGCCAGATAGGTATTGCCTTTATGCCTTTTATCCCAAAAGATGAAATATTTGATTTTTTCTGATTATGCCTATTAAAATACTTATTTTAATATGGTAATACATTGTTGTAAAATAGATAAAAATCAAATCACAATTTATAACAGAAATAAGATACTATGCCATCACACTTCTAAATGTTCATATTAAAGAAATTATATACTATAAATCTTCCTTTTTACTTAATGTTAAAATATATATCCTTCACTGTGCAAAAATCAGTATATTTTAGTAGCTTCCTAGAATTGCATCATATAGAAATATCACATGTATTTAGCTTACCTAAAAGTTTTATTATAAATAACCCCAGAACAAGCATCTTTATACATGCATCTTTGTTCGTTAGTCTAATTTTTTTCCTTGGGGTAAATTCATGTAGGTGAAATTTCAGTCGTTTCAAGTCTCTGTAAAGCTCTCCTAGCTCCTATTCTCATTTTCAGTCCCAAAGATACCCACTGGGGTCCCCAGGAATTATGTCTACCAACGTACCTTCCTATCAGAAGAGGCCTATGCTGCACCTCCCAGAGAGCAATGTGGGTGACGAGAATACCAGCATCTCCCCATCCAATGGGGTGGAACGCAGGGCTGCCACGCTCTACAGCCAGTACACATCCAAGAATGATGAAAACAGGTGAGTTGCTGAACCCTGCTCAGTGTGCTCAGAAAGCTCACAGGTCCCTCTGAGCTAGGCTGTGCAGCACAGCCTTTTGTAAATGGGAAATGGATTTGCTTTCATTCCTCAGGATTTTCTAAAAGCTTTATATGGTTATTTGAAGAGGAAAAATATTACAAGTAAAACAATGCCAAAATGTTAGTTGTGGTTGATTCCTAATTGTTATTACTTCTGCCAGAGCTTTTGAGTGTTTGTATTAGTCAGCACTTTTTCAGTGGTAAAAGGAAATACCAGTCATGCTGGCTGAAGCCAAAAGGAATTTGTTTCACATAGGACAGCCAAGGGCATGCCAGTCACACAGTGTCTTCAGGCTTCGGTCTGCTTCCAGCTCTGCTTCAGTCATTCCTAACCTGGAAGCATGGTGCTCCCTAGAGATCTAGAAGCAAAACTCCAGGGAGAACTGGCCAGTTTGGGATCATCTAAGAGAATGGAAAATTGACGAAGAAAAGCAACATATCCTTCCATAGCATTTTTAGATGAAAAATCAAAACTGTTCTATTGTCATTCCTTCTAGGTCCTTTGAGGGAACACTGTACAAAAGAGGAGCTCTGCTGAAAGGCTGGAAACCCCGTTGGTTTGTTTTAGATATAACGAAACATCAGGTAATTCTGTTTAAAAGCCTAAAGAAATTACTTCTCTCTTGGGTAACCTTAGTCCCCTGGTATTGTGTGGCTCTCAACAGATAATTTCTCAGGTACACATTGTTCTGTGAGGGTCTTCTGTACACAGCTGGGGGCTCCTCGAGGGCCCAGGCTGTCCCCAAGCCAGGGTAGTAGTCTTCAGAAGGCAATTCCAAAATAGTCCCTACATGGTGCATGCAGTCGAGGCAGGACAGTGGTGTCCAGCATGTGCAGACCAACGAGGACTCTTCTTTAATGCTCAGTTATCTATCTCCTACTCTTAACAGCCGGGTCAGGAAGCACCTGAGGGCTTCAGCCTGTTATGTACATACTTCAAGTATGTGTAAACCTGTGTGTACTCCCCAGAATACAGGTGCCCGTCAGCCTCAGCAGAAATAGCCACTTGTGATTGAATGGATCAGCATTTATTGCACCCCACCCCTGTGCAGGTTGCTGTACTAGTTACTATAAAAAGACACCACTGGGGCTGGGAAGGTGGCTCAGTGGTAGAGTGCTTGCCTTGCATGCCTGAAGCCCTGGGTTCAATTCCTCAGCACCACATAAGCAGAAAAACCCCAAAGTGGTGCTATAGCTCAAGTGGTCGAGCACTAGCCTTAAGCTGAAGAGCTGAGGGATAGCACCCAGGCTCAGAGTTCATGCCCATGACTGACAAAAAAAGAAAAAGACACCACTGCCCCCAAAGATAGTAAAACCTTAGAAGGTTTATATCAGAAGGATACCATTGCAAGGCCTGCCCATTTCAGGAGGATCCCATTTCAAGACCCTTCTCAGTCAATACCTGGGCACAGTGGCACATGCTTGTGTTATCCTAGCTATGTGGGAGGCTGAGAGAGAGAGAGAAAGGTTAACAGTTCTAGGCCATGAGATATCATCTCGAAAGGAAGAAGCTGAGCATGGTGGCATGCACCTGTCGTACTAGCTAGAACAGAAAATAGGCAGATTATAGCCCAGGCAGAAAAACCCTATCTCAAAAATAACTCATGCAAAAAAAAAAAAAAAAAAAAAACCATGAGGACTGGAAGTCGGGTTTCAGTGGCTCACACCTGTAATCCTAGCCACTCAGGAGGCTGAGATCTGAGGATCGTCATTTGAAGCCACCCAGAACAGAAGAATCCCAGTGAGACTCTTACCTCCAATTAACCACTCAAAAACTGGAAGTGGCACTGTAGAGCACTAGCCTTGAGCACAAGAGGCTCAGGTACAGCACCCTGGCCCTGAGTTCAAGCCCTGCAGCTGACAAAAAGCAAGGGGGCATGCCTGGACTGGAGGCATGGTTCATTATTAGAGCTCCTGCCTAACCAGCACAAAACTTGAGTTCAACCTCAATTTAAAAAAGGAAATGGCAGGGGCAGAGTCCAAAACAGGCAGAGGGGCATATGTCTACTCAGCCCTGGAATTCACAATAAGCAAGTACTAGACTGGACCTTGCTGACCATGTTAGGAAATCTTTGACCATTGTAAAGTTTGTAGCAATTGCTCTAGCAGCTGAAGATTAGTCTTGGCATCCAGTGATCTCAAAGAAGAAGGACTCCACCCAAACCTCTTGCCTCTGTATGCCTTTCATGAGTGAGCATTGCATGCCCCCTGTGGTCTTATCACAGGCCAGGCAGCCTGAGGCATACTGACTCCATGGGTTTATCTGTGCAGTGAGGTCTGCTGTAAAAGACTTGGACTATTAATCCTATTGTGCTTTAGTGGGACCCCGTACAGATGAAGCCTGTATCAGGGGGCCACTTTTGCCTCTTCTTGAGGGGTTTCTTAAAGGTTAGTCCTTGAACTCAGAGCCTGGGCGCTGTCCCTGAGCTGTTTTGCTCAAGGCTAGGAGTATTCTACCACTTGAACCACAGCTCCACTTCTGGCTTTTTTGGTGGTTAATTGGAGATAAAAGTTTATGGCCTTTCCTGTCCAGACTGGCTTCAAACCAGAAACTTCAGATCTTAGCCTCCTGAGTAGTTAGGATTACAGCTATGCGCCTGTCTAAGCATTTTAAAATATACAAATAGACTCCTTTTTCAGAACTGTGCTTTAAAATAGCAGTGTCTCTAAAATCATAGAGCCTATCCTCTGTAGAAAAGTTTCATTAAACCACTAAATATAATGTAGAAATGTTATTTTTCTGTAATTGAAAATTGCATCAAATTATACTTGCATTCTTACCAATCTTTTAGATTTCTTTAATATGGAAGGTATATAGTTTTTCCATTTAGTCGTACTCATACCAAGCCTGAGGGAAGAGAGAGAGAAGTCTGAGACTGGCCCACAGAGATGCAAACACCAGGCATTCCTGTGCACTGAAGTCCAGCGAGCTCTAACTTTTAATATGCTTTGCCATTTTTTTCTTATTCCAAAAGGAATACATGATTATTACAACAGATTAAAACATTTTATAGAAATCTAAAAAATTTCATCTGTCAAACGTTGTTTTTGTTGGTGGTGGTGGTTGTAGGGCTTGAACTCCTCAGGACTTTGGTGTTGTCTCTGAGCTGTTTTGCTCAAGGCTAGTGCTGTACCACTTTGAGCCCCAGCACTGGTTTTCTGGTGCTTAATTGGAGATAAGAGGCTCATAGACTTTACATGCTGGCTTTGAACTACAATCCTCTCAGATCTTAGCGTCCTGAATAGCTAGGGTTACTGGCATATGGCACCAACAACTGGCTAAATGGGAACTTTTTTTTCCAGTATGGTAGGGCTTTGCAGTTGCTAGGCAGGTACGTTACTACTGATTGAGCCGTACCTCTAACCATTTTTGGCCTCTGCCTGGACCAGGATTCCACCAATTTATACTTTCCACTATATGTGGAATGACAGGTGCATGCCACAGTGTCCAGATGGGTTCTTGGGAATTTATATCTTCATGCTATTTGGCAGCTTGCTTTTTTAAAATAATATCTAAACAGTTTTCCCACCAGTTCATTTCCCATCTAGCTTCCCTTCCTAGAAGTGACGGCTATTACTCATTTTCTCCATATTCTTCTAGGTTTAGCATATATAATTAAGCAAGATACAGAGGAAGTAATCAAATACAGTTTGGAAAACAATGCTGTTTTCCATTTCTGTGTCTCTTGTGTCTCACCTTCATCCTTTTGGTCCTAGCTACGCTACTATGACTCGGGTGAGGACACGAGCTGTAAAGGCCACATTGATCTGGCCGAAGTGGAGATGGTCATTCCTGCCAGCCCCAGCATGGGGGCCCCAAAGCACACAAGTGACAAGGCATTCTTTGATGTAAGTTGACCCTAGTTCTTTGCTGTTTTCCATCTGCAAGAATTATGGGCCCTCAGAGCAGTTGGTAGGCACCACAGATGGGTGATAGTCCTGGCTGTGAGCAATGTTCCAGAACTTGAAATCAACACTCTCATCCCAAGCCTGACCTCTCCTAGGTGCCTCTGCTTCTCAGGACCACACATGGAAGAATACCTTGTAAAATGCTGTCAGGCACCACCTGCCTTCAACAACAGCTGCTGCAGCTTCTATATCCAGTGGTTTTCCTCCTGACCCCAAACAAAAAGCCTGTTCTTAGTCATACATAATTCTGTCCTAACATCTGCATCAGTGCTGAAGCGGAGACTTATCTAATCCTTAAGAGTCACGTATGGCTCTATAAAGAGCAGAGGTCACATTCCAGGACCCTGCTCAGGCCATGAGGCCATTTCCCTGGCCCTGGGCTTCCTTTAGTACCAACTGAAGAAAGGTAACACAGAGGCTAATTTCAAAGTAAGGATGATGACTTTACTGATTCTTCCCCACACCAGTCAGAGGTGGGCCCAGAAAGATAACTCTCCTCATGTCCCCATCTCTCTGCCCCTTTTCTCCCCATTCACATTCCCTGTGACCTTGGAAATGAGAAGAGTAAAGTGCCAAAGGCAGTGATGATACCATAAAGAAGGGGGAGGAGAAGACAGTAGTTGCGGGGCAGCATGTAAAGGAAGGTCTCAGGAATTGATTTGCAGCTTGCCCAAAGACACAAAACAACTCTACCCATCATAAGCTTCTCTGTTATTTGGTTTTACAGCTCAAGACCAGCAAACGTGTGTATAACTTCTGTGCCCAGGATGGGCCAAGTGCCCAGCAGTGGATAGACAGGATCCAGAGCTGTATATCCGATGCCTGATGCCCATTGTCATCCTAAGCAGAAGTGGAAAGCTAAGCTGCCATATGGAAAGAAAAGCTTGGATGGATGGAGAGTCATCCTAGGGCCTGAGCTTCTCGATTCTCCTTTCTACCCCATCTTACCCAGCCCCTCTTACAACACTTGCTACATTCACTTTATCTAATGGATGCATCACACAGGTCTGGTGAAGAGCTCCAGATCATCTCTGTATGTTGCACTGATAGTTCTAACAGGACCTAAGTGGTTAAGAATCAGGAGAATATTCTGAACTACTGTCCTCTTTCCCCCTAGGCAAAATGGCTCCCACTTCTCATGTGAAGGTCTTTTTTATTTCCCAGTCATAGTTCCTTGGAGTGTTTTTAACAAGAAAAAAAATCAAAACCCTCCAAAGATCATCTTATGTCCTACATAGATTTCCCATCAGAAGTCCCTGCCCTTTTGCCTAACCTTTGAAGTGCTCAGTTTTCTGGTGCTGCCAAAAGGTGCTTCCACGGGCCCTGCTCTGCCATTAAGGTTCACAGCAAGAGAACATCACTGCTCAGTGGCAGGCAAAGAAGAAGCATACAAGGTTGTCCTGAGTTGGGGGAGTGGGATGACTTGGCTAGGGGATGGAGCAACATTGACCAGGCCTATGCAGGAAAACTGCTTCTAAGAGGAGTCTTCCAGACCAGAGCTACTCTAGGGATGCAGGGCCTGTGCTCCTGCATGTTCTTCTGCTCCTGGACACTTCCTTAGACAAAATAACATGCAAAGAGCTGAATGCACTAACTCACAAAGCACTCGCACTGAACTCCTATCAAGTGAAGAAATTGGAAAAGACTGAAGCCATTACTTACGACCACACAATGCTTGTGACAAGGTGGTACCATGACAGGGAAAGTACCCAAAAGCTGCGCACATTCGAAGTCTGTTCTTAGACTCTCCTTCTTATGACAGATACCTTGTGTTTGTTCAGCCTCAAGGTGAGCAGGAACAGCTTCTCCACATAGCCACTGATACCAGCCTGGGCCAGGTGGCCAGATCAGTTGTGTTTGTTTTCAAATGTTAATATGTTAAATACCAAACTAATATTTCAAAAAATGTGTACATATTCCTGTATCCTTGTTTTCAGATAGCCTGCTTATAATTTAATATAAAATTAACTGAACAGATCCATTCATAAAACTTCAGTAATGAAAGATTCCCTTTTTAAAAAAAATAGAAACTTCTTTGTAGATTAAAATCAGATTTTTCAAACTTAAAATTATCCTCACACTAGAAAATAGAACTGTGTTAATATATAAAGTGGGGGAATAAGAATGAAGGATTTTCTATCGTATTCATTTTATAAATTGCCACCTGAGAAAAAAGTGGGTTTTGCACATTATTTGTATTTTTCTTTGTATATGAAATAATTTTTGTACTTTGTAAAATATGAAGCCCATTGTACTTCCAGCTATTTGAGATTGTACACAGCGCTTCTTTTGTAACTGGATTCTTTTAACTTTCATGAAGGCTTTACATGCCTTACATTCACTAATAAATTTGAATTGAATTTATTTCTTCATGAAAGTGTCCCTCGTGTACTGTGGAATAAGCTCATTCTACAGCACACAGCACAGCAGGGGGATGTTCAGGATTCCTACATTTTGGCAGAAGGTTAGGATAAGCAAAGCATGACTCACAGGTGCCTTGGTTTTGTCATGTCATTGCTCACATAGCAACAAAGATGCTGGATATGCTGGCCTGAGTTCTGGATACACTCTTGTCGGGGGCCAAAGTTCTCATTCATGGTTCCACCTCACCATTCTTCTAATAAGCTCTATGAGAATCTGTTTCTTCCCTCTTCTAGGTCATAGGTTCTCCCTTTCTGGTATGTGCAATCTGAAAATTTTGAGCATGAGACATGGAAGTCTTGTTGGGCAGCAGACTTTCCTGCATCAGGGAATTGTTAAACCAGCAATGCAATGCATGATCTGTGATGGTTGTTCTAGACAATATTAAGTCTGGCTAAGCCCATGAAGTTTTCCTCACATAGCCTACAGAAATGGCAGTTCCCAAAGCAGAGCTTCCAGGAACACTCTGATCCAGGCTCAAGGTGAGACAAGATATTCCCCTCAAGCCTTCAAGTTCCTTTCTCTAGAGAGCACATGTGACCCAGCCAAGGGGCTCCTGGCTGCCTCCTTAATGGGCAGGATCGAGGCCTGACCAGGAGCTGTGTTCATAGCATCAGCATCTAAAGCCCATCCTTCATCAGTTAAAGAGAAAGAACAATGGGTTATGACAACTCACCAGGGTCTGGCACCTTACAACAGCCTTTAGCAACAGCCCTCCCTCCTCATGACTCCTACAACAGAGCTGTTCTGCGTCTGAGCTCTAGAAAGATGCAGACCAGACAGTGGTTTGGGGACACTATTAACATCGGTCACACTGTGACCCAGGCCTATGGCCATCTTCCACAACTGGAGCTTCAACTGCTAATGGCTGATTTCTTCTCAGTTTCATCAGATTTGTTTTAAGAGTTCATACTGTCATACCATAAGGACTTTATGAATGATCCCAAGCTAATTATCAGCAAATGACCTCAGCAATGCCAACCAAGGCTGATAATTAAGCACTGACTAACACAATAGTGATTAATAGTTCAGTATGCTATCTGATATACAAAGACCATATGTATTTTAATAAGTGTCTCACTAAGTTGCTTAGGCTGGCCTTAAACTCACTGCCCTCCTGCCTCAGCCTCCTGAGTGCTGGGATTGTGTGCACCACTGTGCCCAGTTTATTTGTAATGGAATACTTTAATCCAGTAGATCCAAAATCACTTCAAGAATTAAAAAAAAAAACTAATTACAAAAAAATTTAAAAAACGGGCTGGGAAGGTGGCTCAGTGGTAGAGCGCTTGCCTTGCATGCATGAGGCCCTAGGTTCGATTCCTCAGCACCACATAAGCAGAAAAAGCTGGAAGTGGGTGCTATGGCTCAAGTGGTAGAGTGCTAGCCTTGAGCTGAAGAGCTCAGAACAGTGCCCAGGCCCAGAGTTCAAGCTCCACGACCAGCAAAAAAAAAAAGAAAAAAGAAAAAAAAATTTAAAAACATACTAGGGAACTGTTTTTTTTTTTTTTTTTTTTTTTTTTGTCGGTCATGGGGCTTGAACTCTGGGCCTGGGCGCTGTCCCTCAGCTCTTCAGCTCAAGGCGAGCGCTCTACCACTTGAGCTACAGCGCCACTTCCGGTTTTCTGGTGGTTTATTGGAGATAGGAGTCTCACGGTCTCTCCTGCCCGGGCTGGCTTTGAACCGCGATCCTCAGATCTCAGCCTCCTGAGTAGCTAGGATTACAGGCGTGAGCCACCAGCGCCCGGCTTCTGTTTTATATTTTAAGTCCTCAAAATTCACACACACACACACACACACACACACACACACACACACACACACACACTCAGTGCACACCTGTGTCTTTCAGATTCTAATTCTGATATGCCACTCAGTCCTCTTACACAAATGGATTCCCAACAATTCAATTCTGTTTCTGACACTTTACTCCCTAGTGTTAGCCCAGTCTGCACAAGTGGAGGGCTTATCCTCACAAGATCTATACTTCAAGTACCAATGGCAAATCCCAGGGGCTTCCAATACTTCTGACTAATCTGCTGTAAATTTGGAAGCTTGCAAATTTTTCATAGGTTGAGAAGACATGTTTACCAACTTTCTATAAGGGATAAACTATGCTAAAAGCTTAGAGCAAGATTTGGGACCCATTGCATCCCACCTTCCAACACCCTGAGGGCAAATCAACCCGAGAGTCCATAAATCTCATTGTTCAAGGGTTTTTTGTTGTTGTTTTTAGGTCCGGTCATGGGGCCTGAACTCTGGGCCTGGGCGCTGTCCCTCAGCTCTTCAGCTCAAGGCTAGCATTCTACCACTTGAGCTACAGCGCCACTTCCGGCTTTTTTCTTTTTTTCTTATGTGGTGCTGTGGAATCGAACCCAGGGCCTCAGGCATGCAAGGCAAGTGCTCTACCACTGAGCCACCTTCCCAGCCCCTGTTCAAGGGTTTTTATAACCCATTAGCTGGTGTTCTCCCTCCCCCAAGATACCAGGAGATACCTCACCTTATTTGTTTGGTATTTCTGGTGACGACCCCCATCCTGACTGCTGTCTTAGGACTCTACTCAGCATCACTTCTCAGCATGAACTCAGGTGTGGATGAAAAGGGCTTTTATAAATAACAGACACTCCTGTTCCTCAAAATAAATAAAGCGTTTTAGCAACTACGTGCTAAAGACCAAATACTTTAGGGAGGGATTTGGAGTTTTTCTTGTTCAGCTTTCTTGCCCATGGCTAGTGCTCTGCTGCTTGATCCATGCCTCTAATCCAGCATTTTGCTGATTAATGGAGTCTCAGACTTTCTGCTCATGTTAGCTTCAAACCACAATCCTCCAATCCTCAGCCCCCTAAGTAGGATTATGAGCCACTAGCACCTGGCCCAAATACATGTTTTACTCTACCGTATATTTCCACAGCCACAAACACTGTACTACACATTTCCATGGCTGTGCAAATTTAGAGCAAGACTACTCTGCATAGCCACAGGAGGAAGAGCTTTTTTTTTTTTTTTTTTTTTTTGGGTCCGGTCGTGGGGCCTGAACTCTGGGCCTGGCCACTGTCCCTCAGCTCTTCAGCTCAAGGCTAGCGCTCTACCACTTGAGCCACAGCGCCACTTCTGGCTTTTTTCTTTTTGCTTATGTTGTGCTGAGGAATGGAACCCAGGGCCTCAGGCATGCAAGGCAAGCGCTCTACCACTGAGCCACCTTCCCAGCCCGGAAGAGCTATTCTTAATACTCAATGTGACCCTGCTGTCTGCTGCACGCCAGGGACATCATTTTATTTATCCATGCTCATGAGCAAGGGCAGTATGTGATGGAACAGAGTATTCTTTTTTTTTTTTTTTGGGGGGGGTGGTCTGGTCGTGGGGCCTGAACTCGGGCCTGGGTGCTGTCCCTCAGCTCTTCAGCTCAAGGCTAGCACTCTTACCACTTGAGCCACAGCGCCCCTTCCGGCCTTTTTCTTTTTGCTTATGTGGTGCTGAGGAATGGAACGCAGGGTCTCAGGCATGCAAGGCAAGCACTCTACCACTGAGCCACCTTCCCAGCCCCTGTAACAGAGTATTCAGACCTCCACTGACTGAAAGAGTTCTCATCCTACCATAAGCCAACAACCTGATGTGAGGTTACTCCAAATGTGAACGCACATCGATTCTAATTAAAGCACAGGTGAGCTCATTACCTGCTTTAATGGGCCCCTTTGTTGGTCAACTTACCATGAGTGTAACAAATTTGGAGAGTAGTAAGAAGGTCACCACCTCGTTCCAGACTTGTCAGAGCCATGCAGTGGAGAATGCTGTGCCCCTGGCTAAGGTGTTCAGTCTGGTAGCTCCAGAAAGCACCCTCGAGTTCACATTGCTGCATTCCAGCCCCCTTAACCAAACACTGAAATCTGAGTCCAAGAGCCTCACTTCCCTGGCTTCTGCCAGGACATGCAACAGTTAATTCTTACTACTCTCTCTGCCCTCTTTTTATCTGGCCTGCTATGTCCTTAGAGTATTCTGGAATTCAACTCTAATTAAGGTCCTCAGTATATAGAAGGGGAAGTGGAGACAGCTCCATGGGGGCTACCTGTGGCCTAAAAGGGTCTCACCAGCTCTTACTAGGAAGGTGGCCACCTTATAGTCCAGAGGGCCAGGGAGACCACAGCACTAGTGTGATCCAGGCCTTACATCCACACGTTTTCTCCTGTCTCAAGATCCAGAGCCTCACTAGGGCCCCACCCCATGGAGCTACCTTGGCTGAGCTCTACAGCTCCACTACTGAAATCTTCAACCACCTGGTCCTCTGCTGCTGGAGACAAGGGCCTCTCCAAAAAAGCTCTCTGGCCCTCATACCTATGGTAGCAGCCCACCTCACAGACCCTCTGAAGGGCACCAGCAGAGTTGACCGCTCCTCATCCATCAAATGCCTATATTACCATACTGGCCTCAGCATTGCTCTGCTCAAGAGATTTCCCAAGGTCACACTAATGAAATAGCATCTGAGTCCAGGACCACCTCATGACTCACATGCCAACCAGGGTAGCATCCTCCTCCCCAAGATCTCCAAGTGAGTCCTCCCAAGCCCCCATCCAGCAAGTCTCAAGCCACTTATGCTATTTCTGACCCTCTAAGAGGCAGACACTATTGCTGGATTTGATGTACAAGAGAAATCTAGGGAAGTTCCTATGAGAACAGGCAGAGAAGATGGCCAGACATGATGCAAGGGTGACACCCAGGGAGTGGAGGGAAAGGGGCACTGAGCAGGAATCTCCAGCTATCGTATAGATCTAAGGCCACGAGGGGGTCCTTGTGCCAAAATTGCCTGTTGGGGAAGTTGTGGACAGCCTTAGTCACCAGTGGCACGCAGCCTGCAGGGCTACAGGCTACAGGGCAAACAGTGATAGACATCAAGGCAGTGGACCAGTGACCAGTCCAAGCGGTGCATTTTCCAGGCCATCCAAAGGTCGAGGAACTTACTCTTTTGGAGCTCTAGACACAAAGGAACAAAAGGATAACTTTCTACCTAAAATCAACATATGTTGACGCTTCTAGCTGTCATTAGCTTTCAGGCCCTAATTTCCTAATATCCCTGAGCCTTGTTTGCTTCACCTATATATGGTGATGAAAACTGAAATAAGCCAGGCTCCTGTGGTTCATGCCTATAATCCTAGCTTCTCAGGAGACTGAAATCTGAAGATCAAGGTTCAAAAACCAGCCTGGTCAGGAGAGTCCATCCGATTCTCATTTCCAATTAACCACCCGAAATTCAGAGGTAGTGCTGTGGCTCAAGGGGCAGAGTGCTAGCCTTGAGTGAAAAAGCTCAGAGACAGTGCCCAGATCCTCAGTTCAAGTCCCAAGACCATACACACACATAGAAGAAAAAAAGGAAAAAGAAAACTAAAATGTTGGATAGTGGTTCAACTTAATTTGTTATTTTTGTTTTACAATTGAGCCAAGGAATACAAATTCAGTTTAAAAAAAAAATCATACTGAAACTTTTGGATTTTGATCTTTTCCCTGAACAGTGATACATGAGTCTATTCGAGCTCAACTATGGATGGAATTTGGACGAATAAACTGAATTTGTGTGAATGAACTGGCCACCCAAAACCAGTGTCTCCCTTCCCCTCATCCATTCAGCACTTACTGAACTAGCTCTGGGCATTGCTCTTCCCAGGCCAGTGATACCAGCTCTCCTACCAGCCATGTGATAGGCTCGTGGCTTACCTCAGGCTTACACCCCCCCCCAACCTTGCTGCTGCATTCATGCAGGAAACCACCAGGGTTCTGTGGTGCACTGTGTGGCTTAGGGAGGTTGTGCAGCAGACTAGGCGCATGCATGCACCTTCATGCTATTTGCTACATAGAATGGGCTTATCAGAACAACCTCACAGTAGTCAAGGAGTGGCTGTACAAGATGAACTCTCAAAGTGCTGGTCAGATGAGATTTAGTCAACAGTAAACTCTTAGTGCTGGTACTGACTGTTCCTCAGAAATCTCTGGGTGAGATAAACACAGGTCAGGACCCAAAGAACTCACACCCTAGAGATAGACAGTTTCTGTGGCAGCATCACGCTGGTTCTACACACTACTTCCCAACAAGTGTGACCCTGTGACCACACATGGCAGAGGATGAATTAAGGCTGCTGAGGAGCTGCCCTTGAGATCACTTGATGGACTCAGGGCCAGCCAGGCACCGTGCAGAAGGCAGAAGTACACATTGGAATGCTGCCTTGGGAGGAAGGCATGGCTAGCCATTGCTGGCCTTGAAGATGCAAAGAGGCCCTGAGCCAAAGAACGCACAGCCTCTGAGAGCTGGAAAAGGCAAGATGGACCTGACCACCCATGCTGACACCCTAGGAAGACTTCTATTGGACTACTGGTCTCCAGAGCTGTAAGATAATCAATGGGTTGTTTTCAGGCACTGCATTTGTAGCTAGTTTACAGTGACACAAGGAGATGAATACAGCATCATACAACTGCATCACAGTGCCGGTGACTAGCTGTGAAAGTGCAGCCCAGGGTGAGGAAGCTGGAGAGGGGGTAGTCCATGGAGAGGTAAGGGTAAGTTGAGGACGGAGGTACTGTGGAGGTTGTTTGCCAGGCTAGGGTCAGGGAGAATGACATGCACATATGTGCAGACAATCTTGTGCACATACAAGCAACCTGCACAAGGTCCTGCACGCTCACACATGCGTGGCATTAGCACTTAACAGCCTTCCAGCCTGGCCCCTCTCACCTGGCTTCTGCCTGACTGTGGTGACCCCTCTGACACTAGCAGAATTTAGCATGGGGTAAGGGTTTTCTGCCATCACCCCTGCACCAGCCTCCCCCCTGGGGCTGAGGGTCCTGGGAGCCCAGGGCCTCCGTGTGTGGGGTGCTAGCCCTGACAACGCACCTGCTCTTCCGCCCCTCAGCCTCTTCCCCTCCCCAAGCAAACCCAAACTGGTGCCCATTGAGCAGTCACTGAACACACAGCGCTGGCATCTGATGCCAATGTATATTCTGAATACACCAGGCCCACAGTTGTAGGGATGGCCAGTGTGGCCAGTGCTGTGCTGGGGGACAGTAATGCAGGAGTCATGGCCAGCCTGGGGGCAGAGAAGACCTCCTGATCAGGAGCATTAAGCTAAGTCTCCAAATAAATGGTGGCTGGGCACAGGTGAAATGGAGCAGAGCAGGGAAAGGGGCTTGGCTGGGTTGGGGATGAGGCAAGCGCAGGGCAGGCTGGGAGAGGACTGTCTTGTGTGTTTAGAAGGCCGCAGGTTCTGGGTAGGTCCAGAGCTGCAGACAGCCTGCAGTGGCATGCGCAGAGACTGAGGCCAGCGGGTGGGGACAGAGGGATGGAGGAGAGAGGCCGAGGGAGTGTTGGAGTGAAGCTTGGGACACCTGATAATGAAGAAGGATGGCCAGGCAGGGAGCAGCCAGGCCCGGCCCCTCACTTCACAAGTAGCCACACGCATCCTGGGGAGGAGGAGCTGGTAGAGACTTTCAGAGGCTAAAGGACCTTGTCCAACATCATAAGCAGGACCTGATGAAGCCAGGATTTGAACCCAGGCCTGAGTTCTGTCCAGCCAGGACAGTCTTTATGTTGAGACTTAAACAGTACAAGGAGCCTGTGACCCGTACCTCACACCCAGCCTGCCCAGAACACTTGGAAAGCCACTCAAGGCCGGGAGCATGATTCCATGGCCTGCCTCCACCCCCTGGGGAATGGACAGGGACATACAGTTCCTTCTGAGGGTGGACGGAGCTGGGGCCTTCCAAGGTGAGGACACAGCTCCCCCCACCCCATTGACTTCGCCCTTCGCACTCTCCCCACACCGTGGCCAGCTCCACAACCACAGCACTTAAAAGGTGCATGTCCTAGTTTGGAGTGGAGGATGCCCGCCTCTCTGCCTGCCGGCTCCAGTCTCACAGCTCAGCCCAGCCCAGCCTTCCAGAAAACCCAGGCCTGGGCAAGGAGAAGCAAGTGGCTCAGGGCTTAAGAGAGGCGCCCTGTGACCACGCTGAGAACCTGGCCTGGCCTCCTCATCTGAAGACTGGGGCTGGGCTTTTTCCACAGCCCCCTCCTGGAGGTCTTCCGGCTTCTCCTCTACAGTCCTTGGCCTCATCCAGCCCTAAGGCTTAGACAGCACACGTCCGGTCTCCGCGGACAGCCCCCAGCTCTGCCACGCAGATCCACCTCCTCATTCCCCACAGTCCCCTGGGTTCGGGGTTCAGCACAGCCCCAGCCAGAGGAATTCCAGCCATTCCCGGCATCTCCTCCCCTGCGGCCAGCCAGAGAGAAGCTGGGGCCTCTGAGCCCTTCTGACAGGAAATTAGCTGGGCCTGGCCTTCCCCATTACCAGCTGCTCTGCTGACCCTGACCCTGTGTTTTCTGAAACTTGATCCTGCAAATTTCAGAGCCTCTCCCCCATTCCCCAGGAGGCGGAGGGGGGGTGTGTGGACACTCTGTGTCTAGCAGGCCTCCAGCCCACATGTGGATCAGCCTTCCTGCCTAGAGAGGACCCAGCTGAGATGGAGCCAGAGGCCTGGGACTCAGCCCTCCTGTGACCCCTCCAGGCCATCCATCTTCCACCAGTGAACAGAGCCTGGGCCTAGGGGCTGCACCACGGCCGATGGGTTAGAAGGACAGGAGACAACATAAGAGGCCATTAAGATGGTCCAGGGAAGAGCTGGTGGTGGTTTGGACCAGGGCGGGATGGTGACTATTCCAAGAAGTGTACAAAGGTGGGATTGAGGTAGAAAGAAAGTGTACTGGAATGATAGGTGTCAAAGGGCTTCCTAGGTTTCTGAGCCACACAGCTGGACAGATGTGCTGCCACTTGCCAAGTTGGAGGAGTGTCCAGGGCAGAGGTGAAGAGAGCCTAAGATCGAGTCTGAGGCGCTTTGCAGAGGCCCTAAAGCACTGAAGAGCAAGCTGGAGGCCCACATTCAGGAAGTAGAAAAGTAGAGGTGAGACTAATGAGCGAGAAGACAGCCCAGCTGCGCCTCATGACACTGTTGCAGGAAGGTCTCACGGCGAAAGAAGAGCCTGGCACGAGAGAGAGAGTAGCCCGAAATGTCACTGCAACCAAAATACTGCTGTGTCAAACCAAGCACGGTGATGCATACCCATAATCCCAGCTCTTCAGGAGGTGGGAATAGAATAATCACATGCCAAGGCCAGCTCTAGGCAAAAAAAAAAAACAACAACCATGGAGACCCTAAACTCAAAGGACTAGGGTGTTGGCTCAAGAGGTAGAGCAAATTCAAGGTCCTGAGTTCAATCCCCAGAATTGAAAATAAAATGCTATGCCAGCCCAATATTTAAGAAGCAAGCAAGGAATGGTGTTGGTGGCGCCTGCCTATAATTCTAGCTACTTGGGAGGCTGGGAATGGGAAGGTTGTAGGTTTGAGGCCAGACCAGTGCATCAATGGAGGGAAAATGGACACAGTGGCATGCTGGTGATCCCAGCAACAAAGGTCAGCCCAAAAGGAAGTAGATCACAGCTGAGGTGGGAAACAGACCCTATACTAAAAATAACCAGTAAAAACTGGGACTGAAAATATGACCCAACTCTATCATACCAACCTAGCAAGCATGAGGCCCTGGGTTCAAATCCCAGTGCTGCCAAAAATAAAAAAAGAAGAAGAAGGCAGGCAGGCAAGGAGGAGGGAAGGGAGGGGAGGGGAGGGGAGAGGAGGGAGGGAGGGAGGGAGGGAGGGAGGGAGGTGAGGGAGGGGGAGGGAAGGAAAAGAACAGGTAAAAAGGAAAGAATGTTCAGGAATGATTGGTGCCGAGAAAACCTAGAAAGAGGACTACTGATAAGTGGGCTGTGGGAATGAGGTGTCCTTGAGATCGCCAGTGACCTTGGGAGCAGCTGTTCAGTGAAACAAGGTAATGGCAGCCAGCCAGCCGTGGGCGTGGAGAACAGGCATGTAGGTAAGTAGCAGAATGTCCGTGTGAACAGGGGCAGTTAGAAGCAGCTGGAGGAGGCGAGAGTCAGGCTTCTGTTTGTTCTAAGGCAATTGAGATTTAAGTGTGCTCAAATGTTGAGAAGGGTCCTGTTGAGAGGAGGAGACAAATAGAAAAATGCTTTTGAGCTAACCATGGTGGCAATCAAGACACTGAGGAAGGAAGATCATGAGTTTGAGGCCAACCTCGATACAAGTGTAGTGACATCATATCTCAAAAAAAAAGAGCTTGCAAGCAAGCAGGAAAGCTCGGCAGAGCAGCGGCTGTCCCAGAGTGAGCAGCTACAGCCTGAGGGGGGACTCTGAGGAGTGGCAGGCGCCAGCGGACCAGAGGAACTGTCTGTTTTTATTTTTGTTTTGCTTTATCTTTTGTGCCAGTCCTGGGGCTTGAAATTAGGGCCTGAGCACTGTCCCTTAACTTTTGCTCCAGGCTGGTGCTCTACCACATGAGCCACAATTCCACTTCTGGCTTTTTTTTTTTTTTTGCACTGGTTAATTGGAGATAAGAGTCTCATGGACTTCTCTGCCTGGCTGGTTTTGAACCTCAGTCCTCAGTCTTAGCCTCCTGAGTAGCTAGAATTACATGCATGAGCCTGGCTTTCAGAGGGACCACTTCTGACCTGGCCAAGCTGGCTGCCTGAACCTTGGCTGACGATGGACCTACCCTGATTGCTTTATTGACCCCACAGCTAAAGCCCAGTGCCCTCAGATGGCCGAGTGCACATACCTCACAAGTCCTTGCAACCCTAGCCAAGCATAGGAGTTAAGATGAGGGGAAGCCCCAAAGGCAGGCACTATACTGCTTGAAAAAAGCCAGAGTCCCCAGGCCACTGTAGAAATCAGGCTTATTGCCAGTGACATGCTAGAAGGCAGCCCCGGCCGGAAGCCCCAAGTCCCGTCACCGCAGCCTGGCAGCTCCTCTCTAGCTCTCCTGGGTGGGACAATTCTGCGCATGATGGAACAGTGGTTCTCAAGAGGATGACCTCAGACCTGGAACACCACATCACCCAGAAACTTGCTTACTAGGCATGTCTGAGGACCATCCATCTTCTATCTAGCCATACCCTAAAATTCATGTATTCTCAGGCCAACTTAATGTCTAAGTCAGTCCAGGCTGCCTAACAGAATACCACAGGTGGAAGGCTTATGAACACTAATCTTCCTCACAGTTCTGGGGGCTGGGAAATCTTAAGCTCAAAGCACCAGCAGACAAGGACTGGGAGTGTCTGCTTCCTGGGCCATAGGAAAAGCTACCAACCGTCCTCTAGAACATTCTGTCCATTTAGCTGTGTCGATCTTCCCAGCCCAGTCTGATGACCCATCCGTGTAAATACTCCTCTGCTCATATTACATGTTATCTGGTTGCCCGATTATCATTTGCACCACCTATTCATACTTGAAAAGATCTGGGTTAAGGATCCCTTTTCCAAAATGCTAAGGACCAGAGGGTTCAGATTTCAGATTGTTTGCATGTGACTAATGAGCTATTACAGAGACGGGAGCCAAGTCTAAACATGACATTCACTTATGTCTCATATGACCCTTATACACATAGCCTGGAGGGAATTTTAAACAGTATCTTTGATGCGCTTGCCTTTTGATTGCAATCTGTCACATGACATTAGGTGTGGAATTTTCCACAAGTGGTGCCAGGTCACTATTCCGTCTTAGATTTTAGAGCATTTTGTACTTCAGATTTTTTTGAAGTTTGTGGTTCCAACTGAGGTTTGAATTCATATTGTCACATTTCATACGCAGGTGCTCTTCTGATGAGACATGCCTCCAGCCCTCTTTTGTGCTGATTCTCCCTATACACTTGGCTTTTTCAGCTGGTACTCTCATTATTTGAGCCATGCCTCCACTTCTGGCTCAGATCATTTAGCAGTAAGTCTCTCAGATTTGTCTGCACGAGATGGTTTTGAACTGTGATCCTCAGATCTCAGCCTCCTCAGTAGTTTGAATTATAGGCATGAGCCACTGGCACCTGGCTGGTTCTTTAGAGATAGGGTTTTGGTTAATGCCCAGGTGTGCCTGGACCATGATACTCTTATTAGTGCTTCCTGGTGCTTCTAGCATGACAAGAATGACCCACCATACCTAGCCATTGGTCAAGACAGAATCTCACCCCACCAGATGACCTCAAGCCATGATCCCTCAATCTCTACCTTCCAAGTAGCGAGGGTTAGAAGCTTGAGCCACTACACCCAGCTAGATCTCAGCTTTATTTTTTCCAGTTCTGAGGTTTAAACTCAAGGTCTGGAGTTTGCCATGCAGGTGTTCTACCACTTGAGCCATGCTTCTAGTCCTTGGATTTCAGATTTTCTTTGATGTTATATAATGAACTTATTTTTAAGTACTTGTACAAAGGAGTTGCCACTTAACAAAGCAGTTTATAAATATATCTTGAGCCGGGCGCTGGTGGCTCACGCCTGTAATCCTAGCTACTCAGGAGGCTGAGATCTGAGGATCGCGGTTCAAAGCCAGCCCGGGCAGGAGAGACTGTGAGACTCCTATCTCCAATAAACCACCAGAAAACCGGAAGTGGCGCGGTAGCTCAAGTGGTAGAGCGCTAGCCTTGAGCTGAAGAGCTGAGGGACAACGCCCAGGCCCAGAGTTCAAGCCCCATGGCCGACCAAAAAATAAATAAATAAATAAATATATCTTGATCAATGTCAATGTCTTAACCATCCCTTCCCTACTCACCCCACCCCAATTTTTTTTAAATTGGGGATGTTCAATCTGTATTTAAGCTGAAGTAGCTACCATATCTACCTCCTTTCTTCTATGTAAAGCTTTTGACGAGATCATGCATGTTAAATGTAATGAGTTCTACTTCTCTGGACACACAGACCAAAGGCTCTTCCTCAACTAAAGGCAACTCTGTGTGTGTGTGAGAAAGAGCGAGCTTACATTTCATATGTATAATAGATTACACACATATATATCATAAATATCTGTATCTCTGACATATCTCCCAATGTACATAAGACACTTGTACACCTATGTAACTAACAGATGGACATAAAACATCCAGGCAAGACTCTCTGTGCAGGAGGTGATGACAGATTCAAACAGTATCAAGATTCAAGGTCAGTCCAAGCAGACAAACCTGAGAGACTCCGATCTCATTAACTACCAACAAATCTGGAGCCCAGGTGTGGCTCAAGTGATAGAACATCAGCAAAAAGCAAGAGCTCAAGAGCCCTGAGTTCAAGGCCCAGTACTGGCACACACACAAAAAAAGTTGGGTGACTTCCAGCCCCAGCTCTGAACAGCCATCGTCTCTATTACCTGACAAGTGTCCCCATCTTGAGGGTGGCGGGTGACAGTGGCTCAGCCGGTGGCCACACTGTACCATGAGTGACTGGAACAGGGCCACCTCACCAAGAGAGCCCTGCAAGGCTGGGGGCCAGGGCGTGAGCCAACAAACTGCTGTCTTCCAAGCCACTCCCTCTGCCCGGCTACTCCCGCAGAGGAGCAGCCTCTGACCTCACTTCTCAGCCCTCTTACTTCCAACACTCATCCCATTCCATTTTCTCTGCCTCAAACCTCCATCCTCCTCATCTCTGCCTCCTGTACCAGGCCCCTGTCTTTTATTTTTCCCCCAACCTCACTGTCCACTTAGTCTAGGTCTCCTTTGGTGGTTATTTTTTCCCCTGGGGTGAGCCCAGGGCCAGCCCTCACCCCTCTTCTCTTCCTTCTTGACACCCTCTCTTTCGGTGATCTCATCCAATCTTGTGGCTTTCAATGCCATTCAAATGATAGTTAAGTCACAAACTCCAGGGCAGGCCTCGTTCCTGAACCCTGTATCTACCTTCTCTCAGTCTCTCCACTTGAGGGTATCGCAACCCAAATGTGACTGAAGTTACATCCTATCCTGCACCCCTCATCACTCCAAGAATAAACATTTTCAGAAACAGAAGCTCCAGCTTCATAAATCCTAGTGCTGTTCTCGCCTAAATGTTCTTTTTTACACTAACTCCCATCCATGAGCCATCAGCTCCACAAACCTGCAAAGTGAGTCCCCACCTCCGGGCCACTGCACTGGCCACACCCCCTCCCTGGATGCTTCCCAGCAATCCCTCACTTCGTGCAGATCTCCACCAGAGCATGGCCGCGCCAGAGAGGCCCAATGAGCACTCCATGCAAAAACAACACTCTCCAAGCGTTCTTTGGTCCTGCTTGCTTTCTGCATAGCAATGGCCCTCCCTCACGGCCAGATGCGCCCTTTGAGAAGCCCACTTGGTTCGTAAAGGCAGCGCTTTGTTTAGCTTGCTGTGCCTTTTTGCTGGCTTTGTGAAGGTATCAGCCACCACACACACCAGCCCTGGCACAAGCCTTTGCAAGGAAGCAGCAAGAGAGATGAGAGGAGAGGCGCAGAGGGCGGCAGCTGACGGGAGCGAGCAAGGACCCGAGGCCCTCAAGAGATGGAGAGCTGCCACTCCCAGCTCCCTTCTCCAAGAGGTCTAAGGTCCATGGGATCTGCAAGGTGACCCCTCTTCCCTGAGGACATTTGCTTCTTTTGTGCCTTGCTACAACCACAGCCTGAAGTACCTGGCATCCCCTCCCCCCCCCAAACACCCATGTCTCCATGCCTACATCTCCCTCCAGATGTCTAATTCTGTCAAATGCCCCAATGCTCTAGAGTTCACCTACCACCCATCAGTCCATGCACCCAGCTGTCCATCCACACATCAGCCGTTCAGAATACCCAGGGGGAGGGGGACCGGGGTAGGATGGGTCCTGAGGACCAGGCAGAAACCCCCTGGCCTTCTTACTAACCAGCAGGGAGCCGTGAATGGCTCTCACACAGAAGGGTGGTAGTTAGGTCTGTAATTGGCAGAACACTGGCAGCTGTGAGCAGGATGGCTGGGGGGGGGCGGGGGGGGGGGGGGGGGGGGGAGAAAGCTCGAAAGGCAGGAAGACACCTGCAGTAGTGCAGATGAATGAGGGCAGAGGTACAGGGGCAGGAGAAGATTCATTCAAGGGAGAGGCAGCCCTGGGAGCAAGCCCAAGCTAGCAGGGGGGCCTGGGTTTTGCCAGCTCAGGCAGAGTTCACCCTAGCTCTCCAGTGACACGCTCTCCTGTACATGGGCCCAGCCATCAGGACAGGGAGTTCTCTGGAAGCCAGTCCAGAGCCCGTGCTCGCTCTCTGGGCCCGTCAGCAGGCAGAGCTCTCCATCCGGTGACATTTGCAGAGCACGCAGTTCCCCCCACCAGCTCCAGCCCCACCAGCTCAGCCCTGGCTATGGAAAGCTAGGCCTCTCCCTCGGTTGGTTTTCTTCAACTCCTCAGAGGTTGGGCCCTGGGCCCAGTGAAGTCACAGTCTGGGAGGCCGCCCTGGCTCTCTGCCCACCCACAGCGGCTATATTTGGAACAAGACAACTCCCAAGACATGAGCTGGGGACCCGCCCTGCCGAGCTGCCCCCACCAAGTTTCCCAAGTCTCCAAGCAGTATGGCTGTCACTCGTGTTCTCTGGTGTGTGTGTTTATCTGTTCACCCTTTTATTCGTTCCACAAATATTTATTGACCCCAGTATGAGGTGGGCGGGCGCCCGAGGCTGCTGGGCACAAGTTCCTGCGTGCCCTTGAGGGCATGCGCGTCTAAACAAAGGTGGCAAACACTCTGGGTGCCTCCCTCCAAGTTGCCTGGGGATCATGACTCAGAATCAGGTGAGCAGGAGTCTGCGGGTACCTGTGGGCACGGGGGAGCCCACACGTGCTCTCTGAGAAGGCGATGACTCAGCCGCACACAACGCCTCATTCCTGCGTGGATGTGTCAGGGGCTGCAGGTGTGAGCACAGGTCCCGCTGGGGGGGGGGACGGATGTGTGTGCCGCAGCTGTATGGAAGACCACAGGCCAGCTGTGACTTCTCAGCATTGCTCACTTGCAAACAAACAGCAAAAGTTCTATCCCACGTTCACAGAGGAGTTGGGAGACAGGCAACGGGGGTCCCTTTGCTGTCCCCATCCTGCCTCCCTCAACCCCTCTGCTTTTGCCTCCTGGAGACTCAGAGGCCACACGCTGTCCTCTCCTCGTTACCCTGCAGCACCGAGCCCAGCGCTACAGAGTGAATGCTTCAAGCTGCCAGCACAACCCGCTTTCCTGCCACCCCATCCGGCCCTCGCCCACACCTCCTCCTCAGCAGGCGGGATGCAGGGACTCCCCTCTGATCTCAGGGCCGCGCACCCGCTGCCTCACACAGGCCCTGCCCCATCTCCCCCCTGTGTTCCATCTCCCCCTCCCCCCAGCTGTCTCTGTCCTTATCTGTCCCACGTCTATCTTTGTCTCTTCTCCCAGTCAGGCTGTCTGCAGCAGAGGCTTCACCAGAGCCGAGGTGCTGACAGAATGGGGGTGTGGGGTGGACACTCTGTGTCCCTTCTTGAGCCTTATCGTGAAAACTCAAGTCACTGCTCCGGCCTCAGGCTGGAATTTCGCCCTACATGACCTTGCGGGTTTGCTGGGGCCTCCTCAGGGATAGCCAGGGTCAAAGAAGTCAGGAAACAGAGCCCTGCTTGCTGGCTCCCTTCACCCCCCCCCCCCCCCCCCCCCCCCCCCGCTTTCTCCTAGTCTTGTTGGGGAAAGACAGCGCCGGAGGCTGTGGATGCAGAGCAAGGCCTCCTCCAGCTCCCAAGGGAAATCCCTTAGGGTCTTGAGAGACGAGAGCAGTCACATGACCCACACATAGGCCTTAGGCATGCGTTCCTCCAGGGAGTGGCAGGGATTCCACGGGGAGGAAGGCATTGGATCCCAGAGCCTGCACTCCCTAAGCCCCCTTTAGCCACTGCCGGGCTCCCTGAGCTTCACTCTGCGCATCATCATATAGGGAATAGTACCAACTGTGTTGCAAAAATAAAAGGAGATCCCAGCAGGCGTTCATTTCCCCCAAGGCTTTCCTCCCAGACAGCAGGACCCCAGGCAGCACTCCCGCGGCACACGCCTGCCACCTGGTGGCCACATAGCCCAACAGCACCTGTGCTGCATAGTCTCTGCCCAAGCCTGGTACACCCTAGCTGATTGGCCCCCAGGGTGATTACAGTGAAGAGCTTATTCTCTTTATATTATTGACTTTTGTCAAATTTTCACATTGGGTTTATTACTTTGTAATAAAAAAAAAGCTATCAGATTATATGAGACAGAGAGATGAGAGAAAAATGACAGGCAGCCCCCAATCCAACCTGACCATCAAGATAACTTCAGGAATTTCAAGTCTTCCAGTGTCTCTTTGCATTAAGACTCCAGATTCTGGGGCTGGGAAGGTGGCTCAGTGGTAGAGTGCTTGCCTTGCATGCATGAGGCCCTGGGTTCGATTCCTCAGCACCACATAAGCAAAAAGAAAAAAAGTGAGAAATGGTGCAGTGGCTCAAGTGGTAGAGCGCTAGCCTTGAGCTGAAGAGCTGAGGGACAGCGCCCAGGCCCAGAGTTCAGGCCCCACAACTGGACCTGCCCCTCAAAAAAAAAAAAAAAAAAAGACTCCAGCTTCTCTGGAAAAGAGAGACTAGGACTTGCATTAAGTTGATGCTCCATCTTCCATATAGAGTGGGATTAACTTTGAGAAGGAAAGAAGTACCAGGTGCTGGTGGCTCACGCCTTTAATCCTAGCCATTCAAGAGACTGAGATCTGCGGATTGCAGTTCAAAACCAGCTCAGGCTGGAAAGGCCCAGGTGACTCTTATCTCTAATTAAATACCAAAAAGCCAGTAGTGGAGTGTGACTAAAGTGGTAGGAAGATAGCATTGTGCAAAAAAAGCTCAGGGACAGGCTACAAGCCCCAAGACTGGAATGTCAAAAGTAGAACGAGCTGGGCACCCATGGCTCTCACCTATAATCCTAGCTACTCAGGAAGCTGAGATCTGAGGATCACGGTTCAAAGCCAGCCCGGGCAGGAAAGTCTATGAGACTCTTATCTCCAATTAACCACCAGAAAACCAGAAGTGGTAGAGCGCTCACCTTCAGGTGAAGGCCAGGCCCAGAGTTCAAGCCCCACAACCTGGGGCAGTGGGGAAAGAACGAAAAGGGGGGGAGGGGGGGAAGAAGAAAAAAAGTGACCCTTAACTTTAGGGTGATGAGTATACACGCAAAGTAGACCAGAAATTTCTGAAAGATGAGTTATGAGGTATGTCAACCATTGCTTTCTGTTTCCAGCTCTGATGGAGTCCCAGGGGACTAGATTGGGGGAATTTTTTTTGAGGACAAAGGATTTATTTCAGAAAGACCCTGAACTGTGGGATGAGACCACTCTGCCTTACAGAGCCTGGTGCTCTAGAACTTAACACACCTGAGTGCCCCACGCCAAGCTGCTGAAGCACTGGGGGCGCAGGGGGGAGCGGAGTAGCTGCTGGCTGAGCCCAGAAAGACACAACAGCTCTGGCCCCCACAGTGGAAATGCCACAGCCCCCACTGAAGACTAAAGGAAGGTGTAGGTCTTCAGAGCAGGACTCTGGGGGAGGGGGTCACCTGGGAAGTGGCAGTTCCAGGCATGGCCTCCCTGGGCCTTCAGAGATGAAGTGCAGCTGGGGATGTGGGTGTAGCAGGGCCCCCCATTGGGAGCCTTTTTCCCTCCTCCATTCATCCACCTCAGAAGCACAGCCCTGTGGGGGACATGGCAAGTTTTGGAGGTATTTCCCTAACTCTCCAGAAGCCTGGCCTGGCCAACCTCCTTCAGTCACTGCTGGCTTTTTTCAGAATCTGCCAGGGCACCAGCAAAATCCCCGCCACCTGGCCGGGCCCAGCTGCAATGGAAAGCCCCTCTCCCCATGCCTTTAAAGAAACTGCACCCTGACAAGATGTTGAGGCGTGCGGGGCGGCAGGTGTCTCTAATGTATGAGCTGGAACAGAACCATAACACACCCTGGTCTGTTGAACTCTGAAGCTCAGCTTCGTCACTGGGGCTTGGGGCTCTGGAGTGAAGTGTTCCGCCTAGACACCTCTTTTGATAGCCTGTGTTCCCTTTGTAAGCGAAGATCTTGGGCCCAAAGTTCCTCCAGCCGAACAAAGAGATCCTAGTTTGGCGGCCAGGGCCAGTGATCCTGCCCTCCCGTTGGAGTTTCCAGGTGATGACAGCAGGTGTGGGCAGGTCTGCTTTCTTCTGAAACCAGCTCGTGGGACAGTTTCCTGGGGCAGCTAGTGCGGGATGCCTGAGAGCCTCACTGGCAGTGAGCTTCAGAGAGGCTTTCTTGGCTTCTGAGCCCAAGCAAAGTGTTGACCCAGGGGAGGGGAGGTGGATGAGACAGGAGACAGCAACTTCCACCCGGGAGGTGGGGGCTGGGCAGAGCCACAGGTGGCTCTCTAGCTGTCCTCTGCCCGCTCCTCCAGCTCTGCCAGCCTGGAGACGGAGGAGGTGGACATACGCAAAGAGGAAGGCCCACATTCCTGTGGGTGGACACGCCACTGCACTTGTGTAGTGGAAACAGGAAAAGGAGTCTAGCCTGGCTTGGAATTCAGCACCCACCACAAATGTACCCACTGCCCGGGACTAAAGACTCAGCAAACTCGGAAGGGTCAGTGGAAGATGAATGCAAGCCTGGTAAAGGGCAGCAGCACCCTGTAGGGGCTATGCAAAGCTCTGATGAGCCGATGACAGGAGACAGGCACCCTGAGAAATAAAACGTTGAACGTTGTGATCAAATAAAAGTCACCCCAACAGGAGCCGGGTGGCAAGAGAATTCCAATATGGATCTGGCAATGCCAGGTCCTTCTGGCAATGTCCTTCTCTGCCAAGTGAAAGGCGCGGGCCAGTTCAAGCACTCTAGAAGCTCTCCTGCTTCAGACAGCACTTTCACAGCTCTCAAGAGTGAACGACTACCACCTGTTCCCAGCAGCCCAGCCAACAGCCACGCACGCCAGGCAGGAACCCTCTCACTCCACAGGTTCGTGTTCTGGAAAGAAATACACACGCAATCACGTAGTCTGTGTTCTCTTGTGTTTGGTATTTTGCCCAACAGGGTTAATGCAGGACTTATCCGTGTGGCATTTCTTGAATGTGTTCTTTTTTAGTGTTCTCTATCTGAATGTATGCGACCGCTCTGCCTCTGCTCGCCTGGTAGTGAGCTGGTTACTTAATTTGGCAGGGCTGAAGACCTTGTGTAAACTAGGCAGGTGTTTGTATTGCTGAAACATGCCTCCAGACTTTTTTTGTCTGTCATGGGGCCTGAACTCTGGGCCTGGACACTGTCCCTCAGCTCTTCAGCTCAAGGCTAGCGCTCTACCACTTGAGCCACAGCACCACTTCCAGCTTTTTCTGCTTATGTGGTGCTGAGGACTCAAACCCAGGGCCTCATGAATGCTAGGTGAGCGCTCTGCCACCTTCTCAGCCCGTCTCCAGCCTTTTTTCTGCTGGTTATTTTCCTCCCTGGCACATCCCCCATGTTATGCTTCCCACTGAAACTAGGATTACAGGTATATGCATAACACCCACATCTCTGTTGTTGTGCTCTTCTGCCCAGGCTGGCCTTAATTAGAGGCATAAGCCATCGGGACCTGGCTTCACTTAAACAGCTGCTATGCATCTTCTTGTTCAAGTCTTTGGAGGGCATAAGCCTCATTTCTCTTGGGCAGAACAGTTACAGAACTAGGTGTCTTTATTAGTAACTATTGCCAAATAGTCTATTCAAGTTGAGGGTGATTTTTTTTAAAGAATATTAGGGTGAAAAATGTGTGTGCGTGCATGCGTGCGTGTGTGTGTAGAATGGGGAAGGATAAAAAGGAATATTCCTTAAACTATTCCCAAAACTAATTCTTGGAATACACTATGAGCATGTGCTCTACACTGGTAGACATTGTGAGCTGTCTTTTCCCCAGAGTCTGCCTTTCTTCACCTGGCCTTTGCCCCACCTGGACAGCTGGGCCTGTGGTTGTGCTACTTTTCAGGTACAATCAGGACATTACCAGTTAGAACAAACCCTGGTGCTATGCAAGACACGTGGCTGCCTGGGTGGCAAATGTGAACACATCCTCACTAGCATCCACAGCTCACTACTTCACCTCATGGAAGATTCAGGAACAGCACAGCCTTTTCACTTCTTACCTCAACAACCCATATCACAGAAAGCCTTTAAAACACATCCAAAGCGGTTCCCTTCAATGGGCCTGAGTTCCCATCTGACCCCCACACCCAGGGGGCCAACGCCCCTGCCCTCTGCTCTCTGCCAGTCCACAGAAACCACCTCACCCTTCCAGGTGAACCCCATTTGTGCCAGCCAATCACTCCATTTCCTGGAGTGGTCCACTTCCCACAGCCAAATAATAAAGAAATGATTTGTTTCTCACGGTTCTGAAGGCTGTGACATTGAAGATATGGTGGGGTTACTGCCTGCAGTCCTCTGTTGCATCCTCATAGGTGGAAGTCCCGGAGGTAAAAGCACAGCAGGCAGAATTCCCTTTTTATAACAAACCCACTCTCGCGATAGCAGACCCAGTCTCACGATAACATCAACCCATACTCCACAGTGTAGGATCTTTGGGGCCCACTTACCCTTATTGGGCCCCACCTCCCAACACTCTTGAACTTGGGCTATTTCCAGCACATACCCTTTGGGGACACATTCAGACCCCAGAGGACTCCTTACAGGGAAACCTTGACTCTCAGAGTCTGTTGTGTTCTGGAGGGGAGCCTATGTGTCTGCAGAGAGGCACAGGTTATTAACAAACTCTTTCTCTGCCAGGTGTGCTCCATTGACACCAAGGAGACCCAGCAGGTCGTCTTAATCTCACCTTTATTGACAGTTATTGTTGAGAGATTCCAGGGCATCTGCAGGACCCCTGGCCCCTAGAAGCCAGCAACCCCCTTCCAGGTGTGAAAAACACAAATGGCTCCAGGCCCAGCCAAAAGCCTCCTGGGGACAAAGTGTCCCAAGGCAATAAAGAACAGTTTTTACAAACACCAACACCAACCTCTCTCCCTACTCTCTCTGGAAGAGAAAGATCAACTTTAACACACACTCAAGCTAAATGCAGAGAGCCTGCTTGTCTACTACAGGGAGTTTAATCTTGGCAACCTCGTAAACCAAAACACAAAGCCACACTGCTTACTCTGGTGAAAGAAAAACGGATAGGCATGAAAATAAAATTCAAGAGAGGTTAGAGAATTAGGAGGTAACAGCAACAATGAGGGAGAAACTGCGTTAGTAAGTTCCCGTTGGTGAGCTGACGCATCAGCCACGGTTCCCCACACTTGTGACTCAAGCGCCACACAGGAGCCGCAGCTAAGGTCTTGGGGATCTTAACTCCAAACCCAGTGTTTTCAGGAAGTGGTCTGTATCATTATATGAAAGCACACGCACACGCACAAAACTTTACCCTGCTGTTTTATTAAACCAGACAACCTTAAATGTGCGATGTTCTGGTAATTTTAGTTTTCTTACTAGGTCCATTTTATTTTTAAAAAAATACAAAAACATTGCAATATATCTTAGAAAAATTAGAAAAAAATAATAAAGTTGAACACATTACATGGTACAATTTTTAGATATGATTGAAAATTATAAATATTTTGTTCCCTCTTAATACAGCAAATTACAAAAGCACATTTAAAAAAACTTTTTGTGTACAATTCATGGAAACAATCCTATCTTTCATTTTTATGGAAAGGCCTGATTATAACAAACATTCAAACACTCCAGAAATTTTCTGTACAGTAATTACAAAAGTAAAAATGGACTGTAGGCATATTGACAGTTCAAACCACTTTCGATATTAGGGAGTTAAGTCTCGCGATACCATTCTACACAGGACTTGTACAGTCTCTGCTGGGCCCACCTCTGCACCCACTGTTTAGGAGTTCGGCCTCCTGACAGTGCAGTGTGCGAAGCCAGGGCGAGATCAGCCATGCGTGCTAGGCATGCATGCCATGCATACCTGTGCACAGCCACATGTGACCAGAAAGGGGGAGCCTCCAGGCTGATGGCCTCGGCCTGTCAGAAGTCCATGGTAGCCCTGGGCTAGAGCAGAGACTCCCCAGGTCATCTCTAGCTGTAGTTATGGAAAAGCCAGGTTGGAGAAGGGACATTCTGCAGTGAATCACTGCCTATTTCCCAACATCTCAAAGCAGAAATCTTCCCCCGCCCAGACACAGGTCGCTGGACTCCCCAGATTTCTCACAGGTCACTGGCTTCCTTTCTTTATGATTTATGAAGGGCACTGGAGTCCCCTGGTATGAGACACAATCAAACCATACAAAGGTTCCATTATTCTTTGTTGGCCTAATACACCTGCCAGTCACTGCATAAATGATAATACTGGTAAGTGGCTGGGCAGAAACCAATACCCATATTATATGCTAAATTTGGAAGGCACATGTTACAAACTTTAGACAAAAACTTAAATGTTACAAAGGCAACAAAGATTAAATAAAGTTGCCCTTCCATAAAACAGCTCAAAATTTTAAGACAATTTCCTGAAGGCAGTTTCATTGGCAATTATTTCCAGTCATACATAAACAGTGAAGAGTCATGGAATTAAGTTCCAGTTCCCTGTTGTGTAAATAAACACACACTAAATCTCTCAAACCACTCTCTCTAGATGTGTCCATCTCTTAGGAGTGGCTCCTGTTTTGAGGCTGGCACTATATCTAAATGCTTGTACAGACACAAAGACTTTAACCAACCAACTGAATCCAGTACTGACCATTATAACTGAGTCAACCTCATCCTTCTCCATAATTTTAATTATCACTGCTGTCCATGGAGCTACTGCTGCTTATAAATTAGAATTAACATTGGAAAGTTGATTTCATAAATACTATTCTCAATCCCCAAACAGATTATATATGAAAATCTTCCTCTTTGCTCCTTTCAAATTAGATGCATAAGAACTATGATTCCAATTTTCTTTTGTTACCCTTATTTTTATTGGGTATTTCCTCTGTCACCTAGAGAGGAAGGGAAAAGTTAAAAAGCTGCTCACCTAGCAAAACCTAACATCACAGCTGAGCCACTAGAATGGCATTTTAAATCTAACTAGCACATGTACGGTCAGCTGCCCCTGCCCATGTGCACACAGTCTGCTTTATAAATTATTCACTCTTCCAGTTAGCTTCTCTCTACCATTGAGCACAATCCTCTCACAGCATGGCATGCAGGTGGTAGCACTTCAACCTGAGAGAGAGAAGGAGAGAAAGAGAGAAAGAGAACAGCCAAGAGAATAAAGGGACAGCATATATGGGCAAGGGGACATTTTCATCTGAGATGAGGGCAAAGGACGTGGGAATGACTTAGGCCAAAGGGAGGGCAGTTAGGAAAGGAAAAGCTCAGTACAGACTGGGACACCTCACTGAGCACTCACATCTAGAAAGACACCCAGGAAATGGCAGTGATGCCATGCTTCTCCAGTAGAGCCCCGTAGTTGAAGGCCTTCCATGACACCTGACACTGACTGTCAGGCAGACTGGCCAATACCACACTCCGTGGAGGAAACATACTGGCAAAGGGAAGCACCGACCCCCAGCCTACATCCAGGGAATGAGCCCCCAGACCCCATCTTCCACAGCCTGCAGATGGTGGGGCTGACCTCAGGTCTGTGCTCTGCCTCCCTCAGGAGTGAATACAAGAGAGTCTGAGCTAACTGGACCTTTCAGAAGCTGAAAGGTTCAAAGACAGTGTGAATCAAGAGCTTGGTGACACTATTTTTCTCTTTTCAGGTAGGCCCTTATTTGCAGGAAGGTTAAAGAGGTCTCCTTAGGACACTGAGTCCGTAAGAGGTAGGGGGAAGTTAGAAGCAGCAAAGCCAGCATCTTTCATCTGCAGCTTACAGCTCTTAGCCACATTGGGTGTCTCTATGACCAGCCCTTTGTGGGGCACAGTCACTCTGTGGTCTTCTTTTCTTTCCAGTTCTTCTCTCTCTCCTCCAGCTCTGCCTGGGTGAAGGCTGCTGGCCCCCAGTTTGTGATCAGGTGAGGGTTCTTGGAACCTAAGAGACAAGCATGTTTAAAATACAGGAAGCGTGCATCCTTCAGTGAGCACCCCATTTCTCCACAGACAAACTCTAACCTTTCTACCTCATTTCTTCTCTGAGAAATACCCATAAAGCCAGATGCGCGAAAAGGACTATAAGGCATACACAAAGGGCCATTAGTGCCTCTTACCAACAGAGTACAAGCTATGCAAGAGAAATACATCTTACAAAGTGCGAGCTTCATATATTTGAGCTAAAAAATGTTTTCTTATTTTATTTTTTTAAAGAGCAACTCAAATACACAAATGCAATAGAAAATAAATTCTAAGATACATACATTCTTACTTTTTAAAAAAATCTCTTACCTGGTTCTATCAATCGTATGAGCCCCTCATGATGGGCCACTTTGTCCTTCCAGCTCTTGGTCAGGTTAGTTGCCATCTCTAGCTTCTTTTTAACTCCCTGGAATGCAAATGGCAGTTTATTTAAGGACCAAATAACAAGGACTATGCTTGTGGATTATTTCATTAAATGCTCAAAACAACTATAAAAAGCAGGAACTATGATTACCCTATCCTACAGCAATGGAAACAAAGATTCAGAGGTTAAGTAATCTGCCCAAGATCACATGGGAAGAAGCAATAGAGCCAGGATTGAAACCTAGGCCATCTGACCCCAAAGCCTATTCTTCACCATACTCACAAATGTGTAAGACCCTGTGTACCACGCTTCCACTTCCCCTCCCTCTTTTTTTTTTTTTTCTTTTGATAGTCTTCATACATATCCACAGGTGTCTCCAGGCTGGCCTTGCATTTACAATCCTGCCTCAGCTTTTTGCATGCTGGGATTACAGGTGTATGCCATCATACCCAGCTATTTTGGCTTCTGTTTTTATTTATCTGTTTGTTTGTTTTGGATACTGGGCTTGAACTAAGGCCTCACACTTGTTAACACTGATAGGTAAATGTGAATTTGAATCAAATGCTTATATCATGACTAGCCATGGCTAAAATGCATTTATTGGATGGTTTTCTCCTCTCCCTCTTCTCTCTTCCCTTTCCTTTTCCCTTTCTCTCTTCTCATTGCCTCTCATCTCCACATCCATCACCCTTCACTGGCCTGCCTATATGGCTACCTTCATTCCCCAGGGCTGCTAGCTTTGTCAGAAGTAGGTGCTGAAGAGACATTAGGAGCCCTCTCTAGCTGGCTCCCAGGACACCCTGGTGGGTTTCAGTGGTACTTCCAGGGGCAGCTTCCCAGGGACTTCCCTGCACACAGCCCCCTCTGGATCAGCACTGTGAAGAGGCAGCAAGGGACCACCAGCAGGCATGGCCCATCCTTGGTGTGTGGCCTCAGGCCTGGGCTGCTGCCTGCATCAGCCCTCCCCATGCTCTTTGAGTTGGCTTTTCAGACAGTTCTATTACAGCTAATAGCTAATAGCTTTATAAACTAAATTCCCCCTGCTCACATTTCTGTGTGGTTCCTTTCCTGTTGGGGTTCTGACAAACATTCCTCATACCCGGGAAAAGCTTCCTCTACAGAGCTTCTTCCCTACTCTATGAGCTTCTCCCTACAGCTTCAAGGTGGCAGAAAGTTTGGGATTTTTAGTTTTGTTCCTTTTTTCTCTTTTTTGGTCACAGAGCTTGAACTCAGAGCTTGGACACCGTCCTTGAGGTCTTTTGCTTAAGGCTACCACTCTACCACTTTGAGCCACAACACCACTTCTGGTTTTCTGGTGGTTAACTGGCAATAAGAGTCTCAAGGACTGTCCTGCTTAGGTTGGCTTGAACTGCGATCTTTGGATCTCAGCCTCCTGAATAGCTAGGATTATGGGCATTAGCCATTGGCACCCAGCCTGTTTTGCTTTTGCAGTGTAGGAGATGGAAACCAGGGCCCACAGACACTTGGCAAACACTCTGCCAATGAGCTCTATCTCCAGCCCTCCTAAAGAATTCCTCAGGAGTAAAACACAGGGATGTGCAGGGATGAGCCCAGCTACCTCATACTGCTCCAGTGCTTGTTTCCGCTCTTGCTCAAGCTGTGCCAGCTGCACCATGGCCTCCTGCAGGGCCAGCTCCTTTTCCACGCGTTGGTGCTCCAGCTCCTGCTTCTCAGCCTCCGTCATCTGTATGGCCTGCTGCTGCTCCAAGTGCCACTTCTCCAGTTCTGCCCTTTTGGAGGACTCTTCCTCCAGCAACCTGCAATGCGGATGAGACTCAGGTTGCATCCTGCCCAGGGACTACACCTGACCTGAGAGAGGCATTGTAGAGAAAAGGATTTTCTTCCTTTCTTTCTTTCTTTCTTTCTTTGTGTGTGTGTGTGTGTGTGTGTGTGTGTGTGTGTGTCAGTCGTAGGACTTGAACTCTGGGCCTGGGTGCTGTCCTTGAACTCTTCAGCTCAAAGCAAGTGCTCTACCACATGAGCCACAGCACCAGTTTTCTGGTAGTTAATAAAAGTCTCACAGGTCTTCCTGCCTGGACTGGCTCTGAGCCACAATCCTAAGATCTCAGCCTCCTGAGTAGCTGGGATTATAGGCAGGAGTCACAGGTGCCCAGCAGGATTTTCTTTTCATTTTTTTTAATTGTTGTTATAAAGGTGATGTACAGAGGGGTTACAGTTACATAAGTCATGTAAAGAGTACATTTCTTTTTCAACAATGTCATCCCTTCCCTCCTCTTTTCCAGTGAGAAGAGGATTCTTATGGCATCTAATGCACCTCTCATTCTACACAGAGGAAAGTGAAAGCCAGAGAAATGCCTAGAGGTGACAATGCTGGCAAGCAGCCCACAGAGCCTGCTCCAAGCTTTCTCAGTCTTACCTTTTCCAGAGAAAAGGAACATTTTTTGCATTGCTGCATGTGAGGCAGGAAGTGAGCTGAGAGTGTGCACTTTCCACTATTCCTCACAGGAACTAGTGAACAACTATGGTTGAAGATGAAGAAAGCGAGGCACAAAGGTAAATGGCCTGTGTGAAGCCAGGGATTGGGGCCAAGTTTCCAAATTTGCCTGGTTGCTCCATTAAAGCATTTCTTCATCTGATAAAGACCTGTTATCAAGAAAAAGCTGATAATGAAAGTAATAAAGCTGAAGAATGGCAAGGAGAACAATAGGTACAGTTTACTGAACAGTGACTACCTGCCAGCCACTTTACCCTCATCATTCCTAAGCGCCCACAATCCTGCAAAGGATTATCCCTGCCTTGCAGATGAAGCAATGGAAAGCAACAGAATAGGTCATAATGATTTCAACCCAAGTGTGTGTGACTCCCAAAAGTGATTTTCATAATAGGTCACTGATTAGAGATTACCCAGCTGCGTAAGTATTTAAATAAATAAACCAACACACAGACCTAACCTGCACTCCAAGTGCAGAAGGGATCAGATGGGTCAGATGGGTCAGATGGAAATCCTGGTCAGGACACAGGTATGGTAATAAGTCCCATGGCAGATAAGCACTACTACCTGCAGCATCTGCTCTCCTACAACAGCAAGGAAATAGAGAGACAGACTGTGCTGCCCTTTTCCACTCAATACCCTTCCAAGATTGTTCCTGGACGTCCGCTGGAGTGTGATATCCACAGCTGAGCATAGCACCAAGCAGGTGGTCCAAATGCAAACTCCACTCAATGTACATTTATTATTATGCCTTCTGCATGTTCCTCTAAAGTGTAACATGAAAGAGATGGGAGGGCTTCTAGTTTTTCATTCTAGTAGTGAAGTAGGGAGGAAGTATGGATGGACATTTGTGAGGGAATTAGGCTGCTCCTTTCAGGCAAGTAGAAAATCTGCACAGCAGGAGTTCTGATGAGAGGCAATGCTCATGTCCCACTACCGACACCACAGAGACCACACACACCTGCTCCCATCCTTGGCAGCAAGAGCTGAGCATGGCCAAGCAGATGTCCCTCTTGGAACTCTGACTCCGCAGCAACTAACACAATCAGGCAATGAATTACCTTGCATGTGGCATCAGTACCCAACGTGTGTAATCTCCCCTGAGCTCTTCCATAGCCTGGGCTGACTGCAGTTGGACTTCTCACTCTCCCTTAGTTCTTGCCAGGGTTTCAAGGACTAGCCACCTGCCTTCCCAAGGAATTGGTAAACCACCTAAGAGCTTCCAATAGTTTATTCTATTGTTTCATCTAAACCAAATCAGTTTCTGTGGTTTGCAAACAAACCTCTGACTAAAAACTTTAGCACCTCTCTCCCCTTCTGTGTATGGGCTTCCTCATTTATAGAAGCGATGAGCTGAGTACAGGTGCATCTATAGTCCCTATCACTCAAGACACTGAGGTGGCATGAGGCCAGCCTGGGGAACAAAGTGAGATCCCCCCTAAAGAAAAAAAACCCAAAAAACAAACAAGGGCTAGAAACCATACCTACCATCAGAGGCTTGCTGATCTCTTCAACATTCTAATGCACATAAGGAACTCCAAGGCCAACCACACAGCAAGTGCTAAGTGAACAGCAACTCACATTACTGCTGTGGGACTATGACTTCATTTGGACATGTCACGTCCATTAAGGCTGCCTAGGAGAATAGGTGGTTTTGGCAACCACATCACAGGGAAGTGAAACTCTGATTCCCTTTATATGAATTGCTATTCAGCCAAGTCTCCTGACTCCTGTACTTGTTCTGATATTTTAAATAATCTTAGTCTGAAACTATCCTTCCAGCCTGTCAGCATCTTTCTGACATTCTCTACAAGCTCTACTTTGCCCATCTGCAAACAAGACAAAGGAACTGAAAGCAGCCCTCTGTGAGAATGACCACGCCTACATTGTCTCAGTCTGTCCTCACTACCCTACAAAGCTGGCAATTTCCTTTATTTTATAGGTAAGGAACTAAAGGCTAAAATAGGGAACTACTTTTCCAAAGTTACACAGCCAGAATATATTACGGCTAGAAAGCAAAGTACCCACTCATCATTGTGAAGCCCAGTCTCTAACTGCCTTCAAAGACACGAAACATATTACAGCAAATAAAAGAGACACTGTAGTGCTATGGGCGTCAACAGGGAGAACTTGAATCCATTCATTCATTCAAAAAATATTCCTTGGGCACTGTGTGCTAGGCACTACACCAGCTGCTAGTATTGCAGGCATGCCTAAAGAAGGCTCCTAGGGGGCTGGGAAGGTGGCTCAGTGGTAGAGCGCTTGCCTTGCATGCATGAGGCCCTGAGTTCGATTCCTCAGCACCACATAAGCAAAAAGAAAAAAGCCGGAAGTGGCGCTGTGGCTCAAGTGGTAGAGCGCTAGCCTCGAGCTGAAGAGCTGAGGGACAGCGCCCAGGCCCAGAGTTCAGGCCCCATAACCGGACCCAAAAAAAAAAAAAAAAAAAGAAGGCTCCTAGGCCTTTCAGGTCCTAAACTTCAGTGGGAAAAAATTATAATGAGATACACTGTAGTTCAGCTTCCAGAAATTTCCACAACTTGAATTTTCCAAATGCTAAAACTTTCCCATTCAGAAGAGGCTAGATAATCTTAAAGATTGTAAATTTTGAAACAATGAACTTAAATTTTAATTTAAAAATGTAAGATCCAGGTAGCTCAAGCCAAAGTTCTTTTTTTGGGGTGGGAGTCCAGTCGTGGGGCCTGAACTCTGGGCCTGGGCACTGTCCCTCAGCTCTTCAGCTCAAGGCTAACACTCTACCACTTGAGCCACAGCGCCACTTCCAGTTTTTTTCTTTTTGCTTATGTGGTGCTGAGGAACTGAACGCAGGGCCTCAGGCATGCAAGGCAAGCGCTCTACCACTGAGCCACCTTCCCAGCCCCGTGCACCACTTCCAGCTTTTTTTTTCTGCTTATGTGGTACTGAAGAATCGAACCCAGGGCCTCATGCATGCAAGGCAAGTGCTCTACCACTGAGCCACTTTCCCAGCCCAAACCAAAGTTCTTGTATGCACATAATTTTGTTTCTTTTTTTTCTTTTTTCTTTTTTGGGTCCGGTCGTGGGGCCTGAACTCTGGGCCTGGGCACTGTCCCTCAGCTCTTCAGCTCAAGGCTAGCGCTCTACCACTTGAGCCACAGTGCCACTTCCAGTTTTTTTCTTTTTGCTTATGTTGTGCTGAGGAATTGAACCTAGGGCCTCAGGCATGCAAGGCAAGCGCTCTACCACTGAGCCACCTTCCCAGCCCCGTGCACATAATTTTTTACAAAAGCTCTTCTACAGAAACTTGCAACACTGAGAAGGGAACTAAGATACCACATTTTCTATTCCAAGTACAACTCACTACTGCCTTAGGAAAGGACACAAGAGAATTAACTACAAAGTCTTTGCTGGATACATCTATACTCCTAGCTTCTTAGAAAGCTTAAATCTGAGAACAGGGGTTCAAAGCCAGCCTCAGCAGACAAAACCACAAGACTCTTATCTCCAATTTCATACACACACAAAAGCCAGAACTGGAGGTGTGGACTAAGTAGTATATAGTACCAACTGTGAGTGAATAAAGCAAATCAAGAGCTCAAAGCCCTGAGGTCAAGCTCAAAGTGTACACACACACACACACACACACACACACACACACACACACACACACACACACACACACACACACACACACACACACACACACACACACACACACACACACACACACACACACACACAGATGTTGAGGCAAGAGGACCATGAGTTCAGGGGCAGCCTGGCTATATAGCAAGACCCTGTTTCAAAAAAAAAAATTTTTTTTTTTAAATTTACAAAGCCCTAACATGCACTCAGGGTCTAAGATTATGTTTCCTCCATGAACCCAACTCCATGACAACTTCCTTCATTCATTCTAGTCCCAGCTGTATCATAATCAATGTCTCTCAAAACTTTAGCAATAGGGCAGGGAATGGCTCAAATGGTAGAGTGCTTGCTAACAAGTGCAAGGCCCTGAATTCAAACCCCAGTAGCACCAAAAGCAAAAACAAGTATAAGATAGACTATTTCTCTCACTTGTGAATTCTGTACACAGGAACTATCTATAAACTCCCAACACAAAACAAATTATCAAGTGGCTCAAAATGTATCTAGTATCACTTAGAAAGCCACTCTTTGGAGTGGATCTTTTGCTAATGTCACTGCTGGCGGCACTGGAAGTAGTTCCAAATATCTGGGTGACACTATAGTATAGAGAATACATGCCCAAGGGACTTAATGAATGTCAAGAAAAATGATAAGCATTAGCTTCCCAATTTAGAAGTTTTTTTTTCCTCAATATAATTTAAAATTTCAAAGTCAAATCAAGGGCTGTGAAGGTGCTCAGTAGTAGGGTGCTTGCCTTGCATGCATGAGGCCCTGGGATCGATTCCTCAGCACCACATAAGCAGAAAAAGCCGGAAGTGGCGCTGTGGCTCAAGTGGTAGAGCATTTACCTTGAACTGAAGAGCTGAGGGACAGAGCCCATGCCCAGAGTTCAGAGTTCACGACCAACAAAAAACAACAACAACAAAAAAATCAATTTATTTTTAAAGTCATGTAACAAAGTGTCCAACTATATGAGACTCCTTTTTCCTCTATTATTTCCTAAATTAAACAAACATCTTCAGCTGCTCTACGTATGGAATAGTAGCCACAAGAAGCCTAGGAATAGCTATCTGGAATTAAAACAAGATATCATAAAATGGAGCCAGGTGTCGGTGGCTCACATCTATAATCTTAGCTACTCAGGAGGCTGAGATCTGAAGATTATAGTTCAAAGCCAGCCTGGGCAGGAAAGTCCATGAGACTCTTATCTCCAATTTGCCACCAAAAATAAAAAGCCAGAAGTGGTTCAAGTGGTAGAGCACTACCCTTCAACTAAAGAGCTCAAGGACACCTGCACCCAAAAGAAGAAGAAGAAGAAGAAGAATGCAAATGGGCAGCAGGAGGTTGGAAACTGACAGAGAGCAGCTCGAATCTTCTTCCTGGAGTCTTAATTTTATTTTATCCTCCTGCTGCTATGAAGAAGCAGAAGTGAGAATTCTTGTCTGAAAACATGATTACCATCAATTGTAGACCTGGTTTTAGAAGCTCTGGGGAAAAAGAACATCTAATTTCAAAAACTCTTAAAACTGGGAGTAGGAATGTGCCTTAGTGGTAGAGTGCTTGCTTAGCATCCATAAAGCCCTGGGTTCAATTCCTCAGTACCACATACACAGAAAAAGCTATAAGTGGCACTGTGGCTCAAGTGGTAGAGTGCTAGCCTTGAGACAAAGAAACTCAGAGACAGTATCTAGGCCCAGGACAGGCAAAAAAAAAAAATCAAAAAACTCTTAAAACTAAGATTTAAGGAATAATTATTGAGGGAATGGTGCCAATCCTGAATGGCCAAATAGAAACTGTTTATTTCTTCCTTATTCCCCGAAATGGCTGTCGTTCTGGCCAGAGTTAGCCTTCTCTGGTCTGGAATATGTTGAAGAAGCCACACTCTTACCAGAGCTGATCTAGGTCCATTCTAAAATATGAATAAAGGTATTCTATCAAACATAACCATCAGACTCCTCTAAAATGGCTACAAGGTCCTTTTTAGCTACACAAGCAATGGTTTCCCATGTGCCCCAGGATGAGAATAAATAGCTCAGCTGGCCAAGTCTCCAGGGTCTCTCAACTCAGCCAACCTGTGAGCTCAGTCCCGACCAGGGCTGAGATTCTCCCAGAGTGAGTGGCTGAGACCTCTGCCACTCTTTGTCTTCCCATGACCCTAGGAGCCCTGGCAAAGTGCACAAAGGCAAATTCTACAAACTTACCTGGCCTGAAGCTTCCGCACCATCTCTTCATCTTGCCGGGCCTGCCTCTCATTCTCAAGAGCCTCCTGAAGTTTTAGGTACATGTCTTCTAGCTCCCGTACTCGCTGCAAATACTGTTCCAATTCCGAGGACTTCTGGGCAACCTGTTCTTCCATCTGCTGTCTGATCTGAATGTATAAAAGGACCATGGTCATATTTAGATGCAAGTTCACTTCTCCTTCGGGGCAAGGTTCCCACTCTACCTGTATCTTGAGCAATGCCCATAGCCATAGCTCATCAAGGTGATAGGACCCTGTGTTCCCAACCTTTGAACTAAAGATCAGAAAATGATCACTGATGCCCAATACCAGCTATGAAAGAATCCAATTAAATAAACTACAATCCAATTCTGGGATCTTCTTTGGTATACTTTCCATCCTTTCTATGCAACATTTTGATATCAAGAAAAAAAAATATTTTCCCATATAATTTCCTGTCTGTCTTATAGCCACACCCTCTACCAAATCTACTCTGAAATTAATGAATGAACCTTTGCCCAGACAGAGAAGCCCATGTGATAGGATTCTGGGGGAGAAGTACCTGGCTTATCTAAGACTCTTCAAGCTCCTCCAGGCTCCCTTCTCCCCACTCAGGGAGCCACAGCCTTGGGGAAACTCCACAGTTTAGTCAGTGTTTTAACAAGAGTACAAGGGTGCAGTGTGTGTGTGCGTGCGTGCACGCGTGCACACTCATACACATGTGCACATACAAATCAAGAATATGGTTCTTCTTTGCTGTTTAATCCTAGCCAGATGCCAGTGGCTCAAACTTGTAATCCTAACTATTCAGGAGGCTGAGATCTCAGCATCTCAACTGGAAGCCAGTCCAGGCAGACAACTCCTAGAAAGCCTTATCTCCAATCAACCAGCCTAAAACCAGAAGTGGAAGTGTAGCTCAAAGTAGTACTGTCAGCTTTGAGCATTAAATCTAAGCAGGAGTATGACTCCCCTTGATTTCAAACACACACACAAAGTTTTGATCCTTGACTTAAAAATTAAAAGATGAAGGTATTCTAAATATAATATCATATACATTAATGCAAATCTCTGCAGTTTACAACATTTTCTCACTAGCAGTATCTCCCTTTGCCCTCATTAAGAGTCAGGAGAGGATGGTAGGGGGAAAACAATGGAGGGGGTAACAATGTTCAAGAGGAAGTGTACTCATAACCTCACTCATGTAACTGTAACCCTCTGTATAGTAGCTTTACAATAAAAAAAAAAAAAAAAAGAGTCAGGAGAGAGGTAGAACGCTTGCCTTGAACTGAAGAGCGCAAGGACAGCGCCCAAGCCCAGAGTTCAAGCCCTATGACCAACATTAAAAAAAAAAAAAAAGAGTCAGGAGAGATAACAGGATAACCCTAACACTTACAAAGACAAAATTTGTGCTCAGTGAGAAAAAAAAAAAAAAAGCCAGCAGAAGGGAGGAAGGTCCAGGCTGTGAGTGCAGCACTGCCCACACAGCACCCCTGCCTTCCTCCCAGAACACAAACAGTTCTCTGAACACTAAGCAACCATGCAGCTAAAATAAATGTCAGGAGCACATTTAGGAAGTGTGCTCAGCACTCTCTACATAGCATTGTACTGTGGGAGAAAACCTGTAATCTAATTAACCAGCTAGCTATATACAGCAGCTGGACTTGGAGCCTCTGGGATAAAGCAGAGCTGCCAGGAAAGCTAACCAGAATCCAAATTTATAATGATTTCAGACCCCCCACTTTGTTCACTACAGATGAGAAGTGTCATGGAACCTGTGCATACTTTCTCACAGCTATTTGTTTTCCAAACTACAATCTTTTAAGAAAGGGATATTACTAATAATTATCCCAGGATGACAGGGGCTGTCCCAGGCAACTCTGGACATACAGCCATACTAACCATTTCACAAACTTTGGCTTAGAGGTCTTAAAAACCTCTCTTTCACAGAAGGTGCTTAAGACAGGGAAAATGAAGGAGCACATAACTCTCCTAGCACCCTGTAAGTCAGCAGCAAAGCCAGTGATAAGGCAGCTAAGACTGGGTTGGGTGGATCACACCTATAATAACAGTTACTTGGTAGGCAGAGATTGAGAACTTGGTCTGAGGCCAGCACTAAACAAAAATTTGAGACCCCATCTTAAAATAACTAAAGCAAAAATGACCAGAGGTATGTGGCTCAAGTGGTACACAGCATTTGTTTACTTGTTTAGCAGTATACTGCTAAGGCCCTGAGTTCAAACTCAATACCACCAAAAATATTTTTGAAAAACCTCACTCCAGCCTCCTAGGCCTCCTCCCTCCCTTCAATCCACCCCTACCCAATGAGGTTAGCTCTGAGAGGCTCACATGGCAGCTTTTCCCAGCCAGGTAGTCCTTACCAGTTTTTCACGCTCTAGCTCCGTGCTGAACCTGGTCTGTAGTTCCACTTGAGTCTGCAGACGTTTTTTTTCCTCCTCTGCAGCTCGAGATGCTGCTTCCTCCAGTTTCTACCAATCAAAAACCCATCCCCAGAAAAAAGGATTGAAGAACATTAGACGAACACAGAGTCTTACTTAGGCACATAAGAGCCAAACATTGTCAACATTCAATAAAAATAAAGGAAAAACTGTTAGACCCATTAGGATTCCATCCCAACAATTTTCCCAGTCAACATAAAAACAAATTAGGTAAATAGAAGTCTTTTGGTAAGCCCCAACAACTTTTTGCAAAGAAAGTTTTAGGATAGGCTAGGAATGTAGTTTAGTGGTAGAGTGCTTGCCCAGTATGCATGAAACCCTGGGTTCGATTCCTCAGTACCACACAAACAGAAAAAGCCAGAAGTGATCCTACGGCTCAATTGGTAGAGTGCTAGCCTTGAACAAAAGAAGCTCAGGGGCAGTGCTCACGCTCTGATTTCAAGCCCCAGGACTGGCAAAAAAAAAAAAAGAAAAGAAAGTTTTAGGACAAACACTGACTTATATTCACTTTCACCATATTTATGTGGTTTGACATCCATTTCTTGAGCTCTGTCTGTATAGTTTCTATTATCCTACAAATTATTCCTTAAAACATACCAGAGCTCCAGCCGAAGGGGTGGCAAAAGAAGCCCTTCAGATACTCTCCTCAGTGGAACAAGTATAACTGGTAGCAATTAAAAAAGAAAAAAAACATTTAAAGTCTCTGGAAATTATTATAAGGACATAGAGCAAAATAAAGCATGTATCTACAAAAACCTGCTAGGAGCTGGGGTTGTAGCTCAATGATAGAGTGTGCCTAGCATATAAAGGTCTTAGATTCAATCTCCAGCACCCCTCAAAATACAACAACAACAACAAAGAAAATCTACTAAATCTTAGAACACTGACAGTCTACAGCATGTAAGGTGTAACATACTTCCTTGTGTTTCCCTATACAGTGAGAAGGAAGCTCCATTCCCAGAAAATGAAAGCCACAGGCCAGGGCTACACTAACTCCCCAGGGGGGCCTCCAGTATTTCTCACCCTCCTCAGCAACTTCTGCAGAAACTATTCCAGGCAAGAGGGTGAGAGGCCTGGGGCTCTCCTCCACCTGCCCTCACTCTCGGGGCGGGCCAGCTGAGAAGACAAGGCCTGATCACCCTCATTCAGACTCACTTGTGGGGCAGAAACTATACCACAGAGAAGAAAGCAGTAAGGACTGAAGACTGCCTCTTCTACCTAGTGACAGGCCCAAAACAAAGGAAAATTCCTCCAAAAGAAACACTTAGTAGACCAGGCCCTGGTGGCTCACACCTATAACCAATCCTAGCTACTCAGGAGGCTGAGATCTGAGGATTGTGGTTTTGCCCAGGCAAAAAAGTCACTGTGAGACTCTTATCTCCAATTAATCACTCAAAAACCAGAAGTGGCTCTGTGGCTCAAATGGTAAAGTGCTAGCCTTGAGCACAAAGAGGCTCAAGGACCGGAGCCCAGGCCCTGAGTTCAAGACACACAACCAACGACAACAACAACAAAAAGCACATAGCTTCAGAACACAGCAGACATTTTACTCAGGCTCTGCTGCTTACCACTCAAAGAAGTGATTTTATTTGAAAATGTAAAAAAGCACAAGCTACCTTGTACTCATACACTGTTTTGTAGAATGGGAACTTCTTTGTATAACTACTTAAAGATATAATAATAAAAAAATGTTAAAGAAAAAGACAAAACAAGGGAGGTTTTGGTGGCAAGTAACTAAGAGGCAGCTGATAGCTCTTAAGAGTAACAAACCAAACTCCAGACCAGCCACCAGTGTGACAGAACCAGGACAAGAGACAGTAAAGCAGAGCCCCCATGTGGTAGAAACTCGGCTCAGACTGGCCTTGATTAAACATGGACAATTTAGGCTTCAGAATACTAAGAAAAAGCAATCAGTCAAGAGCACCAACAAAGGTAGACAGCTTAATCAAAAAGAGAAGAGAAAGACATCTAACCAGCTCTGCTAAATGAGGGTCATCCAGGGTAACTAAACCCAAAGCAGTGCTTCTGAGGGGCACAGTCTGAGGCTTTCCAAGTCTTGGAAAGAGTCCAGCCATGTCACTACACAAATAAATGAGCAAACAACAGCCCTGGGGGACGGTGTCAGAATTAGTACCTAGAGTTGTTATGTTACCTTAACCACCCAGTTTTCAATTAAAAAAAAAAAAATCATGACATATAACACACTCTCTCTCTCTCTTCAGAAAAAAACAGGCAAAAGAAACTGCCTTTGAAGCAGCACAAATGGTACATTTAACAGAAAACTTCAAAGCAGTCACAAATAAGTTCAAAGAACTAAAAGGAAGCCATGCTAAAAGTATTGAAGAGTGATATTTCATCATATAGAGAATATTAAGAAAGATAAATTATAAAAGAAATCATATGGAGATTCTGAAGTTCAGTAACTGAAATGAAAATTTCACTCAAAGGACTCAATAATATATTTAAGCTGCAAGATTCCACTGAAGAGATGAACAGAAATTATGCAATCAAAAGAAAGAAAAAAAATAAAAAATAAACAGAGCCTCAGAAATGTGGTACATCGTTATGTGCCCCCAACATCTACATAATGGAAGAAGGAAAAGAGAGGAAATGGGGAGAGGGATATTTGAAAAACAAGTATCTGAAAGTATATCATATCCAATATGATGGACATTATTCCACACATCTAAGAATTCGATGAATTCTAAATAGAATAGAAACAAAGAGCTCTAAGAAGGATATAAAACAACAATGTTTGTCCCAGATGCCCCAAAACAGCATTGACATTCTCAGGAAGATGAAATTTCTCATCTTTCTCCTGACAAAATGCAAATGTGCTCACTATTTTTGTAAATATGTTCTCATAGTCAATAAGATGTTTTTGCTGTCCTGAGACTGACTCACTTTCAAGACTGGGAAAGTAGGGGGGGGGGGGGGCGGGGGAAGGATGGGAAGGGATGGGAAGGGGAAACCAAGGAGGAGGCTACAATGCTTGATAAGAAATGTACTCATTATCTTGCCCATGTAATTGTAACCCCTCTGTACAGTATTTTCACAATAAAAATAAAAATAAAAAAAAGACTGGTAAAGCAGAGTACCTAAGAGTGGCCTAGATAGTATTCTTGAGAATACAGGTCACCAAACCTCCCCCTAAAGTTGTACTAGCCTCACTAGCAGGTTCTGCACTAGCAGGCAGAACCAAAGCTCCCAAGGCAGCTGACAGCTCTACAGTGAAATGGCGGGTGCACTTGCACCCACATGCCCAAACCCACCTTTCTCACAGTCTCTAGCTCCTGCTGCTTGTTTTCGTTGGCAGCCTGGAGTTCCTTCATCTGCCGTTCCAACTCCTCCTGCTCAGCCAGCAGCTTCTTACGAAGTTCTTTCCGGCGCTGGCGGGCCTCTTTGTGTGGTGGAGGGCTGCCCAGCTTCAGCAGATGGATAGTAGAATGGATGGCTGCAAAATGTGGAAGAATAGGAAACACATTTTATTCTTTAGCTGTCTGTACACAAATGCACAGTGGGACGCTATCAGAAACCCAGTGTGGATTCTGATTTTGCCACTGAGTAGCGGTGTGATCCTAAACAAGCATCAAATCTCTGCAATATCAGTATCTTCTCCAAGTCCAAACTGCTAACTGTACATCTGTGCTAACAGAGACACCCGATTCGGGTACAGTGGATTGCACACGTTTTAAGAACTTCTTTTTTTTTTGTCCAGTCGTGGGGCCTGAACTCTGGGCCTGGGCGCTGTCCCTCAGTTCTTCAGCTAAAGGCTAGCACTCTACCACTTGAGCCACAGTGCCACTTCCGGCTTTTTTATTTTTGCTTATGTGGTGCTGAGGAATCGAACCCAGGGCTTCAGGCATGCAAGGCAAGTGCTCTACCACTGAGCCACCTTCCCAGCCAACGTTTTAAGAACTTCTGACAACACTTTCAATACCCTTCTTCCCAAAAAGCTAAGTAAAAATAAGACACAGTAAGGGCAAAGCCAAAGTTGCTACTATCTTACATACAGCCTGCTGTAATGTATCTGCCCCTAATCTATACCTTATAAAATGACTTCCCTGTACACTTCCTTTCTGAAAGTGTAACAGGTCATAATAGCTGCCAATTAGTGAAAATATGCATTAATACATACATAAAGTAAGTTAATACTTACATAAAGTAAGTCAAGAGTCTATTGGGGCATGCTGTACTGAGGTTTGAATTCAGGACCTCATACTTGCTAGGCTGTCACTCTACCACTGAGCCATGTTTTCAGCCCCACACATGTAAATTCTATAAGCATACCCTTTAGCATTATCTCATATTATTTTGTACCAATAATACGTCTTGAACTCGGAGCTTTGTAACTCTTACTGGCTTGCTTACTCATAGCTGGTGTACTACCACTTGAGCCAGACCTTCAGTCTGGCATTTTTGCTGGCTAATTGGAAATGAAGTCTTGTGGACTCTTTTACCCATGCTAGCTTCAAAACTGCAATACTATTGGACTCCAGTGGCTCATGGCTATAATCCTAACTACACAAGAAGCTGAGATCTGAGGATTGGGATTTAAAAACAGCCTGGGCAGAAAAGCTTGTGAGACTCTTATCTCTAATTAATCACAAAAAAGCTGAGGATGTCACTGTGGTTCAAGTGGTAGAACATTAGCTTTGAGCAAAAAAGTCTCAGGGACAGTTCTTAGGCCTTGTTTCAAGCCCAGGATTTACAACAAAAAGAAAAAGAAGAAAAAAAAATCCTGCCATCCTCTGACCTCAGCTTCCTGAGTAGCTAGGATTACGGATATAAACCACCAGCTTTGCTATATTTTTGAGATAGGGTCTCATTTTTTGCCTAGAGCAGGCCTAGACTTCAATCCTCCTATTTATGCCTCCCACAAAGCTAGACGACAGAAGCACAAAGCCAGATGACAAAAGCACGCCTCTGCATCTAGCTTTTTACTGATTGAGTTTAGAGTCTCTAAAACTTTTGCCCAGGCTGGCCCCAAATTGTGATCTTCCTAATCTCTACCTCTTAAATATCTAGGATTTCAGGGGCTATATCTAGGCCATAACATCATGTAATCTTTTTTTTTTTCCAGATACTATGTCACATTTAGAAACAACAAATAAGATAAAAATGCTTTAGCATCTTTCATGAGAGTCAAAAATACAAAGTCAAAGCTCTCACATTTTGTCACAACAAATAATAAAAGCCAACTTACCTTGAATCCACTCTTGTTTCTTCTTCTTATCTGAAGCACTAATTTCAAAGGTCTTATCAAGACATTTTATTAGAAAAAGGCATTTCTTTCCATCTTTGTCAGGCAGAGGCTAAAACAGAAAAGCACAGTTCTTTAATTTTTTTTTTTTTCCTTTTTGTGCTTTTAAGACAGGATCTCATTATGTAGACCAGGATGACCCTGAAATTCTAATCCTTCTGCCTCAGCCTCTCCACATACTTGATTACAGATATGTGTCAGCAGGCCTGGCACTGAACTTCAATATTTCTTATTTACACCCATCTGACTGAGATTCAGCAGCAATTAGTTTATAATATAAAATTACTGGTTTATTACTATAATATACTATAATATATATACTATATATTATATACTATATGTATTACTATATATATACTATACTATACTAATATACTATAGTATATTGCTATAATATACTATAATATAAATTACTGGTTTATTACTAATACTCTTGCCTAGGTGATATAACTTATGGTCAGAACAACCCCTAATCGGTATACCACATCTGTTCTGGGAAAACAACCAACACCTGACAGGATGCAGGATGCTTTGGTTTGGACTTTGCTGAGTGCAGCAGCTCCAACCTGTGCTTTTCCACTGCAGGAATCGCCAAAGACAAATTCCTTATCACAAGAGGTGTTGACATACAAAGCTTCTGACCCAGGGCAATTTCTACCTCTGCCTGCTGTGGCTTCTCCTTGTGATATGTTTTTGCCAACCCTATGGTTCCTGTCCTATATCCTTACAAATCAAATGGCATGGTAGAAGTGAATTGTGAGTCTTTGTTTAACGTAAGCAGACTCCTTCACAGGCATTACAAACTCCAAAGAATTAATATACCTATGCCACTTTTTCAAGATGCACTATAGTTTATGAGTGAGAGCCCAAGTCTTTCAAATATTATTTAACAAATATAGAAGTAGTTAACACACAAATCAAAAATTCAGCCTGAGAATAGAACTCAGCAGTCTAGCATGCACAAGACTCTGAGTTCTTTCACAAATACAGACATAGAGGTAGCTAACACACAAATGAAAAACTCAGCCTGAGAACAGAACTCAGCAGCCTAGCATGCACAAGGCCCTGAGTTCTATCTCTAGCACAAGAAACAAACAAAAAAATCTTTTGCAGGGGCTGGGAAGGTGGCTCAGTGGTAGAGCACTAGCCTTGAGCTGAAGAGTTGAGGGACAGCGCCCAGGCCCAGAGTTCAGGCCCCATGACCAGACCCCCCCCAAAAAAAAATCTTTTGCAAAAGCTCAAAAATTTATGTTCTTGGTGCTGCGAAGATGGCTCAGTGGTAGAGCCTTGCATGCCTGAGGCCCTGGGTTTGATTCCTCAGCACCACATAAGCAAAATGAAAAAAGCCAGAAATGGCGCTGTGGCTCAAGTGGTAGAGCACTAGTCTTGAGCTGAAGAGCTGAGGGACAGCGCCTAGGCCCAGAGTTCAGGCCCCACGACCGGACCCAAAAAAAAAAAAAAAAAAAATTATGTTCTTAAGGGCTTCACTTCTTTATAAAATACTAAGTTACTGAAACCATTCAAATATGATGCCAAATCTTTTTTATTTAATGTACTCAAAATTCCCCAGAATTTATGCCAGGCATGGTGGATCAACGTGCCTATAATCCTAGTATACAGGTGGATGAAGGAGGAAACTGCAAGCTCAAGACCAGCCTGCAACATAGTGACTCAAAACAAAATAAGCTGGGCCCAGTGGCTCATACCTGTAATCCTAGCTACTAAGGAGACTGAGATCTGAGAGCCATGGTTCGAAGCCAGTCCAGGAAGAATATTTCATGAGACTCATCTCCAATTAAACACTGTAAAAGCTAGAAGTGGAGCTGAGGCTCAAGTGGAAGAGAGCAAAATTAAAAACTCAGGGATAATGCCTATTCTCTGAGTTCAAGCTCCAGAACCAGCGCACATATGCATGCAAGCAGGCATGCACGTGCACACGCACACGCACACACACACACACACACACACACACACACACACACACACACACACAAAATCTCCAGATCTTTTGGTATGTCCATGATTTGTACTATCTTACTGACATTTTTTAAATTTTATTTTTATTGCTCTACTTTGTTCCATAAATGACCCCACAAATATACAGTGAATTAAGATACTTTGTTGACAAGTATAATATAGCAAATTGAACTCGTCAGTTATTTTTAATTTTTGGTTCAGAAGCAAGGGCATGCCTGCCTTATTTTGGAAATGTAAATTTAGGATTTATTTGAAGGCAAGCTCTAGAATGGGGAGAGATGAGAAAGCCCCGCAGCAGCAGGGGGCAGCACCGAGTAAAGATGCAAAGAAGGAATAACAGACTAACCTCTACGCAGCAGTTTTCATCCAGCAAAACATCTCCTTTCTTATCCTTCAGATCCTCACTCACATAGTAAGAAATTATGTTGGGTTTCAGTACAAACCAACGTTCTGTCCAGTTTTTCCGTCGATGGCCTTTTTTCATCATGTAACCCTAGAAAAGATTAAATCATTTGCTTATGCTCTCATTTATAAAAACTGAGATTTATTTCTTCCTTTATAGTCTTATGTTCTTCATTATCTGGTATATGACCCTTCAAGAATCTATGAAAGTCAGGGCATTATACCCCAAATCACATAAGCATATAGAGATAAGAGTTTGTATATAATCTCAGACATTTCAAAGATAACTCTACCCAAAGTGATATATAAAAAGGGGGGCTGGATGCAGTACCCTCAAGTGGTGGAGAACTTGTCTAGTAAGCACAAGGCCCTGAATTTAAGGGAGACAGAGAGAGAATGACATACAGATAGCAAGACATTGATTTTAATAACAGAATTTTCTTAAATTCTTCATCTTTTGAGCTATTTACTGAAATATTTACTGGCAAGATGAAATATCTTTGATTCAATTCAAAACAATAAATGGAACATAGGCATGGTGATGCACTTCTATAATCCCAGCACTAGGGCAATTGAGACTGAGGCAGGAGGATCTAGATGTGGTTCAAGGACAGTCTCAGCTATATAGCAAGACTGGTCTCATAAATGAATGAGGTAGAACTTTTGGTTCACACCTCTACTCATAGTTACTCATAGCTCTAAGGAATGCAATTCAAAATCAGCCCAAGCAGGAAAGTCTGCGAGACTTTTATCTCCATTTTACCACCAAAAAAGCCAGAAGTGAAACTGTGGCTCAAGTGATACAGTGCCAGCCTTGAGCAAAAAAGTTCAGGAACAATATCTAGGCTCTGAGCTCAAGTCTAAGGTTTGATATCAAAATAAAAACTTTTTTTAAAAAAAAATGAGTGAGTGAACAATATTAATTTGGCTGAAATTCCATTCAATTATTATACCAATCCTAATCATATAATGTGTTCGGGTTCTTAATCCTTGGAGTTTGAAATAAAGCTATCTTTTTTCTTTTTTTTTCTTTTTTTGTCGGTTGGTTGTGAGGCCTGAACTCTGGGCCTAAGCACTGTCCCTCAGCTCTTCACCTCAAGGCTAGCACTCTCCCACTTGAGCCACTGCACCACTTCCAGCTTTGTCTGCTTATATGATGCTGAGGAATTGAACCCAGGGCCTCATGCATGCAAGGCAAGCACTCTACCACTGAGCTACCTTCCCAGTCCTAAAACTGTCTTTTTTTTTTTAATTGTGAAAATACTGTACAGAGGGGTTACAATTACCATCCCTTCCCATCACTCTCCCCTCCGTCCCCCCAACCTGCGCCAAAGTTGTAAAGTTTGTTTTTCGACATAATGTCTTGTACATCTCATTGTTGCAATGGGTCCACCTTCCCCTCCACAAATTATACCAACATCAAATACAGTGAAAACAGGGGTTATGCATGGGGGAGGGACATACAAAGCAACAAAGAAATTAAAGCTATCTTATAAAACAATTCATTTATAGTTCTCTATCCTAGAAGTCATCATCAGACAGAAACGGTGTCTTATAACTCTTTGTAATATCAAAAGCCTATACAAGTTAAGCTTCAATTAATGTTTACTGATAGAATCTATTGGGGAAAAAAGAACAAAGTCAACATATCTTCTAATGAACAAAGAAAAGAGCAAAGTAAGGAAATCCAAAATGAGAGCTATTATTTAATGTAAGATATTCTTCTTAATAATGTAGGCTATTTTAAAGAACCACTAAAATACAAACAAATTCTATTAACAAGAATTAAGCTTCATATATATAGAGAGAAATATATACATATATTTATATATATGTATATATATACATATATATGTCAGATACTATGTTAGTGCTGAAATCACAAAGATAACAGTCTAATGAGACATGCAACTCACTATATGGAAATATCTTTTTCTTAAAGTACAGGCATTTTTCTAATCCTGTAAAACAAAATACAAAATCATATAGGAAATCTAAAAATATAGAAAAAGGATAGAAAAGAAAATAAGGGTCAGAAACCAGTGGCTCACACCTGTAATCCTAGTTACTCAGGAAGCTTGAGAGCTGAGGATTGTGGTTCAAAGCCAGCCTGGGAAGGAAGCATCTCTGAGACTCTTATCTCCAATTAACTACCAAAAAGCTAGAAACAGAGCTGTAGCTCACATGGTAAAGCACTAGTCTTGAGTGAAAAAGGTCAAGGACAACTTCCAGGCTTTGAGTTCAAATCCAGTATGGGCAAGGAAAGAGGGCGAGGGCAAGGAGAGAAAAGACGGTCTGGGGGTTGTCAAGTGGTAGAGTTTAAACTGAGAAGGATGAAGAGGGAAGAGAGAGGTGGGAGGGAGAGAGGAAGAAAGAAGAAAGAAGAAGAAAGAAGTAAATTTGGCAAGCATTCTTCTAGAGATCTGCAAACATACATCATGCTGCACCAAAGAGATTAGAAGACAGTAGGTCCTAAGCACCTGTCGTTTTCACGAACAACAGAAGGGGTATCTTTCCAGGCCAACAGTATGAATGTATCCATGACATGAGAGCATTTTATTAAAAACAAGAAAAATAGTATTTAAACTGTTCTTTTTTTTCCTTTGCCAGTACTAGGGCTTAAACTCAGAGCCTTGCCTCACACTCAGCTTCTTTACTCACTGCTGATGCTCTATTACTTGGGCCAGATCTCCAGTTCCAGTTTTTAAACAATACTTTGTTTAAACAATACTAGTCCTAGGGCTTGAACATAGGCTTAGGCAATGTCCCTCAGATTACGCTACAGCTATACTTCCAGCAGTTAAATGGAGATAACAGTCTCATGGACTTTTTTGCCTTTGCTGGCTTCAAACCTCAGCCTCCTGAGTACCTGGGATTACAGGCACCCAATTTAAATAGTTCTTTTAAATCAGTTACTTCTTTTTTTTTTTATTTTGTTTTTTTTTTTGGGTCCGGTCATGGGGCCTGAACTCTGGGCCTGGGCACTGTCCCTCAGCTCTTCAGCTCAAGGCTAGCGCTCTACCACTTGAGCCATAGCGCCACTTCCGGCTTTTTTCTTTTTGCTTATGTGGTGCTGAGGAATCGAACCCAGGGCCTCAGGCATGCAAGGCAAGCGCTCTACCACTGAGCCACCTTCTCAGCCCCTAAATCAGTTACTTCTTAATTCTTTTAATTATACTCCAAAACTGTATCCATTATTCTTTAAAAAAAAAGCCCAGGGCTGGGGGAGACATGGCACAATGGTAGAGCACTTACCTAGTATGCAAAGGGAGAGGATGAAAGTCAAATACAAGACTGGGAAATAACAAACTTTACTTTTGTTCTAAAATCAGCTAAGGAGTACAAGTGACTTATACCATCATTATAGAAAAAGAAATGTTATTTCACTTCAAACATGTCAAATTCTAAAGATGAAGAAAAATATAGCATTACAGGACTCTTACCTGTTTCAACACATCTAATATAAGCTCACTGAAGACTTCATTAATGGCCATAGTTACTGTCTGACGATCCATGCCTTTGCTGAACTGTCCATTTCCAATAAGCTCAATAAGTTCCCACACAGAAAGGCCATCTTTACTGTCATCAAAGTTGACTTTATAATGCTCAAATTGTTCTTGCTGCCAACCTCCTCCCATAGCTTCTGTAAGTTTCTTAAGCAGGTATTCAATCTGTATTTTAAAAAATGTTTAAATTATTTCTCATTTAAAAAACATAGGTATGCACTTACACTTACATTATTAATATTGATATGATCAATTCACGGTATTTTTTTTACTTTTTTTTTTTTGCCATTCCTGGGGCTTGAACTCAGGGCCAAGGCACTGTCCCTGAGGTCCTTTTTGCTCAAGGCTAGCACTCTACTTGTGCCACAGCACCACATCCAACCTTTTCTGATTATATAGTAGGGAGGAATCAAACCCAGGGCTTCATACATGGTAGGCAAGCACTCTCCCACTAAGCCATATTCCCAGCCCTCAGGATATATTCTTATACCTCCAGAAAAACAGTTTTGTTAGGAAACTCCTATTTTCAGGAAGAGGGATATGAATACATCTGTATTAGCCTAGACTAAGGAAAGGAATCCAATGAAAAACCTCTACTAGTATAATTATATGTAGAATTAAAACAAATTACAAACATATAGCAATGTTATTGTGATCTGAATACTCTTTTAGATAAATATTTCACTAAAACAGAGTATTAATCTGAAAAAAAAAAGTAAAAGCAAAAGGACTGGGATTTCAGTGATAGCATTTGCCTATCAAGATGGAATCTCAATAGGAAATGTACTCATGACTTTGCTCATGCAACTGTAACCCCTCTGTACAGTATTTTTACAATAAAAAACAATTTTTTTTAAAAAAAGGAGTCTCTCCCAGTACAAACCTCAAAAAAAAAAAGCCGTTTTTTATACATCTTAACATTAACAGTTCAATCAAGAGCCAGTGGCTCACATCTATCAACCTAGTTACTCAAGGATTGAAGTTGTTTTGTTTGGTTTTTGTTTGTTTGTTTGTTTGTTGATCGTGGGGCTTGAACTCTGGGCCTGGGCACTGTCCCTCAGCTCTTCAGCTCAAGATAAGTGCTCTAGCACTTGAGCTACAGTGCCACTTCCGGTTTTCTGGTGGCTTATTGGAGATAAAAGAGTTTCATGGACTTTCTTGCCCGGGCTGGCTTTGAACCACGATCCTCAGATCTCAGCCTCCTGAATATCTAGAATTACAGTCGTGAGCCACCAGCGCCCGGCTTCAAGGATTGAAGTTTAAAGCCAGTCTAGACAGAAAAATCTCTGAGACTCTAATCTCTAATTAACCACAAAAAGATGAAAATGGAGGTATGACTCAGGTGGTGTCAGCCTTGAGCAAAAAAAGCTAAGCAAGAGGGCAAGCCCTTGAGTTCAAGGCCTAGCACCAGGTACCTCCACATCCCCCCCAAAAGATAAATAATTGTTCAAAATAAAGTAACTTAGTGGCATTAATATATACAGAAGTTTAAGCTCACTCAGGGCCACAAATAGAAGGGCCCAGGCTGGCAGATTGTGGACTATATGCCCACAGAAGTCTTCGTAAGGTCAAAGGAAGCATGCATGTGTGGCCCATGTCTATACAGGATGAAGGACTACAAGTGAGGTGCCAAGATGGTACAGCTGATGAACACCCATACAAGTCACCTCCACTGCAAATAAGGTTATACCCTCTTATTCCAGCTCCAGTTTCTTCTTCAATATCAGATCATATGCCATGTTTACAATCAGAGGTCTATCAGTAACCAACTCAGCTTTCAAAGCAGCCTTTCAGGTTCACTCGAATGTTCCTAAAAGGTAACCCCCAAACCCTATCATCAGCTCCCAGAACCAATCTTCTCGGTACTTTCAGTGAGTGCTAAACAACTAATTTAGGTTGATTCCAGGTGATTTTTCAACACAATCTCCACAAACAAACAATGTAAGGTCCTTTAGATTCATTATACTGGGCCATGGAGAGACATTCCCATTCTCTAGTATCCAGTTATACTACATGACATACCATGATCACAGGCTGCTATCCTCGTCTCCTGATGCCCCATTACTCCCTAGTGGCCCAATGGCCCATATCAATTCTGAAAGCGCATTCAATTTCAGGAAGCAGCTTACTTCCTCCTTCTAAACAAGTTTCACCAAAAATAACTAAGACTAAACCTTCAAGCTGCATGTGATTTTTCCAGGCCTTCAGTTAAAAATTTGTATTGTAAAAAGCTCTTTTTTTGTCATCATTAAAAGGGGCATTTATTCATTTAGCAACAATTCATGTTTTATTTCATTTAGGGCTCATAAAATGATTTTGATTTTCATTGTGTCAAAAGAAAATCCACAGCAAATACATCCTGTTTCATTCAATGGGAAATGAATACTATGTAGAAACTACGCAGACACACATTTACAGAAATAGCATCAGAAAAAAACGGTGGAACCAACTAAAATGGGTATACACTATTGTTATCTGTGACAGAAATACCTTGAGTTTACTATGTTAAGAGATTTAGACATTTAACCTTCTTCATACTTCTTTTTCAGCAATGGAAAATGAAATCAAGTGCAAACTTCTGTGTACCTCTTGTATTTTTCATTTGACTGTCACTGTTCTATAGAAGTAACTGAAGATGGAGAAAAAAAGTTGTAGGTGGACTACTGGCAATATATAAAAAATGCTTTGAACTTATGAGGCTTAAAATCTGTTGACAAGGAAGTGGCGCTGTAGCTCAAGTGGTAGACTTGAGCTGAAGAGCTGAGGGACAAGCGCCCAGGCCCAGAGTTCAAGTCCCACAACCGCCAAAAAAAAAAAATCTGTTGACAAAATTAAAAGTTAAACTTGTATACTCACTGGTAGAGAGTGAGGGAACAGAAGACACTACACAAAAGGAAATGTACTTATTACCTGACTCATGTCATTGTAATCCCTCTGTAGTTCATCCTTATGATAACAATAAAAAATTCATATACTCGTGACAAGTTAAAGCATTGTATGTTTGAGATTTTAATGTATGGGTTTCACATATTTTATTAAAATATATACATTAAAAATAATGCAGTTCTTAAACTGCTATATGTTATTCAGAAAGGAAGCAAAACCTATTAAGACATGTTTTCCACAATACAATTGGTTTTTCAGTGTTTGGTAAAAAAAAAGAACAGGTAAAATGCTAAGAACTTAGTAATCACCATGTGGTAAACCTCAAGAGTCTGGTTCAGTGACTAGATAAAGTAATTCCACAGTAATCTGCACTAGTGACTCCTGGCCAATGGGGCATAATATATAAAATTAACCCTAATTCTTTTTTGGGTGGTAGATATGAATTACTGGCACCTGGATTTTTTTCTTTCTTTCTTTTTGTGCTGGTCCTGGGGCTTAATCAGAGCCTAGGCACTGTTCCTGTTTGCTAAAGACTAGTACTGTACCACTTGAGCCACAGCTCCACTTCTGGCTTATTTTGGTGGTTAATTGGAGATAAGAGTCTCACAGACTTTTCTGCTTGGTGTGGCTTCCAACTGCAATCTTTAGATCTCAGCCACCAAGGTGGTTAGGATTACAGACATGAGTCACCAGAACTTAGCTGAAATGTTCAGGGACAGCTCCCAGGCCCAGAGTTCAAGCCCCACAACTGACAAAAATAAATTAATAAATAAAATGCCAAATGTGCCACACATATCACCAGGTATCTTGTACTTAAATTTTTTCAAACATCTTCTCATTTATTTATTCACTCACTAACACACACATACCCATTTAAGTGGATACTAATCATGGTTCCATGCACTATATAAGTCCTCTTGAGAATATACTATAGAAAATATTTATTCCCGGGCTGGGAAGGTGGCTCAGTGGTAGAGCGCTTGCCTTGTATGCATGAGGCCCTGGGTTCAATTCCTCAGCACCACATAAGCAAAAAGAAAAAAGCCGGAAGTGGTACTGTGGCTCAAGTGGTTAGAGCGCTAGCTTTGAGCTGAAGAGCTGAGGGACAGCGCCTAGGCCCAGAGTTCAGGCCTCACGACCAGACCCAAAAAAAAAAAGAAAAAAAGAAAGAAATTATTTATTCCCATTTTACAGTGGGGAAACAAAATCAGAGAGACTGAGTAATTTGTTAGGTAACGAGCAAGTGGTAAAGCTGGGTTTCAAATCAGTCAGCCTGATTCCAGATACTAGGTTTCAAACAAAAACATGTCTGTCTGTTAGATGATGGCCTGACTTTGACTTGAAAATAAATAATGGAGTTGGGCTCCAGTAACTCATGCCTGTAATCCTAGCTACTCAAGAGGCTGATATCTGAGGATTATGGTTCAAAGCGAGCAGAGCAGGAAAGTCCATGAAACTTTATCGCCAATTAATTACCAGAAAACTGGAAGTAGTGCTGTGGCTCGAAGTGATAGAGTACTAGCCTTCAGTGACAGTGAGGGACAGTGCCCAGGCCCTGAGTTCAAGCACCACAACCACAACCAACAATAAATAAATAAATGAATAAATAAATAAATGGTTCCTTGATAGCAAAAAAAACAAATATGGGATAATCTGAGTTCCTGGACAGCACCCAGTGTCCAAGGCCAGACGTGTTCTACAACTTAAGTGCAATACAGCATTTTCCTATGGCTCCTCACTGGAGTGATCAGTACAGATAGGCTGTGGCTTCCACACCTAATTTCTCAGCCATCATGGTATGGTAATTCTGTGAACTATCCACAGCATCCTTTTCTTTTCTTAACATTTAAATTCATATTTATTAAATATTTACATTTTTATTTTTAAATGTTTTGTGATATGTGTTCTTATATACTTACATGCCAAATTATACCAAAATCTGTAAGTATATTAATTGTTGCTAGGGGGGTTTCCTAGAACGTAGATTCTGACCCAAATCTTGGGGCAACAAGGGGCTCTGCATCCTTTCAAAAAATATTCTTAGGCCATTATTCTAGCTACCTAGGAGGCACAGGTAGGAGGATCAAGGTCCATAGCCTACCCCAGACAATAACAGAAGATCTTATCTGAAAAATAATGTTAAAGGGGCTAGGAGAAGCTGGGCACTGGTGGTTCATATCTGTAATCCTAGCTACTCAAGATGCTGAGATCTTAGGATCGCAGTTCAAAATCAGCCTAGGCAGGAAAGTCTGTGAGATTCTTATCTCCAATTAACTACCTAAAAAACAGAAGTGGTGCTATGGCTCAAAGTGGTAGAATACTAGCCTTGAGCAAAAAAGCTCAGGGATAGTACCTAGGCCCTGAGTTCAAACCATACAACTGACCCTCCTCCACCCACCCATCCAAAAAAGAAAAAAAAGAAAGAAAGGGCTAGGAGAAAGGCTGAATGGTCTAGACTGCCAAAAAAAGAAACTTTTTTTGGTTTCTTTTTCCACTTACGTCAGTCAATTTGACCATTTCCAAGTAAGCACAAGAACTGTAATTCAGTCA